>NW_006921948.1:3082551-3086853 GCF_000298275.1 Orycteropus afer afer
TCTGTGTCTGTGTTAATTGGTTTCCCTTTTCTTTGTTGAAGAGGGTCTGTGCAATCCTTCTGCCTAGTCTGCCATCTTGCCCCGCCTCCTCTCTTTTGGTTTCTTGCAGTAGTGTTCTATAGTTGTATTTTGTGTGTGTGTGTGTGTGTGTGTGTAAGTCTTCTGTGTCTCTGGTTAGGTTTATTCCTAAGTATTTAAGTATTTCATCCTTTTGGTAACCATTGTAAATGGTATTTTTTTCTTTATCACCTTTTCAGAATTCTCTTTGGTGGTATATGAATATGACTGATTTTTGTATGCAGATCTTATACTCTGCCACTTTGTGGAATCTTTTGATTAGTTCAATAGTTCTCTTGCTGAGTCTCTGAAATTGTTTGGTATAAGATCATACCATCTGTGAATAGGGGTAATTTTGCTTCTTCCTTAACATTTTGAATATTTATATTTCCCTTTCATGCCTCACTGCTCTGGTTAGGAATTCTAATATAGTATTGAGTAAGAGTGATGACAGAGGGCATCCTTGTCAGGCTCTTCTTTGCAAGGAGAATGCTTTCAGTCTCTTTCTCCATAAAGAATAATGTTGGTGTATATGTATAATAATGTTTTGTGTATATGCCGTTAATTATGTTGAGGAATTTCCCTTCTGTTCCCAATGTGCTGAGAGTTTTTGTCAGGAATGGGCGTTGGATTTTATCAAATGCCTTTTCTACATCGATTCTTATAATCATGTGGTTCTCTTCCTTTGTTTTATTTATGTGGTGGATTACCTTGATTGTTTTTCTAATGTTGAACCATGCTTGCATACCTGGTATGAATCTCACCTGGTAATGGTGTACTATTTTTTTTGATATGGTGTTATAGTCTATTGGCTAGGATTTTCTTGGGAATTTTTGCGTCTGTGTTCATGAGGAATGTTGGTCTATAATTTTCTTTTTTAGTGATGTCTTCACCTGGCTTTGGTAACAGGGTTATGCTTGCTTCATAAAATGAATTCAGGAATATTGCATCCTTTACTATGTCTGGTGGTCTAGTGCCTAAGGCACTTGACTGCTAACCAGAAGGCTGGTGGTTCAAAGCCACCAGCCACTCCTTGGAAGACTGGACAATCTCCTTCTGCAGTGATATCACCTTGGAAACCCAAGGAGGGGTTGCTATGAGTCAAATCCGACTCAACGGCAGTGAGTTTGGTTTGTTTTTTTCAGAATATCTTGAGTAGAATTAGTGTTAGCTCTTCTCTGAATGTTTGGTAGAATGCACCTGTGAAGTTGTCTGGGCCAGAGCTTCTTATGTTATTGCTGGAAGTTTTTTATGATCTGCTCAATTTCTTCTTGTATTATGGGCCTCTTCTAATTTTCTACCTCACATTGTGTTAATTTAGGCCAATAGTGGGTTTGTGGAAATTTGTTCATTCTAGGTTTTCAAATTGGTTGCAGTACAGCTCTTCACAGTATTTTGTTCTTCTCCTTTTTATTTCGGTTGGCTCTAGTGTGACATTGCTCATTTCAGTCCTTATTCATGTTATTTGCATCTTCTCTTTCTTTTCCTTTGTTAAAATTGCCAGTGTTTCATTTTTATCATTTTCGTTAATCTTTTCAAAGAACAAATTCTACTTTTATTGGTTCTTTCTATTGTTTTTCTGTTTCATTTATTTCTGCCCTAATCTTTATTATTTCCTTTTTTCTGGAGACAGTAGGCTTTTTATTGCTGCTCTTCTTTCTACCGTAAGGAGCTCTGGTGGCATAGTGGTTAAAGTATTCGGTTGCTAACCAAAAGGTTGATGGTTCAAACCCAATGGCTTCTCTGTGGGAGAAAGATGAGGCAGTCTTCTTCTCTAAAGATTTACAGCCTTGGAAAATCTATGGGAAAGTTCTACTCTCTGTCCTATAGAGTCACTATGAGTTGGAATCAACTCAGTGGCCCTGTGCTTTATTCCTAATTGTTGGAGATGTTGGGTTAAGGTATTGATTTAGATTCTTCTTTCTCTCTTTGATATGTGTATTTATTGCTATAAATTGCCATCTGAGTAATGCAGGGTGTTACTCAGTTCCTATATATTTGATTTTCCCCCTGATCTTCCTATTATTGATTTCTAATGCCATAGCATTGTGATTCAAGAAGATGGTTTTTATTATTTTGATGTTTTTAAATTTATTGAGATGTGCTTTATAGCCTAAGGAGCTCTGGTGGTACAGTGCCTAAGGCATCTGACTGCTAACCACAAGGCTGGCAGTTCAAACCCAGCAGCTACTCCTCAGAAGGAAGACTGGGGAATCTACTTCTGGAAACCCAAGGAGGGCTCGCTATGAGTCAGAGCCAACTTGACAGCAGTGGGTTTTTTTCCAATAGCCTAATCTATGGTCTATTCTGGAGAATGATCATTGTGCTTTGGTAAAGAATACTTGAAATATCATGTACGGACAGAAAACTAACAGATCTGTTCTGAAAGTAATGCAGCTGGATGCTCTTTGGATGAGAATGGCCAGACTTCTTGTTTTGGTGACCTCTAGTGCCAACAGGAGCTCTGGTAGCATAGTGGCTAAGGCACTTGACTGCTAACCAGAAGGCTGGCGGTTCAAACCCACCAGCCACTCCTCGGAAGGAAGGTTGGGCATTCCTACTTCCGTAGTGATACTGCCTCGGAAACCCAAGGAGGGGTCGCTATGAGTCGGGGCCGACTCGATGGCAAACAACAACAACAACAACAGTGCCAACAACAGTTCCACTCTAACAGAAAATATACCACAAATGGGATGGCTTTAGCAAACAGGAGTTTATTCTCTTACAGTTTTGGAGGCTAGAAGTCTGAGTTCAAAGTGCCATTCTCTAGGGGCTGGGTGAAAGCCCCTCAACCTTGGGCTTCAGCTCTGCCTCCTGCTCCTGGAGGCTTTCTTCACTCAAGCAGCCACTGGCTGCTGAGACTGACAAACCCAAGGCTGACAAGTAAAAAGGCACAGTCCTGATATTACCAAACTACTGGCAAGCCATTGATTCAAGTCCATTAAGAGTCCCAAGACTGACAGAGAATATGGCAGGCTGTTGAATAATGACTCAGATACATGCAGGATTCAAGCATGCCAAAAGCTACAGACCATTCCTAAAGCTTCTCCTTATATACTAGGAGCAGACCACATCCCCAAGTCAGTTACTCAGCTGCTCCCAGTAGATTCCACCATGGATTAATTACCAGTCTCATCATGGGGAATACTACAACCAGCTGCCCAGCCAAGTTGACACATAACCTTAACTACCACACTTCATCTCACCTACTTTGGTCATGTTGTCAGAAAAGACTATTCCCTACAGAAGGACATCCTGCTTGGTAAAGTAGGGGGTCAGTGAAAAAGGGGAAGACACTCAACAAGATGGACTGACAGAGTGGTTGCAATGATGGGCTTAAATATAGCAAGGATTGTGAGAATGGCGCAGGACCGGGCAGTGTTTTGTTCTATTGTACATAGAGTTGCTATGAATTGGAGCCGACTCGATGGCACCTAACAGCAAGAAGTCTAATTCCATTCGCCTTTGGCCGCTTGAAGCTGAAAATTCATCAGTTAACATGTTCCTTTCCTACCCTGTGTAGATAATTCTTGGAAATGTTGTTTATTAGCAAAATCCTCATAATTTATAAAATCAGGCTTTGGACTTTTACCTTTCAGCTTGTAAATTATTTTTTTTTTCAGAACCAAATGCAAATCTTAAATGAAATCTGTTTAGTAGAGGTGATGTCCGTTAGTCTTGGAAGCTGTTCTGCAAGCCTTTTTCTAAATCGCTTTACTTAATGAATAATGGTTCATATATTGGCTAACATTCCTTTATATAATATGTGGGCCACTTAAGCTTACTAGTCCCTGGAGACTTAAAAACATCTAGAACATAGCTTTCCCTCCCTCCAAATATATATATATATTTATCATTGGAGAGCAGATACCACAGACCACTTGAAAAACTTTCAAAGATTTGATTTAATACATCTTGTAAGCTTTGGGTGAAACATTTTGGTGCATATACCTGCATGCTATTTGAAGCAGTTTACATTTGTTTCCTCTGTCAGACTTTGATTTTTTGTTACAATGAACCAGATTGAGGTTGTTTTTTCCTCCTAAAAATTTCCAAAGCACAATGTGAAAAATGTTAGCTATTTCTAAATCAATCATCTTCAACCTTTCCATTTTTTCACTATTACTTTGTTCCTCAGAGTCTGTGTTTACCTTTGGAAATTCTGAACACTTATAAGTCCTCGCTGTAGCAGAGATTGTACTGTGACCAGTAATTGTTGTTGTTGTTGTTTTTTTGCCATCGAGT
>NW_006921948.1:3086968-3093502 GCF_000298275.1 Orycteropus afer afer
GGAAGTAGGATTGCCCAACCTTCCTTCCGAGGAGTGGCTGGTGGGTTTGAACCGCCAGCCTTCTGGTGAGCAGTCAAGTGCCTTAGCCACTATGCATTAGGAGAGTTATTTGTCTTACCCTCTCTGCTAAAATGAAGGCTAAATGCCTCCTCCAAGAACAATACCTTGGCCCTTAAAGAAATATCCGGACTGATATTTTGATATACAATTAAAGAAGTGAATTAAGAAAAGTATGAAGTTTTTGCTGTGCTATAAATGATAAATAATATGAATTAAAATAAACATTGACAAAGATCATTCGTGGTATAACTAACAAATTTTTCTTACGATATCCAATAGGAAAAATGAAATTTGGGATCATGTCACAATTAATAGGAGCTGGGGGCCTAAATTTCTTTTCTTACTTTGTGATCAATATCTCTAATTGCCAACAGACTTCCATTTGAGTATTTCTGTTCTCAATTCAGATCACCTATGTCCAAATTTCTACTCTTCATCTTCCCAAGAAATCAGTTCTCCTTTACCACCTTTCTATGTCAACTGTCATCATCTGCCATGTTTCATTAGTCCCAGTAACAAAACTTAAAGTCCTTTCTGACTCCTTTTTCACCCTCATCTGCATCTTTCTGGTACCTTGGAAATCCTTCTATATTTGTCCACTGCTACTACCCTGGTCTGTGTCCTTATCATCTCACACTTGGACAATTAGAACAGACTCTTCCTGACTTTTAAACTCTAATGCATCTTACACCTTGCTCCCAGAACAACATCCCTAAGACATAAATCTTACAAAAACACTTTACTAATAAAACCATCCAGTGGTTCTTCAATTACCTAGTGATTTAGTGCAAATGCTATTACATCTGGAATTCATTCACATGCTTCTCCCTGGTATTCAGGGTTTTGCATATTCTGGCTCAATGTTGCTAATTCACTTTCATGCCAATGGGAACCCAGTTCTCCAGTCAAGGCAGCCTCTTCAAAGCCCACTGAATGCCATCATCATTCCCGACTCCAAACTTGTCTTCAGGGTTCACGTGGTTGTTTCCCCTACTAGGCATGCAGAGGTCCCCTATACCAGAATCAACTGAGATGCATTTGTTGTTGTTGTTGTCGTTATGTGCCATCAAGTCAGACCCGACTCATAGCAACCCCTCCTTGGGTTTCCGAGGTGGTATCACTGCGGAAATAGATTGCCCAAACTTCCTTCTGAGGAGTGGCGATAAGAATGTAGATTCCCAAGTCCATCCCAGACCTACTGCAGTTGGAGACTTATAATCTGTATTTTTGAAGCTTCTCGCGTGATTCTGGTATGGCTAAATTGTGAGCTCCTTAATGGTAGGGGCATGTGGAATTCTATTCAGTTTCCTCTGTCCGTGGCATAATACCTGGCACACTTAGGAAGCGAGTATTCAAAATCAGACACAGTTTACTTCCATAGCAAAACTGAACCAAAACTTGCCATCAAGTCCACTCTGACTCATGGCAATTCCATGTTTTATACGGTACATCTGCTCCATAGGGTTTTCTTGGCTATAATCTTGTGTGGAAAAGCCCAGGTAGCACAATGGTTAAGTGCTTGACTTCTAACTGAAAGGCTGGCAGTTCTCACCTACCCAGCAACTTGTCAGGATAAAGATCTGGTGATCTACTTTCATAAACATTATAGTCAAGAAAATCCTATGGGGAAGTTCTACTCTGTAACACATGGGGTCACTATGAGTAGGAATCAACTCCACAGCACACAGCAATGACAACAATCTTTACAGAAGCATATCACCACACCTTTCTTCCTTGATGATGCTGGATGGATTCAAACCATCAGACTTTAGGTTATTCTCAGATGTTGTTGAGTCGATTTTGACTTGTAGCAATCCTATATACAACAGAACAAAATACTACCTGGTCTTCCAACATCCTCACAATTGTTGCCTTGCTTGAGCTCACTGTCACAGCCACTGTGTCAATCTATCTCATTGAGGGTCTTCCACTTTTTCACTGACCCCCCGCTTTACCTTCTTCAGGGACTGGTCCCTTCTGACATGACCACAGTAGGTGAGACAAAGTCTGGCCATTGTTCTAAGGAGTATTCCAGCTGTACTTCCTCCAAGACAGATTTGTTCATTCTTCTAATAATCCCTGGTACCTTCAGTATTCTTCACATCAATTCTTTTTCAGTCTTTCTTATTCATTGTCCAGGTTTCACTTGCATATCAGGATACTGAAAACATCATGTCTTGAGTCAGGTGCACCTTAGTCTTCAAAGTGACATCTTTGTTCTTAAACATTTTCAAGAGGTCTTTCTTAGCAGATTTGCCAAGTGCGGTACATCATTTGATTTATTTTGTTTTCTCTCTATTTTTTTTATTTGGGTGAAAATTTACAGAGTAAATTCACTTTCGATACAGCAGCTCACACATACTTTGTCTCATGACATTGATTACAATTTACCACAATGCAACAGCTCCCCTCTCACTTCCTCCCCATAGTTACCTTTTCCCTGTGTCCTTCCCTCCATGCATTCCTATCCCCTGAGCTGTATCCCTGTGCATAAGCAGCCCTTTCTTCTCCCATGATTGTTCTCTCCAAGGAGTGTATCTACCTATCATTTGATTTCTTCACTGCTGCTTACATGGATGTTGACTGTGGATCCAAGTAAAAGGAAATCCTTGACAACTTCACGCTTTTCTCCATGTATCGTGATGTTGCTTATTGGTCCTGTTGTGAGGATTTTGCTTTCTTTATATTGAGGTGTAATCCATACAGAAGGCTGTAGTCTTTGATCTTCATCAGTAAGTGCTTCAAGTCATCTTCACTTTCAGCAAGCAAGGTTGTGTCATCTGCATATCACAGATTGTTAATGAGTTTTCCTCCAATCCTGATGCTGCATTCTTCTTCATATAGACCAGTTTCTCCGATTATCTGCTCAGCATACAGATTGAATAAGTATGGTGAAAGGATATAACCATGATGCACGCCTTTCCTAATTTTAAACCTTGCAATATTCACTTGTTCTGTTTGAATGAATGACTGCCTCCTGGTCTATGTACAGGTTCCTCATGAGTACAATTAAGTGTTTAGGAATTCCCATTCTTCACAATGTAATCCACAATTTGTTATGATCCACACAATCAAATGTTTTTGTCTGGGCAATAAAACACAAGTAAACATCTTTCTGGTATTCTTTGCTTTGAGCCAAGATCCATCTGACCTCAGAAATGATATCCCTCATTCTACATCCTCTTCTGAATCCAGCTTGCATTTCTGGAAGTTCCCTGTCAATATACTGCTGCAGTCACTTCTGAATTATCTTTAGCAAGATTTTACTTGCATGTGATATCAATGATATTGTTCAATAATTTCCACATTCTGTTGAATTGCCTTTCTTTGGAATGGGCACAAATATGGATCTCTTCCAGTCCGTTAGCCAAGTAGGTGTTTTCCAAATTTCTTGGCATAAATGAGTGAGTGCCTCATGCACTGCATCTGTTTGTTGAAACATCTCAATGGGTATTTTGTCAATTCCTGGAGCCTTGTTTTTCACCAGTGGCTTCAGTGAGGCTTTGAAATGTTCTTTCAATACCACTGGTTCTTGATCATATGCGCCCTACTGAAACGGCTGAATGTCAACCAATTCTTTTTGGTACAGTAACTCTGTACATTCCTTCAATCTTCTTTTGATACTTCCTTCGCCATTCAATATTTTGCCCACAGATTCTTTAATATTGCAACTTGAGGTGTGAATGTTTCCTTGTATTCTTTCAGCTTGGGAAAACTTAAATAGAGAAATCTCTTCAAATTCGATTTCAGGCCTGAGGATGAAACCTATTCTCCTTCCTTTTTTCTCCAATGTTGCTCAGCTCTAGGCTAAGATCGGGTACATTCCCTCTAGTCTCCTGTTTGCACAGCTTGGAAAACTTCACAGCAAGCACAGCAGGTGCACTCAAATGCAGGCACAGAGGGCATCGCTCCCATTGTAAGTGCTTTCCATGTTACCATTGAGAAAGACATTAGGAATGAGAAGGCTGTGGCAAGCTCACAAGGAAGTAAATATGTTCTCCTGACTGACAGCAAGATGAAGCTCAGGAAGTTGTCAAATTCACAGCCAGAGATAATGGAAAACTTGATAGACCGGAGAAGTGTGGCATATAGAGTCTATGGTCAGAAAGAATAAATAACTCCCATTGAACAAAATGAAGCATCCTCCTCCAACAGCTGCTCACTCAACAATGGAAACACTAGTTAATTTCAATATCTGGATGGATTGCTACAGAGGACCAGAATGAAAATAAGAAAAGAGCATATCTTTGTGGAGACTGCATTGAGAAAAAACACCAAAAGCTCAGATGCTTTTTGGAGAGGAAAAAAAAAAAAAAAACCTCTAGTTTTGAAAGAAGTAATATATGAAAAAAATAAATCAAACTATATATAAAGTTGTGTGGTGAAAGTCATTCTCCCTCTCATGTCCCTTTACTTTTGTATGAAGATGCAGAGTCTTAGATAATAAATTCTTATAGACAGATAGATAGGTGTATATATATATATATATATATATATATATGAACAAAACAGTTGCCTTCAAGCAGGTTCTCCTCATAGTGAACCCACGGATGTCAGACTTGAACTGTGCTCCATAAGGTTTCCAATAGCTGACTTTTCAGAAGTGGACTGCTACACCTTTCTTCTGAGGCACCTTTGGGTGAGTTTTACCTGCCAATCTTTCAGTTTGGAGCTGAGCACTTGCCCATTTGCACCACCCAGGGACTCTAATTTTTACATATGTATTACATATGTTGACCCTTTTGCCACTAAAAATAATATCTAACATCTCTTGAACTCTTACGATGTGCTGGGCAAAATACTAATCTAACTTAATACAGCAATCCCACTTTTTAGAGAATTTGAGGTTTAGACATTATCCACTTCCCAACCTTTTTCACCAGATGACATACATAGAAATTGGTATTTGTACAGTCCACTGTTGTTGTTATTATGTGCCGTCAAGTCGGACCCGACTCATAGCGACCCCTCCTTGGGTTTCCAAGGCGGTATCACTATGGAAGTAGATTGCCCCATCTTTCTTCCGAGGAGTGGCTGGTGGGTTTGAACCACCAGTCTTCTGGTTAGCAGTCCAAATCAGACTGCTCGTGGCTGGATGTCACATGCTTGGAGGCTCTGGGTGCCCTTAGACTGAGGGGACCAATACTGTGGTGCTCCTGTAACCTTTTCAAAGAGCACCTCTGTGCTGCGGCCAATTGAAAAGCTCTGCAACTTTCCCAAAGTACCATAGCTATTAAGTTGTGGGGCATGGGTCTGAAAATGCCAAATATGTAACATCAAATGTCTTAACAATGTTTTCCTGGCTTCCATCCTTAAGTCTTTTGTCACACACTCTGTAAATGCCATGAAAAAATGGGATAAAGTCAAAACATTCAGTCAGCCATCACTTCCTTTCAGTTCTTGACAATGTAATGCCATATGCAATCCTGTGTATGTTTGTGCCACTAACATTATAACATCCTCTAGTCTACCCAACTAATGCGTAATAGGGCACAAAAAGTGCCCTAATATGTAATTTATATTTCTAAGAGTTTCATGGAAGAATCTGGGGTGGCGGCTTACTATCTTGAGTTTTGTAAAAATTGGAAATACAACTTGGAAAAAAAACTTATTTGTCTTCCTATTTACCTGTCATGTTTGTGACTACAAATTTTAAATAACCTCATTTATTAAGGCCCATAGTGTTAAATATTGCCCTATTTGGCATATTTATCTCACCTTTGGTTTACTAAATACAGTAAACCCTGTAAAAGTCAAGTCCTGGGTAAGATGGAAAATTGTTATAGGAGGAAAACTGAAAAATGTCCACTAAATAGTAATAGAGAGCAACAGAAAAGTGGTGACTGTATCCTGTCAAAGGCAGAAAACTTGTGAGACCCTGAAGAAAAGGCAGTTCCATAGAGTTTCAGCTCTTATAGTTTTCACTGTAGAACCACTAACCTGAGTTTCTAAATAAAAGTGAACAGCCATTCAGAATGTTTCATTTTATTATTTTCTATTCAGGAAGTGAGAAAATGGTATGAAAATCTAGATGCTCTCCAATAGTAATAGTTATTTCTATGATTCTACAAATTTTAAAGTGTTATTAGAAAAGTAAAGATCCATTGTTAATTTTTTTCTATATATAATATGTAATTCTGAGAATATATAGCATTTTTGCTTTCAATTTTTTGTATCTGTATCCAGCATACTTTTTATGAAAAATCCCCCATTTCTCATTATTAAAAAAACCAGATTGGTATGCTGTGCAAATAATTGAATGAAGAAAACGGTTCATCTTTACAAGCCAATAAACAAACAAGATTCCCAAAAAGCACAATTTCCTTAATGGAGCAGATAAAACTGCAGAGAGCAAAAAGGAGAGAAAAAAAAAAAAAAAAAAACCTCAGGGGAATAGTAGTTAGTAATTTCATAATCATGTGAATAAAATAATATATTTTAAGGGATTATGGGAAACATAATTTATAGGAAATT
>NW_006921948.1:3093637-3096769 GCF_000298275.1 Orycteropus afer afer
GCAGATTTTTCTAAGAGAAGAGTAAGCTTCATGTGGAGCCTGCAGAAGAAGAGTGTCCCACAACAAACCCAGTTCAGTCTCGATGAGGGTTTCTCTATGTCAACACTGTTCACATTTGGGGCTAGATAATTCCTACTGGAGGACATTGTCCCGTGCATTACAGGGTGTTTGGCAGGATCTGTGGTGCCCTAGGTTGCGACAACCAAAAATGTCTCTGGACATTTCCAGTGTCCTTGGAAGAGGGCAAAATGGCCTCTGATGACTTCGCTTTATCTGCATTGATGTTTAAGATAAGACCTGAGTCCCATTCTATGTCTCTAATGAGGAAAGAAAACTAATAGTTTCCAGTTTTATACAGACTATCCTCAGGCTACCAAAAATTACTATGAGAACTGAGAAAGAAGGATGAGATTAATGGAGATGGCAAGTTTGCTTTTGGTTTTTGTTTTCTGACTCAATCTAAGAAAACAACGCAAAACCAGGCAGTTTTCAGAACTAAAAGAAGGCTTTAAAAATCATTTTGATGTAACAATTTTAAGATACAATTGAGCACAGTTTATAAGGTCAGCTACAGGGAGATGTATCCATATATCATAGAGATAATGCATGACCCATGGAATGGGTAGCCAGAGGGCAGGAGGACTAGGAGAAAAGTTGGAACTGGGAAAACCAGACTGCAAATAAAATCCAAGTGAAGCCAGGGAAGCAAACAGAAATCAAATGCAACAAACCATTCACAAACACAGTGTCAGATTACGCAATAAGCAAGGTAAGCACAGGCTTCCTTGTGCTTATTTACTAATCTGTAGTGAACAATTTCACATTTTTCCCCACATCAAAGATTCTGCTTCAAGGTATGTCTGGCCTCTGTCTCTCCCAATGGCACAGCACCTTCCTAGAGAACCAAAGCCTCTGTTCATATTGACGGTGCTTGACAAGGAAGGCCCCAGAAAATGAGAGAAGGAGGCGGAGCAGGCACCAAAGCACCCATGGTCTCCACAATGAGGGGGCGGTCATATGAGACAGCCTGGGATGGCCTTTCCTCATTACAACTTGCCTATTTCCCCTCTCCACAGACAGAGCCATCGCTCGTAAACTTGGCCTAGAAGCCTACATAGGGTGACTACTGCAAACCGCTTTCTGGGTCAAAAGCGCAGGATCAGACACACTTGTTTGGCACAAGCATTTCTGTGACACTATGTCTAGCAACAAATACCATGTCAATAGATTGTGTCTGCCCTGGCCTGTCTGGTCAACCAACAGCAGCCATTTTTCAGTGGGGACTGTGAGTACACACTGAGATTGGAAACATGATCGTCTGCGTTTGTATCTGCTTCCTTATTTTCCAAGTGACTTTTGCAACCTTAAGAAACCCCAGAATGCCTCTTTGATGTGCTAAAACACTCTGAGGAGTATATTTTAAACACAGTGTCAGTTGTCACAGGTTTTCCAGGTATGTATTTCCTTAGCTGTTCTTGTTTGTTTGTTTCCTGTCTGTCTCTTCCTGCCAGGAAGATGAGTTTCATGACTGCCAGGAAGATGAGTTCCATGACTGCCAGGAAGATGAGTTCCATGACTGCCAGGATTGGTAGTAACCCAGGATCTAGAACAACACTTTTAATGTAATAGGCTTCCAATAAACGGTTGTGAATGAACAAATGAGTAGGCAATAAGCAGTCAAAGGACATAATCCTACTCAGGCAACTCATCCCTTTGAAAAACCCAGTCTCAAACTGATGCTGTTGTTATCAGCTGCCCTGGAGTTGACCTTGACTCGTGGTGACTCCGTGCACAGTGAAACACAATGCTGCCTCTTTGCCATCCCTATAATCCGTTGTGGGTTAGACAAGGCTCCACTGTGATTCAGTTTTCATTGAAGTAGATTGCCAGGCCTTTCTTCCTACTCCATCTTAGGCTGGAAGCTCCATTGAAACCTGTTTAGCATCATAGCATCACAGAAGCCATCACGGATAGATGGGTGGTGTATTGGCAGGAAATTGAACCCAATTCTCATGCGTGGAAAGCAAAACTTCTACCACTGCCTCCAAATGATTGTACCTACCAAGAAATACCATACAATCTGTAGACATTGTCCGTCAACCTCCCATGAGCTTTGGGGCTGTTGGTGATTGTGTTGCCAGAGGCTCTGTGGGTTTCTCAGAGAATCACAGATGAGTAAAGCACTCTGATCTCCTCAATCTTGCCACCAACCACAAAAGACTACAAACTAAAGTGAACACTAGAAGCAGCATTAGTGGCTTTGGGGTAAAAGACAGATTGCGGAGCAAAGCAAGTACTGAGGAGTGATGTTTTCACCTGCCCTTTGTACAATTAAATCTTGACCTCCATCTGTACCTAAATAGGAAACAGAAATGTTTGAATTTGGATATTGCTGTGCAGTCCTACTGATACGGCATATAATGCATAGGATTAACACTTCTAACGGAAGAAATTATTACACTAATTAGATCCCTGGAGCCATTGCCAGCAACAATGAAGAGAAAATAGCAGAAGTGGTACCATATGTGCCACTAGCGCAGTGGATGAATGCACACCAGTGGTTCAGTATCCATCCCCAGTCCAGCCTCTGTACTGTGAACAGAAGAGATCCTTTAGATCGGAGGGCCTGTGGTATGCTACCCAGTGAAAGCCTGTGGTAAAAGCAAAGTGACTAGGTTGCATAAGGGAAAAATTGCATCAAAAACATTGGCATTTTGAAGGAGAAATTCACAGCTGGGAAAGGCAAGCTGTGAACATTCTGCTTCCTGAAAAGGAGGAGGGAGCTGGCACAGCCTTTGAAATGGCTTCTCATGAGGAAGGAGCTCACAGGATTCCAAAGATTTAACATAGCTCTTTGAAAGCTAACCTCTTTGAGGGGCACACTCCACTAGTTTTTTCAGTTTTGCTTTTATGCGTAGGCTTTACTTTTAATCAATCCATACAGTCGTCATTTTTCTTAATGGAGAAACACTTTAGGAAAGCTCTTTGAATTGCCAGAATCACTACACAATGGCAAGCTATTTCTGAATATAAATAAAAAACTATTTAGTTTTACAACAATGAGATACCATCTTGCTCCAGCACTAGTAGCAAAGTTCAACAAGACAGAAAATAACAAATGCTGGCGAGGTT
>NW_006921948.1:3097769-3105433 GCF_000298275.1 Orycteropus afer afer
AAGATGTGTTAAGCAAGCCCAGAACAGTGAAGCACCAGTATAAAAAAAGTATGGTCATGATCATTCTTAGAAGGAATGGGGATTGCAACACTACCACTAATACCTAAAAAACAGAGTAAAGAGGAAGACACAAATAAATAACAGTGCATGAAGATGCTGATGTCATTTATTTAGACCTTCCTAGTTACACAGTTCCTTGTGGTTGTTCATTGTTTTCAGTTGCTGCCAAGTCAGCAGTCGGCACGGAGACCCCATGTACAACAGAACTAAATGGTGCTCCCTTCTGCTTCATCTTCACAATCATTGTTATGCTTGAGTCCATTATTGTAGCCACTGTATATTTCGAGTACCTTCCAACTTTGGGGACTCTTCTTCTGGTGTGATATTGGACAATATTCTGCTGTAATCCATAGGATTTTCATAGGGTTTTCAAATAGATTGTCACACCTTTCTTCCTACTGTCTTAGTCTGCAAGCTTTGCTGAAATCTGTTCACCATGGGTGACATATGACCAGTGGCTTAGCTTCCAAGCCACCACAAGTTGACTGTTCCTTATACACAGATGTCTAGATACCCTTTGACTAGCAAAAATGGATTGTTGTTGTTATGTGCCGTCGAGTCGGACCCGACTCATAGCGACCCCTCCTTGGGTTTCTGAGGCAGTATCACTACATAAATAGATTGCCCCATCTTCCTTCCGAGGAGTGGCTGGTGAATTTGAACCACCAGCCTTCTGGTTAGCAGTCAAGTGCCTTAGCCACTATGGCTACACAAACGTGAATAGGCTTTGCAATTAGCTTCACTGTCCTCTACAAGTACAAGTGTTATGAGACTCAAACATGGATTCTTCATTAATAGCTTACTAGTTTGATATCTAGGAGCTCTGGTAGCACAGTGACTAAGGCGTTTGACTGCTAACCAGGAGACTGGTGGTTCAAACCCACCAGCCACTCCTCGGAAGGAAGGTTGGACAATCCTACTTCCGTAGTGATACTGCCTCAGAAACCCAAGGAGGGGTCGCTATGAGTCGGGGCCGACTCAACAGCACATAACAACAACAAGTTTGATATCTATCTGTTTTTAGCACATTATGAAAATTCCCATGAAAAGTAGCACAGTTGCTTAGTCATAAAGAGTAAAGTAAAATAAATAAAACAACCCCTTGCCAAGGAGAAGGAGCACCTTAAGTATTGCAATGCAGTGTTTGAATGTTTTGGAATAAGTTCTGCTTAAACCATATTTTCCTTTATTTGTAAGTAGTCATCTCTTGTTTATACATCCTAGGAATGAGCGGTAGCAAAAATAGAGCAGATTGGATTATAAAGCCATGACTCAACAAAAGAACTCACAAACTATAGACTAAGCTAGCTATGTCTTTTTCACGTATGTTCAAATGTATTGAGGTCATTAGTTAATTCAAGGGCAAAAAAATGTCAGGTTTTTGCCATGAGTGTCAAATTCTCATGAACGTGGAAATTATTAGATTTTGTCATCACAGTGATTAAAAAAAAAATCAGAGGTAGGTGGACAAACCCAAGTGGTCTGAATTAAGCCTGATGTGGGAAAAGGATTGTGGAAAATGTTGAACCATAGTGTTGTCCCATGCTGTCCACTGGGAAGTTTTCCCCTTGAATTCTCTTCTCACCATTCTCAAACTCCTTCAGTAATAATGTAGTAGAGACATCTAGTTGCTAACCTAATATCCATTTTCCTTTTCCTTCATAACAGAACCCTTAACTTGTTTGGCGTGTCAATGTGCTTCACTAGAAGACTACATTTCTCAACCTTTCTTGCAGCTGGACTAGACCAGAAGACTATGCTTTGGCCAAAACAGTGTAAGTGAAAGTGTTGTGTGAGACATTCAAGAGGGCTCTTCAAAGATAAGTGACTCTGTTACACAAGCTCTCTTTTTCCTTCTAATCCATGGAACACACATGCTGGAGATTCAGCACCTGTTTTTGACCATGTTAGGAGCGTGAGAAAGAAAAAGGGAAGGAGCCTCAGTCCTTGATGCCTTTCAAAATTTCAATGCCAATCCTGGACTGTCTAGTCCTAGAATTATTTTACATGAGAAAAAAATAAAATTTTCTATTGGTTAAATCGGTAGTATTTTGGATTTGCTGTGTTATGCAGCTGAATCAAATCTTAACTTATATAAAACACCAATAAGAATTCCCTAAAATGCAAACAATGAAAGAGAGATGAAGCAGAAGGAAGGATATTAAAGAGACAGATAATATTCATTTCTTTAGGCAACTTTCAACCAGTTTTGCAACAAGTATGTGTAATAACTTAAACATTAAAAGATGACACAATTTTTTATTTACAGTAGTATTGTGTAGTTCTCCATCACCAAATGGGAGCATTAACAGGCAATTAAATTTAATTAAGTTCCTATTAGGAGTTAGGACCATAACATACGTTTTCTCATCTAATCTTCACAATAGCACTGTCAGGCAGAAATTATCATTTATATTTTACAGAGAAACATGGTGAATCAAAAAGAAAAGGTGACGTCATTCATTCCTTATACATCCAGTTAGTATGTACTCTTTGCTAGACTGTTTGTATACTGGGAAGTACAAGGAGAAACAACTTGCCCAAGAAAGCACAAATTGTAAATGACCAAACCTGAACTTGAAGCCAGGTCTGCCTGGCTCCAAAGGCATGATGTGATGATGTCTCATCACATTGGTAAGCAGGTGCTCAAGTCATTCCAGTGTGGTTCACAGATTCTTCATACATAATTTCCATTCATTGTTGGTGCCCTTTATGCTTCAAGCTTTTCTTGCCGCCCCCCCAAAACACACACCTAACCTCGCCCCAAGAGAAAGTAGCAGAGCAACAGGCCACATGCTTTGCTTTCTGCAAACAAAATACTAAGGGTGAAATTTCTCTGTTCAGATAAGGAACTGAAATAATGGCCTCTTTCCTTTGAAAATAAAAAGTGTTGTTTTGGTTGATGCTTCCCTACTCCATTGCAAAGAGAGATTTGTACCATCTGTTCTTCACATCTGGGTTGAGGGCAATATGACTGAAGATGGCTGTTTGATTTTATTGACAACAAAAAGTGACTTTGTGGTTCCCCATTCTAAAAACATATGGTACCAAGCTTGACTTAAAGACCTTCAGGTGCAAGTACATGCAGCCTCCTGCTTTGTTCTGTTCCCCCAATAGAATAAGGATCATTCCTGCTCCAGGCACAAAGAGGCAATAGGGATAGTGAAATGTGGAGGGTTTGAGGTCAGATAGAACAGGATTCAAGACCTGGCTGTATTACAATGAGCAATTTATAGAATCATAACACGAGCAAGTTAGAAAGCCATTTCTTTTAACTGCTTACAGATAAGGAAATCCAAACGATAATGGGGAGGGGACTTGGTCAAGGTTATGCAGGAAAGGCTAGAAGGCAGAATCAGGAGTAGAGATGAGAATTCATTACCTCAAGGCTAATGCTTTTTCTCCCAATCATGTTATTTCTTTGAGCCTCAAAATTCTTGCCTGTAAATTAAGGCTAAAGATATCAGCTCGGCATATCTAATGGAGTTACTGTGAGCCTCAAATGAGAGATCTGTATGAGAGACCTTTGAGCAAACACTTTTCCTCCCTAGGCTTCAGATTCAACCACCTTAAAATGAGGAGGTTCTACCAGATGATAACTCAGTTACAATATTTGTTGTGCCTGTGTTTTCTGTAAAGTGTAAAGTGGCCTATGAATGTATTCTGTTTCCATATTCTCATAGCTCCCAAACAGTGAAGTTTGTGTCTTTTTTTGATGCAGTTTATTTTAGCAACAGTAATCAAGGGCACTGCCATATTACATATCCCATTAAAGAATGCAATGAAATGAGCACACCAAAAGAGTTCTGCTAAATGATCAAAGCCAAAGGCATCACTAAAATCAAGAAGTGGTGTATCTTTCAATCATATTATTTTTATTTATTTTTTGACATTTTTCAACTTTTCTAATTTTGGTTGAGAAAAAAAACATGGTTCTCTTTTAATTTTCATTATCTCTCAAGAAAATTTACTACAAAAATGATAGTTCCTCTCTAAAAGGTAGCTGTTTAAACATTCAATCTGTGCATGAGATTGTGAGTTAGAAGCAAAATGAAGCCTGAGAGTTGGGCAACTACACATGTTCCTTCCCCAGGTGCAAGGTTTTGTTAGAGTCATGAAGAATGGAGAGAGGAAAACAGGAAGAGATTACTTTTCAAGGGATGTGTGTTGTATTTATTTTCCAATATTTAAAAAGGGATGGCATGAGAGTGGAAGTATTTTTGAGGGTCAGGTTGAGGAGGACACTTAGAGTTGTAACTAAAACCCCTGATGGGGATTTTTTACAGTTTTAGACAGGCAGCTAACAGGAAAATATATACAATGCTTTATTGGCCATATCCTGAAAATGAGAAGCTTGAAATATCCATTATTAAGCAGCCATCCACAAATCCATTCATCCGTTCATTCATCCATCCATTCTACAAATAACCTTGAGAACATACTATACATGAGGCATCATTCTAGGCTTTATGGATAGAGCGGTGAACAAACAGATTTTTTTAAAAAAAAGTGCTGCCCTCTTGCACTCTATCACACACACACACACACACACAGACACACAGGAAGAAATCTGCAATAAACAAATAAGTATAAAGGATGTCAACTGGTGATAAGGCTATGAAAATTTTCTAAGCAAGGAAAAGGGATAGAGAATTGCTTGTGGTAAGAATGGGAGTTGAAATTTCAACACAGACCTGGGAGAGATAAGGGAGTTAGCTGTGAAGACATCCATGGAAGGAGTACCTGAGCAGAAGGACCAGCAATTGCAAAGTCAGGAGCATGCATTCATGGGGTTTTCGAGGAAGCCAAAGGTAGGTGAAGATCAGTAGAGGATGGTATCAGAGAGGGAAGGGTGTGTCGGCCTCTAAAATGTTGGCTTTTACTCAGAATGAGATGAGAAGCCATCAAAGGGATTTGAGTAGAGAAGAATATGATCTGACTTAAACTTCACTAAATAGGCCCAATCGGATGGCTCTGCTGAGAACAGGCTGAAGAGAAACAAGGATAGAAAGAAGGAGACCAGTTAGCAGGATGGGGCGGTCATCCAGGTGAGAAGTATTGGTGACTCAGATCAGAGTGGCAGCAGTGGAGGTTGTGAGAAGTGGTCAGATTACAGCTGTATTTTGAAGATGGAGAAAACACAAACAGGACAGTATTGTTTCATGTACAACATATAAAGCTAACACATGTGTCTTTCATGCTTAGGTCAAAGGAACTGAAAGTTTTAACGTGTCATCTTATAATCTATATGGGGGAAAAAACACAGAAAACATGATTGGATGAATGTTATCCAAAGGAACCCACTCACTCTTAACTCTTAGAAAAGAAATTGTTTGGGGAAAAAAAAAAAAAACTATTCTACTAAAAATCTAACATATCTGAAAGTTCCTAAGAGGAGTTCTACTCCTCATATTTTTAATTTCCTTTTCATACTATTCCTTCAAGCGTATATTCTCACTGGCCAAATACTGAAACATGTGCACTGGGACCTCATAGGGTAACTGAAGGGACGTTAACTGAGAGGGGATTTTAAAAAAAGATTTAAAGAACATAATGCAAATGAGAAAGCATGTGCAGCAACATCGATATATGAGTTGTTTTTTTTTTCCCAGCTAAAATCGGATGCATTGCCCCAAAGTCACAGGTGTAGCTACATGAGAGACTGAAAGAATACTAAGTGAAGAGATTTATATGGAACACACTTTCATTCAATTGAGATATTGGACACTACTTAAATGTTGTTGTTGTTGTTATGTGCCGTCGAGTCGGCCCCGACTCATAGCGACCCCTCCTTGGGTTTCCGAGGCAGTATCACTACGGAAGTAGAATCCTCCACCTTCCTTCCGAGGAGTGGCTGGTGGGTTTGAACCGCCAGCCTTCTGGTTAGCAGTCAAGTGCTTTAGCCACTATGCTACCAGAGCTCCTATATAGTTTTGAAAATACTGGAGTATTTAAGAAAGAGACAATAACCCTGAAATCTTTGTTCTTTTATGATGTTTGATCATATTCTACTGTGACTTGTTTCAAACTCTGTGTTTAGCCCCCTTACAATGAAATGTGAATGGGAAGTTGTAAAACCATCAATGTCATTGTTAACATGAAGGGCAGAATTTATATACGCAAATGGCTTTCCTACAAATATTTGTGTTGATCTATCCTTCCACAGAGGCACCAACCAAGAGAGAATTGGTGGCTGGCATCCTTTTGTTCCTCCACTTTTTTCATTGACCCCGGTTGTATGAAGGAACAGGTACTTATTTATAATTAGTCACTAGGTAAGGCAGTCCTTTTTGTACTTTACACAAAAGGGCCTTACATGCTGTCAGGGGCTCTTCATCTCATCCCCTTCATAAGTAGTTACCTTTTGGGAAGTTAGAGATCAAACATCTCGCCCTTCAGTGAACACAGAGAGCACTGGGGTGCTTGTTAAGAATTCAGATTCCTGGGCCAAGCCACAGACTTCTTAAACTCCTTATCTCAGTTGGGTGAGGCCAGAGTTTACAACGTAAACAAATACCCTGGCAGATTCTGATGCTGGTGGTCCATGAAAGACTGTAAGAAAAGAGTGAGAATGGGTAGCAAAAGTCTCAAATGTGTCAAAACACCGAGGATTTCTACTCCTACTTTTGCTATTTATTACATGCATGACATTGATTCAACATGTAGAGCGAGGATAATAAAAAGAAAGAAAATAGGAATGTTCTTTATAAAGAAACTAATAAATACATCTTAGACATTAAGTATATGAGCATAAATTTTAAAATAATCAATATGTAATTTGGAAGAGAACATTGAGGAAATATTGAAGAGATAATGCTTGAAAATTTCCCAAATTTGGTGAAAATGATCAATTTACAGATCAGAAAATCTCAGTGCACCCTAAGAAGGATAAATTACAACATAAATGCACACATTCGCACACACCACTAGTTTTATCTGATCAAACTACTGAATACCAAAGACAGAGAAAAATATTTAAAGTAGACAGATGTAGGGCAACAGGCTTTTGTGAGGTCAAATATGGCTTCATTCTTGCTTGCTGTTAGCTGACTTCCTCTTGCTAAGGCACTCTTATGGACCGCTTGCTAAGGTGACTTTGGAAGTCTGAAGCTCTGGCACCATGACATCTTTGTTTGCCAGAGCTATTAAAACCCCTGGCTCTCTCTGGCATGCACAGAGACTCAAGCCTGCCTTGCTATCACCCAGGCTTTCACCTCAGTAAGTAACCTCTTAATAAACTCCTGTGTCACAATCATCGAGCTGTCAGCCTCTTTTTTCAATCTCATGGCCTCTCAGGGCAAATTGCAAGTTACTCGTCCATGCCCAGACAATTGGTGAGCCAGCCAGGAGACCAACAACATGGCTAATAAGGGAGACGCATCCACAGAGGTAAACCTGAGACTAGGTTTAGCCCACCTGCCAAAGGATATCCCAGGAAGCTAGCCAGTGACCTCTATGTGGGGGAGGTCTGGCCCATACATTTCATCTTCCAAGAGTAATTCTGGGTGGTGGAACCACTGAGACTATGGCCCCTAGCTGCCCTTCAGGTCTGGAATTGAACCCACACCTGTGGCTTCCAGCCAAACAAAAGACAGGCATATGAG
>NW_006921948.1:3105689-3107242 GCF_000298275.1 Orycteropus afer afer
AAAATGGCAACTTTCAACAGAAAATTATGAGGCAGCAACCTCCTTCTGGAGAGATCTAGTTTGTATACCTCATTTGCCAGGAGTGAGCCTGGGTTGGCCAGTGACCTCTCCGTGAGGTGGTCTGGCCATTTGCATCGACCAGGGCAGCTCCTGGATTTGTGTGGACTGCTAGTACAAGGATGGTTCCAAAACAACAAGGTGCACAGCATGGTTATGGGAAAGTGCATAAGTGTGAGAACAAGGCTAAGGGAGGGGTGCCTCCTGAAATAGAGGCTGCTATTCTGGGTGGTCCAACTGGCTGTGGATACCCAATTAGCCATGAAAGTGTGTACAAGAGTACTGCAGGAGAAGCTATGGTTAGAAAGGGATGGGCAACAGTCTTGTGTGGGGCCACAGCTGACATACCGATAGCCACTTCTGTGATCAGGGTGAACAACTGGGTTTTTGAAAATGGAGGTGGAGGAGGAAGTGGCTTGGGGAGAACAGAGGCAAGCCAGAGTGCAGAGCATGAGTGAAGGAGCCCAACCACCCCAATGCCTCTGCCTTCCCCTCTGGAAGCTGGAGCCTGGTGTTGCCCCAGCCCCCCCTTCTTACTTGGGCTGTGAGGGCAGCAAAAGCAAGCAGGAGAGAGAAAGAGCGAGCGCTGGGATGAGGTGACTGAACCAGACAAACTCCCACTCATGTGGCATGTGGGGAAGCCACTTGCCTTTTCCCTTCATTTTCCCTTCTCCCTCCTCCCCACTACTTCCCCGTTGCTCATGGAGCTACACCATGTTGGTGTCTGCAGTCAAAGCCAGTAAAAAAAAAAGAGCTTAACTCCCACCATGATGGGGCTGGACAGTGAATTCTTTGTTGCAGAATAAAAACAGAAATCTTGCAGGTGGTCCCACCCTCCAGCAGGGTCTACATGCAGCTCACAGCTCAGAGCAGCAGACTTAGGTGAACTTGACTGGGCTACAGAGAAGTGATGTGAGCCACTGGGGGAAAAAAAAGGCTGTAGAAATCCTGCTGGATGGCATCCAGAGGCCCCCTTAAAGTAACCTGAGAGCAGGTTGCCAAGACAACAGTAAGAGAGATTGACAAGCAACCAACTGCAGTCCTGGACAACCTTGGAAGAAGTTGAAGCCAGAGCAACAACATCACCCTTTGGGTCCTACTGCCTCCCTGTGAGGAAGTACCCCTTGCCTCTGGGCGGAGCTTGCTAGTGCCTAGGGACTAGGGGTGGGGCAGAAGTCACTAGCAGATTAGAGCCCTGGAGGGGGGCCCAGAGACTCCATGTAGAACTCACAGTACATTGGTCAAGGGCAAACAAGCAACATGCTAGCTCTGGTTAATACAGAAGCAGAGTGCACCCTTATCTTTGCAATCCCTGAGTGGTTTCAAAGCTGACCCCTTTCTTGACAATTAGCATTCTACAGTTTGATTCTCTGCAGGAAAATTTCTACTGCCAGTAAATGCAGTAAAAACAGTCCTGAATATAACATCCCTACTAGAAATCCTAAGCAGAAACTTGGGCATATAGCATACTGTATCAGACTTGGCTAACATATTCT
>NW_006921948.1:3107552-3109443 GCF_000298275.1 Orycteropus afer afer
AAGTGTGTAGGGGCAGGGAACATTGGTAAAATTCCTAGGGGTCATCTTGTCAGGTAAGATCCATGTGTTGCCTGAAGCCATAATCAACAAGGTATAAGTTTACCCCACCCATGGGATGCCAAAGAAGTACAGGCCTTCATGGGTCTTTTGAGGTGTTCTAGGGCACTTATACCCCATTTTGCCCAGTACTTAACACTACTCTGTTGACTGGTAAAAAAGAATGCCTCTTGGGACTGGGACAAAGAACAGCAGTAAGCTTTTGAGAAAGCAAAAGTTTTGGTTGTGCAAGTGAAAACACTGGATACAGTACAGGAAGGGCTACATGTCAAAATGACCCCCCAGCACAGGCTAGCAGGCCACCAGAGATGCCTCTCCTCTCTGGCAAGAGTGGGGAGGTCCTATTGCCAGTAGATGCCTGATACACAGGTGGCTGTAGCTGAAGTATACGAGACTGACTCGGGAAAGCAGGCAATGAGCCAAATTAAGGGCTGCAATGGATGGTCATCACCTACGAGCCCTGGCCCTTAACCCTTTGTACAGACAGTTGGGTGGTAGCCCATGTGTTAACTATGTGGGATGGCCAATGGCGTAAGGAACAGTGGAGGTTGATAAGTTTGGTCCCCACTGAGGTGGCTTTAGCCCTGTGTGCCAGGTTGGGGGCCCCAGATGACACTCCAACAACAATATGAGTGACATCACAGGCTCCAGAAGCATATCTGCCCAGGTTGTTGCCAGAGCACAGTATCATGGTCCTCCAAATGCCTCAGGACCTGGCACTGGGAAATGAAACCAACTATCGGCACTTGGTGTGGGTCACCCCACCAGAGTGGATTGGTAACTTCATCCCTCTGAAGGTAGAGGAACTGGCTAGCCTAATGTGGGAACCCACCCTTCTGTCATACAGAGGGCCTCAACAGTCATGCTTTACCTAGACTGGGATGATGACTATAGCCCAAGGGACAGAAGTGGGTTTCCTTTCTTGGCACACAGCAAAATGGGTGACCTTAGTCACGATCCCTCAAGTGACCTCCCCAGGAGAGCACATATTGTATACATAGCCAAGGAAAATGCCTGAGGCAGCCACTGTTCTCACCACCCAAAGTAAAGCCACTGGCATGATCCTAATAGAAGGGAAAGATTTACCCCTCTGGGTACATTCTAAACACCTGTCTTTCCGTCTGTATGTCCTACCCTGCCTTTTTCCCAGCTTCCTATGTCTTCCAAGAATAGGCTCATAGGTTCACTGAAGCCCAGCACAAAAGTAGCTCCTGGATCTGTGGACAATTCCCCTTCTCAAAATGTCGAAGGCATGCCTCAGAGTGCAGACCCTCTAGCCAGAACTGATTGGGTAGCTATGGGAGACATGTGGGAGCGTACCATGCCTCTGTGGCTAAGTGGAGGATAACAGGACGGGGGGGGGGGACGACAAAATGACTGATAATAAGTTTTTTCTAAAAGGGGTAAAGAGAGTAGCTTTGTCTCAAAGCAGAAATTCTGGTTGTGCCAGAATATGAAAGGTAGTAAAAGCTAAACTTAAGGGTGTACAGTAAGTTATAGAAGGCTTGAGGGGAAGTGAACTTTATTTGCCTTGGTTTAGAATACCTGCAAATAATGAGCTTGAAAAGAAACAACGCAATGTTTTGAATTATTCATAAGATGGGAAAAAGACTGGTGAATCTCTCACTGCAAAATGTTACTAAAATAGTGGTGAGATCATAGTCTTTAAAGGGGTTAAGTGAGGTCAACCAAGCATAGTGTTTTCCAATGCTATTACTCCTTGTTGACTGTTTTTCTTCCTTCCCTTGTGCGGTGTAGTAAATTACTTAGTGTGGCTTTTCTACCCATAAGTCTTTGTAAACTCCAAGGTGGGAATTGCTATTAGCAACTGAGG
>NW_006921948.1:3110043-3110603 GCF_000298275.1 Orycteropus afer afer
GGCCTTGGGTTACTGCTGGTAATCCTGCCTTCCCCTTGTAGGGTTAGAGGAGGTCAGAACATGTGGCCTCCTTGTCGTTTTAGCACCTTGGCTCTGAAGAAGTTATGGGACAAACTGAACCTCTGAAAACAGTCACTGAACAACAGAGAAAGCTTGGGGTATTAACTGTGGAAACCACCCAGATAAGGAGTCAGTCCTCCAGAACCAAAAGGCTCTGGCCATTCTGACAGCCACTCATGGTGAGATATGTGCTGTAGTGAAGAAAGAATGTCGTACCTACCTAGCAGACTACCACTGGAACGTCATTACTAATTCATTAGGCCACACGAACCAGACAGAGGCCTGGACACACCTGATGGCTGGTCTGCTGGGGTCACCTGCTTTTCCTTGGGGTCACCTGCTTTTCCTTCACTACCATTGGCAAACATAGGGCCCCTAACTGATGGCATAAGTAGACAATCAAATATAACCCAAAATGCAAACAGGAGAAGATAAACTAGATGACTGGGACTTTCTAAAAAATAAATTCTTATGTGCATAAAAAGACTTCTCCAAAAGAG
>NW_006921948.1:3111408-3115207 GCF_000298275.1 Orycteropus afer afer
TTGTTGTTGTTGTTGCTGCTGTTATGTGCCATCGAGTCGAACCCGACTCATAGTGACCCCTCCTTGGGTTTCCGAGGCAGTATCACTACAGAAGTAAATTGCCCCATCTTCCTTTCGAGGAGTGGCTGATGGGTTTGAACCGCCAGCCTTCTGGTTAGCAGTCAAGTGCCTTAGGCACTGCGCTACCAGAGAAAATACCATGGTTTGTGTTAGGCAAACCTTAGTCTTCAAAGTGACATCTCTGCTCCTTAACACTTTAAAGAGGTCTTTTGCAACAGATTTGCCCAGTGCAATGTGACATCTGATTTCTTTACTGCTACTTCCATAGGTGTTGATTGTGGATCCAAGTAAAATGAAATCCCTTACAACCTTGTGGTGTTGCTTATTAGTCCAGTTGTGAGGATGTTTGCTTTCTTTACATTGAGGTGTAATCCATAATGAGGGCTGTAGTCTTTGATTTTCATACGTGCTTCAAGTCTTCTTCACTTTCAGTAAGCAACGTTGTGTCATCTGCATATCTCATATTGTTAATGGCTCTTCCTCCAATCCTGATGCCGTGTTTTTCATATAGTCCAGCTTCTTGGCTTGCTTGCTCAGCATACAGATTGAATAAGTATGGTGAAAGGATACAAACATGACACACACCCTTCCTAATTTTAAACCATGTAGTATCCCATTGTTCTGTTTGAACCACTGCCTCTTGGTCTATCTATAGGTTCCTCATGAACACAATTGCATGTTCTGGAATTTACATTTTTTGCAATGTTATTCATAATTTGTCACTATCCACACAGTCAAATGCCTTTGCATAGTCAATAAAACATAGGCTACATCTTTCTGGTATTCCTTGCTTTCAACAAAGATCTGTCTGACATCAGCAATGATATCCCTCATTCCACATCCTCTTGTGAATCCAGTTTGAATTTCTAGAAGTTCCCTATCAATATGCTGCTGCAACTGTTTTTAAATTATCTTCAGCAAAATTTTACTTGCTTGTGATATGGTGAAAACCATTAACCATAAAATGCAAACCAAGACAGCAATGAGATATCTGACTCCAGCAATAATAGCAAAGTTCAACAAGAGAGAAAACAACAAATGCCGGAGAGGTTGTGAAGAAATTGGAATTCTCATACCGTGCTGATGTGATTGTAAAATCTTGCAACCAATGAATGTAAGATTCTTGGTTGAATATTCATTTTTCTCTTTCAGCACTTTGAACATGTCATCTCACTGCCTTTTGGCCTCCATTGTTTTTGACAAGAAGCCAGCTGATAATCTTAAGGTTTACTTGTACTTTGCAAGTCATGTTTCCTTTGCTGCTTTCAAGATTTGCTCTCTATATTTGGCTTTCACTGTTCTTGCTATGATGTATCTGTTTGTGCATCTGTACAGTTATCTGACTTGGAGTTCTCTGAGCTTCTTGAATGTGTAGATGCATGTTGTGTTATGTAAGATTATGTGTCAACTGGGCCGGGCCTGGTTTTGAGTAGCTAGGCAGCTGGATGTAGTTATTCCCCATCATGAGACTAGTAATCAACTCTATGGTGGAATCTACTGTGAGCAGCTGAGTAGCTCCCTTAGGGATGTGGTCTGCTTTCAGTATATAACAAGCAGCTTTGAGAAAGGTCTCTAGCTGTTGGCACACTTGGATCCTGCAGTTAGCTAAGTCTTCATTAGGCAGCCTGTCATGTTGCCTGCCTATCCTGGGAGTGTTTTTGGACTTGAACTGGTGGCCTGCCGTGTTGCTTAATAATCCCAGGACTGCGCTATTTCACTTGTGTTGACCTTGGGTTTGTTAACCTCAGCTGCCAGCAGCTGTATGAGTTAAGAAAAGCCTCCAGATTCAGTGGGCTGGGAGCAAAAGGCAGAGAGCTGAAACCCAAGGTTGAGGGGCTTTCACCCAGCCCCTAGACCTGGCACTGTGAGCTTGGACTTCTAGCCTCCTAAAGCGTAAGAGGGGAGCTCTGGTAGCATAGTGCCTAAGGCACTTGACTGCTAACCAGAAGGCTGAGGGTTCAAACCCACCAGCCACTCCTTGGAAGGAAGGTTGGGCAATCTACTTCCATAGTGATACTGCCTCAGAAATCCAAGGAGGGGTCGCTATGAGTTAGGGCTGACTTGATGGCACATAACAACAACAAAGCGTAAGAGAATAAATCCCTGTTTGTTAAAGTCATTCGTTTGTGGTATTTTCTGTTAGAGCAGTATTAGAGGACCAAAACAAATGTTTTCCATCAAATTTGGGAAGTTATCAGCTATTGTTTCTTTGAATAATTCTTCTGCTCCTTTTTCTCTCTTCACTTCTTCTAGTACTCCCATTATACCTATGTTGGTGCACTTAATGATATCCCACATTTCTCTGAAACGTTAAAATACACATAATAACACATAAGTCTTATAATTTTTCTCCCCTTACTGTTCTTTAATTATTTGGATGCAAATGTGTACTATTTAAAAATAACTCTTTGATTTTTATGTGCTAAAAATCTTTAAAATAAAAAGGGAAGACATTTAAAGATAAAATGACTTACTTTCTTGAATAGATTAAGTAGGCAGTGTTCAATCATCGTTATGCATTTACTTTTCCTATATTAGTGATGTAGGGTCAACTTCAGTCTAGCCCAGAATATTATATATAATCATGAAGACTCTTGCACATTTATTTTAGGTGGGTAGAAAGTCATCGGTAAGTCTTAAAGAGAGGAATGGCCTGATCTGACTTACATTTTTTAAGTTCTCTTTGGTGTGCTATTTTGAAAACAGCCAGAGGAGGGCAATATCAGAAATAGTTGGGCCTGTTAGAAGGCTATTACAATAATTTTGGTGAGAGATGATGCTGATTTGGATCACGATAGTAGCACTGGACAGTGTGATAAATAATGTGATTCTGAGTATATTTTAAAGATAGAATGCACAGAGTTTGTTGATGGATTGGATGTAGGAATTGAGAAGAAGAGAAGAAAACAATGACATGAAAATTTTGTCTTGAACAACTGGAAGAATAGAATTGCTTTTAATTGAGATGGGGAGACCTCAAATGAAAATGATTACTTAGGTGTAAAGGAAAAAGATAGAGTTTTTGGATATGTTGATTTAAGGTTTCCTACAAGACAGTCAAATGAATATGACAAATAAGCCATTAGATATAAGTCTGAAGTTCAGAGGAGGGGGACTGCTTGGGTTTGTACTTTTAAAAATCCCCTACAAGAATCTAAGTATTATCAGGGTTAGGCTATTGTCCAATTCTGCTTTGTTCATTTCCTAGAAAAATCTCTGGCTTATATACTACTCCCTACCATTGAATTTCTTCTGACTCATAGTGACCCCCATTGGATTTCCAAGGCTGTAAATCTTTATGGAAACAGACAGCCTCACCTTTCTTCCATGGAACAGCTGGTGCATTCAAACCACTGACCTTTTGGTTATAGCCAAATGCCTTAACCACTATACCACCAGAGCTCCTTCTGGCTCACATAGGTACTCTAAATATTTATCAAACAATATACTTTGTGTGGTTTTCATAAGGGAAAATAGATAAAAACATATGTTCAATCCACTATATTGAGTCAGAAGTTAACAGTGGTAAATCTCCATCCTTTAATTGTTGATTTAACATTCTGAAAGAAAAAAAAAAAATTTGACTCCTACATGGTGAAAAGGGTATGATGATGCTGATTTAGATTTTGTTTTCAGGTTATGAAGTCAAGTGAGTAGATTTCATTATCATCATTTAGAATCTGCTATGAAGACCCCTGCAGAAAAGGCATCCAAATGTGTTTAAAGAAAGAGCACCCTT
>NW_006921948.1:3115802-3117648 GCF_000298275.1 Orycteropus afer afer
GTCATTGATTTTTTATTTTACTTGTTACCTAATTGAACTAATCAGATAATAAATTAATCAATATGTAATTAGCAGTTTCATTATTTTTTTATCTGATTAGTTCAATTAGTTCGTTAGTCAACATGTGGTTATTAAACCACTCCAAGGATGGCTCGTTATACTGAAAAGACTAAGAGCAGAAGCCCACGTTTCAGAGGCTCTACAGCCCTTCTACTTTTTCATTTCAGATCTGTAATAGTGAGTTGGTCAATCAGCATAACAAATTTTAGACATGAGTTTTCATTGGTGAAGTAAAAAAACATTGCAGATAATAGTTTGCTAGAAATATTGAACAGATCTCTCTGCTCTCACATAAGCAGAATAAAATAATGTAGCAGGCCCAGTAGTTTATGTTCTTTGGAGTTCTTTGGAGTAGTTTATGGCTCTCTCAACCTAAGACTCCATCTGCTCCTATTCCCAATTATTTACATAGGATCTTTCTGCCTCAAACTACTAGAAGTTTAACTGAATTCTGTCACTAGATTATTTTCACATCTGCCTTAAATGACCCTTTCATGTAAGATGTTTGTGTTGTGTCCAAAGGGACAGATATCTGGGGCTTCGTCCAGCTTATAGAACTGGTCAAATGACTGGGGAATTGGCTGCTAAAAAAATGTGTATGTGGCAAAAAGCAGAGTGAGATTTTCTTGAATTGTAGCATACCAATGTAACAAGGTTGTGGGGAAGGAGACTTTTAAACCTTACTTGACAGGAAAAAAAAATCCCTAATAGTTGTGAAAAACAGTTTGGTTTAGATCTGTTTGCAACTCCTTATTTTCTATAATTTGTATGGCATTTATTTGCCGTCTTATGTTACAGGTTGTTTGGGTTTGTTTTGTAAATTGCCTTATCTCATGCACTAGACTGCGAGCTCCTTAGGGGAAGGGACAATGTTTTATTTGTTCATTTTTATGCTCCCATAGCCTTAGCCCCATGTCCTGCATGAAACAGGCACTCAGTGAATACTGATTGAGCAAAATGAACTTGGGGAACATTACCTGGGCTACACTGAAGTTGATCCCATACCACGAATCTCAAAGAGTAAATGCATAAACCATGACTGAAAGCTGTCTGCTTAATCCTTCAAAAAAGATAAGTTGCTTTATCTTTAAGAGGTCTTCCCTTTTTTTAAAGCTTTTCAGCACATTAATGAAAACCAAAGTCACTTTTATATACTATACATTTGCATCTAAATAATTATAGAAGAATCCTAAGGAACCTTAAGACTTAATTGATATTATGTGTATTTTAAAGGCCTATGAGACAGTTTATTCCAAGTGGTACATAAGTCATAATTTTCAACAGTTTTCAAACTTATATCCTACATTTTCTATTAGCTTTGCTAGATCCAATGTTATTTTGTTCTGACTGTTTAGAACTTGAGTAAGACATGTGTTAAACCTTAGCTAGTATCCCAAATATTTCATCATGTCATCTTGTATATACATTTTGTTTGGACACAGAGTGGATTTGTTACCTAGTGACACTCTAACAGAAGATACCAAAATGAGTGGTCTTAATAAATACGAGTTTATTCTCTTACAGTTTAGGAGGCTAGAAGTCCGAGTTTAAAGTCCCAGCTCTAGGGGCTGGGTAAAAGCCCCTTGGCCTTGGGCTTCAGCTCTGCCTCCTACTCCTGGCCCACTGAACCTGGAGGCTTCTCTTAACCCATACAGCTGCTGGCTTCTGAAGCTGACAAATAAAATAGCACAGTCCCAAGATTACCAAGCAACATGGCAGGCCACTTAGTTCAAGTCCAGAGGCAGTGCCAAGATTGGCAGAAATCATGGCGGGCTGCCAAAGGAAG
>NW_006921948.1:3118473-3122746 GCF_000298275.1 Orycteropus afer afer
CCTTATTGTGTTTTGGGATTTTGTTCCACGTTTTTCTTCCCACTCTATCCAGGATCTCCAGTTTTGATCCTTTTCTGAGTGCTTGGCATTGGTAGCTGGGCACCATCTAGTTCTTCTGATCTCGAGGTCCATTATGTCCTAGGGTTGATTGCTTCCAAATGCCTTTGGTTTTTTGCACTTTTGTTTGCTTGCGATGATAAGAGACCATTAGGTGCATCTTAGATGGTCGTTTGAAAGCTTTTAAGATTCTAGTCACTACTCACCAATGTAGGATGAGGAACGCGACTTTTATGTATTTTTTTGTGCCAATTGAATCTGGTGTCCCCCAGTACTATGGTCCTGAGATGGTAGATCTACTGGATCTCTCTCCCATAGTGTCTGTCTGTGAGGGATTATTCTGAGTCTGTCTTCTGTTGTTTCTGTAAGGATTGCAGGTATTTTTTATCACTGATGTCTGTGCAAGATTAGCCTCAGCTGAATCTATCCTTGGTCTAGAGTATACTCTTGTTCACTGACCCCCATCTGATCCTCTCAGGTGTTTATGTGTTTATCTGTAGCCTGGTGTTTGATGTTAATGGTAATGCAGTTTTGTGGACACAATGGTTGGTATTAGCATCTGTCATCTATCTCTTATGTGCACAATTCAGGGTCCTCCCTTTTCCTAATGTTACGGTGGTGACAGACTCTTTCCATACATCCCTCCCTTTACCCACGTCAGCGTATGGGCCCCAACTTGCCTGAAATTAATCCCTCCCCTTCCCTCTCCACCCTGGTAACCTACAAAGTGAGTTCCCTTTTGCAAGCAAACCCTTGCCTTTTTATAGTAATGGGCTCATATAGTATTTGTCCTTCTGTGATTGACTTATTTCACTCAGCACAATGTCCTCCAGACTCATCCACGTTGTGAGATGATTTGCATATCCTTCATTGTTCTTTAATGTAACGTAGTATTCCATTCCTTTTTTGACAGTAAAAAGCTCAAATGAACAATTATGGATAATATATATACTTATGTGAGGCTTTTTATTTGCTTTGTCAATACGTTAGACTAAAATTTTCACTTAATACTGCTCCTTGGGAAACAAACAAAACTATTCCATAACTTCACTGATAGTATTCTATTTGAAATTTAAAATCAGTATCTCCATATTTTACATGCTATACATCATGTTTTTAAAAAAATATCACTTCCAAAGAATGTAACTATAGGTAACATTTGTTTGCTTTTTTATTCTATAATGAATACATATAAAACTAACCAATTTGACAAAGTCTTGAAATGGATCTTATCCATAAGGTATTGTTGATATTCTTGCCAATTTAGAGATGTGGAACCTGTTTCACATGAAAACAGTCCAGAGCCAGTCTAAAACTTCTATGATACAAAAGTATGCTATGGGTTGATGGTGAAGGAGCTTAGCTGGGTAATCCTATGTTTTAGCAAACTGCAGCAATATTTTCATATACTCTAAGCAAATCATATATTAAAAGTAAAAAATGAAGTATGCAAAGATTAAAAAAACACCTTAAATGTGCTCAAATAAGAGAACAGTTAAAGAATAAAGATACGCTTATCCTTTGTAATAGTATGTGTTTTGGTTACCTAGTACTGCTCTGACAAGAATATATCACAAATGGGATGGCTTGAACAAACAGGAGTTTATTCTCTTATGGTTTGGGGACTTTAAGTCCAAGTTCAAAGTGCCAGGCTCTAGGGGCTGGGTGAAAGCCCCTTGACCTTGAACTTCAGCTCTGCCTCCTGCCCCCAGTCCACTGGAGCTAGAGGCTTTTTTTTACTCAGGCAGCTGCTCGCTGCTGAGGATGATAAGCCCTAGGTTGACAAGTAACAAGGCACAGTCTGATGTTATCAAACCACACGTCAGGCCATTAATTCAAGTCCACTGAAAGTCCCAAGGTCAGCAGAGAATGGCAGGCTGCTGAACAGTGACACAGCTACATGCAGGGTTAAGCATGCCATAAGCTAGAGACCATTCCCAAAGCTGCTTCTTATAGACTGGAAGCAGACCACATCCCTAAAGCACCTACTCAGCTGCTTGTGGTAGATTGCAATATGGAGTTCATTACAATTTCATCAAGAGGAATAACTACCACCAGCTGCCTAGCCACTCAACCAGGCCCAGCCAAGTTGACACACAAACTTAACTAGCACATTATGCAATGATTAAAAGCAATATTCTAGATGTGCTGTTTTTAAATGTTTGGTATCAAGATCCCTTTACCTTTTTAATCATTACAAAGGACCATAAAGAACTTTAGTTTAAGAGGATCATATCAATTGTTATTTATCATATTAGAAATTAATCTGAAAAAAATTACACAATAATATCCCATTAATTCATCTAAAAATAGAAATAAACCCATTACATGTTGACATGTTGTTGTTGTTATATGTCATCGAGTTGGACCCGAATCATAGCGACCTCTCCTTGGGTTTCCGAGGCAGTATCACTATGGAAGTAGATTGCCCCATCTTCCTTCCATCATGTTGACATAGATAACATATATTATGAAAAAATATATTTTCCCAAATGAAATATAAAGTAGCAAGAAAAGTTGCATTGTTCACATTTTTGCAACTCTTTGCAATGCTTGCCTAAGTAGAAGACAACTGGATTCTCATATCTGCTTTTGCATTTAATCTATAGTGATATGCTGTTTTGGTTGAAGTATATGAAGATAATTCAGCTTCACTGAAAAAGAAAGTGTTTTAATTGCCTTTTCAAATAATTCTGGATATTCTTTGTTACCACAACAAAAGTCAGCAAGTACGAGTTACTTAAAGATAATTGTAATGTGAAATCTGAACAATGAAATCATGTAAATGAGCATTTTGCATAATAGTTTTTTTGGTTTTTAAGTTTTTTAACCCATCTATGATTTTGCAATGTCTGCAAGGCCATTTGAGAAACACTACTGCACATTTGCTAATATCACTACCTGTCTTATCAGAAAAGCCCGGAAGTGTTAAGAAGCAGTGCAGCTCATAGTGGTGGACACAAAATTTCCTAAAGTCTAATTTTCACTTGAATTGTCAAATATTATCATTGGCAGCAAGTACTGTCATTTGTTTTCTTTGAAGTGACAGACTCATTTCATTTATTTTTGAGAAAATACCTGCAAAATAACCGAGACTGAATTAGCCAGTTTTTCTGTCAATTTTTCCCATGAAAATGGTGTCCCATGAAAAAGAGTAGCTAGTTCAGTTTGTAACTTAAGAATTGTACAAGTACTTTTCCTTAAGACACCCATCTTATTTCAATAAGCAGAAGTGTTTGATGTGTACTTACCACTTCACCACACAACATATTAGTCACACATTCAAGAATTAATTGATATTAATTAATTAATATTTTTTTACTGCTTCATCAGAACATTCTTACATGATACTAGAATTTTTTTTTTAACTGCCGTATAAAACACTATGACTACTACACTTGTTGACTTGTTGACTTGTGTTAAGGCACCAGCAATTTTACCTTTAATTAATTTTACATCATCAGTACAAATGTCAACACAATGGAAAAAAAGTAATTTTGACCTCACAAACCCTCTGAAAGTTTCTCAGAGAAACTGTAGGGCCCAATGGACCACACTTGGAAAACCACATTGTTGAACACACATCAAAATTGTCCTCCAAATTATGGGAGGACGGAACCATGGTCCTCTTCCTTCTACCCTTATTGTTTGAAAGCTGACCATGAAGTTGTTCATTTGCCTGTACTTCCAACCTTGCCTGCTGCATTAAGGTAATTAAGTTAATGTCAGCTGAGAAGCAGACCCCCAAGACTAGATACGTACAGGGTTTATTTAAGGAGAGAAAAGTGGGAAGAGCCTTCAAACTGTGATGCAGATCTGGAAGGAGAGAGAGAAGGAAAGAGTTTTTGAGTAGAAACAGACTTGAACTACAGAAAAGGTCCAAGAGTGGTTCAATCAGGTGAATGGGGATAGCTCAAACCAAAGCCACTCACTGTAGGAGGTCCATGTCCCTCCACAATGGGCATGGCTTAGTACCTCTACCATGCTTAGTTATTGGCTGGGTGCAGCTCATGGGCAGTGGGAGTGTACTGGTGGATCCAGAGGGACTTAGGCTGAGGCTACCAGTCAATCATGTTCTTACAGCATAAGATCTGAGTGGCACATTTTCATGACCTTCACAGTCCACCAGGAGTTCTGGTAGCATAGTGCCTAAGGCATTTGACTGCTAACCAGAAGGCTGGCGGTTCAAACCCACCAGCCACTCCTCGGAAGGAAG
>NW_006921948.1:3122846-3124278 GCF_000298275.1 Orycteropus afer afer
GATCCGACTTAATGGCACATAACAACAACAACATCACAGTCCACCACCTACCCACTTCTCCAAGCAGGTTTGGGGAGCATAATCTATGGTTCCCATGGTTCTGTTTTCCTGAGGGGAAACTTGGAAGAGACAGTTTAGTGACATGAACTACAAGCACTGTCAGGTTGCCCAGTAAGCAAAGCAAGCATGGGCTTACATGTGGTTACTTACTAATGTGTAGTGAACACTTTCACATTTTTTCACATCAAAGATTCTGCTTGTAAGTATGGCTGACATCTCTCTCTCTCTCAACCCCACAGCAACTTCCTACAGAATCAAAACCTCTTTTGAAATTTATAATCCCTGACAGGAACAGAGCACCAAGGTGATGCTTACTATAGGTTATTAAGTAAGCACAAGTAAGCCCGTGCTTACTTTGCTTATTATATGTCCTGACTACAATCACTGTCACTGAATCTGATCTTGGGGCTGCAACTGCTATTCAAATTCTCCCTTGCTCTTTCACTACTCATTCTCGATTCCCCTCACCTCAGCTATTTATCACTGTGGTGGGAAAGTGGAAAGACCTAGAGCTGCAACAGTGAGATCTGACCTAGAGATCAGGTCACTAAAGTCTACAGCCTGATCTGCTACAGTCCTCATGTTATTATATATCATGCATATATAATATACAAAATACATGTACACAGACACACACACTTCTAATTATCACAAGTTTGGTAGGGAGATGTTAGTCCCATTTTATGGATAAGGAAATTGAAGCTCAGCAAGGCAAACTCTCTTGTTCAAGTTTATTACAACTGATCATTGATGTAGCTGATATTTGAACCTTATTTTTGTTGAATGCCAGAGCCTCACTACTTGCGACAAAGAAGGTCTTCTTTGGGAAATCTGACACTTGCTTAACATATCATTCTGCAAGGCGTCTCCATGGAGATAATGTAGAACAAGCAAAGGCATTGGCACAGAACAGGAAAACCTCCGGAGGTGGTTTGTGCTGTCCTGCTATCATAATCTTGTGAGGAACTGCTACACACTTTAATAATATTAGAACTGATTTCTTCCACAAGACCATTCCACAGGCATGGGATCTTATTAAGCCTTAACCTTTCCTTTATAAGGAAATGTGAAAACTACAGCTAAACCCTCATTAATGACAGTTGTTAGCTGGCATTTGGTATATGCTTAGTGGTCCCTGCTGTTTCCTGAGAAGGAATATAATCCTCCAGCCCCTGATTTCCCCCTGAGCCTATGACCGCACTTCACACACAGACCTGCAAGGATGTTCAGCTCTTACCCACTTTCTTTGGTTTTCTTTTCAGTACTTTTCTTTTCAAACAGTAATCATTGAATATTTGAAAACAATCAGTGCTTCCTTTAAAAATTGCATCCTCCAACTCCTGGGGGAAAAGCAATTGAATCATATTTCGGA
>NW_006921948.1:3124678-3127078 GCF_000298275.1 Orycteropus afer afer
TACCCTCAAAGATCTTGCATCTAGATAAGAGCTAAACAAGACAGTAGGGCAGTAACAGATGACAGTATTTGATACAATTAGTGCAAATTTCCCTCCACTTTGCTTTGACTGTAGCAAGTCAAATAATTCTGAGGAACCGTATCTCCTGATTTTAATCTGTTTAATGGCTTTGTCCCTCTCATTATCCTCCCTGAGGGCAGAACTAAATATAAAAGGAATTTTATTTCTTATCTAATTTGTAGAGATAAAATGAATGTTTGCTGATGTGTCACTAGTAAAAAAGATCATTGCTATAACAACAAGGGTGTATTTAATGTAATTTCATCCCCTGTATTCATCACCTCTTTGCTCCCATGCCACTATGTCTGTGTATAAAAAGGGTTCATGTACGTAGGATCACAACTGTCCATTCACTCCTCTCCAACCACATGCACCACAGTCCTCATGAAGTGGCTGCTGGGTCAATTTCTCTTCACAAAATCTTCCGTCCAGCTCCCCTCAGTTGTCTCACAATATGCTAGTTTTAAGATCTCAAACAGCCCACCTTTATCTCTTGGTTTTCTCTCAATTTCCCTCCCATTTTCTGTTGAAGTCAAGGAAATAATATGCTGTGATATACTGAGATAGGGGTCTTTGCGTGCTGTAGGTAAAGAAAGGCTGGCAGAGGTGAACGGGAAGGAATGCTCTGGAAAACTCTGGAAGCTTCAGATTTGGTTCAGTTGGCCCTAACGTAGTCATCACTCTGGGCAACCAGCTAGGACATGTAGGGATACTAAGGTGACTGAAGCCTGCCTCTCTCTCTCTCTCTCTCTCTCTCTGTGTGTGTGTGTGTGTGTGAAGATATAGCAATGTCTAGTCTCTGTGCTCTTACAAAGAGCTGAATGGACCTCCCTACTATAGTCTGTGAATGCTGGAAGACTTGTACAACAATTCCAGATGCCCTGCATTTTGTCTTTCATCAGGAGCTGGGGCTGGGGTGGCAGGATGGGGAGAACTACACAGTAGAACTGTGCTCCACATGGTTTTCAATGGCTGAATTTTAACAAGGAGGTTGCCAGGCTTCTCTTCTGAGGTTCCCGAATGGACTTGAACTGCCAAGCTTTTGGTTACAGCTCAGCATTTAACCATCTGCCCCACCCAGGGACTCGAGTGTGGTTGTATGGGCTACATAACTAGTTTTATCTGAAGAGTATGAACAGAAGTGACTGTGTCACTTCCTCACTGGATCATTCAGTTAATAATGTAAGACCTCAACAAGTCCCCCTCTTCCTTCTGGCACAGGCAAGCAATGTTACCAGATAATGGCTGTTCTAACAGCTGGGCAAAGAAGTAAGGATAATAGCAGAGCGCCTCCCTCCCATGAAATAGTGATAAATGTGCCATATGAATAAGAAATAGGCTTCTAATTTTAAGTCACTGAGACCTGGGAGATGTTTGTTAATGCAGCATAACTTATCCTGCCTTGACTTATGTCACCATATTAATTATGAAGATTTCTGATCACTTGTATAAACTTTGGTTTAACATTTAAATCCAACCAAACCTATTGCCTTGAGTTGGTTCCAACTAATAGCAAACTGATAAGAAAGAGTAGGACAGCCTTATAGGGTTTCCAAGGCTGTAATCTTTATGCAAGCAGACTGCCACATCTCCCACAAGCTTTTTTCCCGCAAGAGTAGCTGGTGGGTTTGAACTGCTGACCTTTCATTCAGCAGGTGAACATGTAACCACTATGCCATGAGAGCTCCTTGTTTAACATTTAGTAGGTGGGTTAACTGACCATAAGAGGAATTAATTAACATTTTTTATACATCTGCCTTTTTTGCAAAAATTGATCTGTCTATATTTAAGCCAGTACAACACTGTTTTGATCACTATTATTTTGCAGTAGGTACTGAAAGTGAAAAGTGTGAGTTCTCCAACTATGTTATTCTTTTTCGAGATTGTCTTGGCTATTCTGAGTTCCTTGAAGTTCTATAAGAATTTTAGGATCACACTGTCAATTTCTAAGGAGCTCTGGTGGGGCTGCAGTTAAAGCATTGGGCTGCTAACCAAAGGTTGGAGGTTCAAACTCATCATCCACTCCATGGAAGTAAAGTGAGTCAGTCAGCTTCTGTGAAGGTTTATAGCCTTGGAACTTCTATGAGGGAAGTTCCACTCTGTCCTATAGGGTCACTATAAGTTAGAATCAACCTGATTGCAGTAGGTTTGGTTTGAGTTGTCAATTTCTGCAACAAAGGTAGTTGTAATTTTCAGAGTGATTGCATCAAGTCAGTAGATAAACTTAGTGAGTATTTCCATCCTAACAGTATTAAGTCTCACAGTCCATGAACATGGGATGCCTTTCCATTTATTTGTTATAGTTGTTGTTAGGTGCCATTGATTAAGCTTCAACTCAAA
>NW_006921948.1:3127794-3136781 GCF_000298275.1 Orycteropus afer afer
CAACCTTCCTTCTGAGGAGTGGCTGGTGGGTTTGAACTGCCAGCCTTCTGGTTAGCAGTCAAGTGCCTTAGGCACTATGCTACCAGAGCTCCCTTATATGTATGCACCTCAATTTTGCATGATCATAAATAAGATCCAGCTATAATTTATTTTTTCTAAGCTTCTTAAAAGGAGCTCTGGTGGCGTAGTGCCTAAGGTATTTGACTGCTAACCAGAAGGCTGGCCGTTCAAACCCACCAGAAACTCCTCAGAAGGAAGATTTGGTAATCTACTCCTGTAGTAATACCGCCTCAGAAACCCAAGGAGGGGTCGCTATGAATCAGATCTGACCCGACAGCAGTGTGTGTGTGAGAGAGAAGCTTCTTAAAAATTTTATCATGGTTATATTCACTACATATAATATATTGGGGCAATTTCTTTCTCTCTTTATGTTCTGAAACAGATTAAATATCATAGAAAACTGTGTATTCTTTGAAGAAATTAAATGACTCAAAGCTGACTATTTCTTATCCTATGGTAGTTTAGAAAATAATTTTGCACTTAAAAATATTTCTTTCATGTTTATGGCCTTTTCAGATTTTCTCATTCCCTGAGTCATTCTTGGTAGTTTATATTTTCCTAGAAAATCATCGGTTTCATGGATACTTTTTTATCTTTTCAAATACTTATAATTTTCATTCCTCAAATATTCGAAAGGCCTAATTTTTTTTCTTTTAATTTTTGTTTATAGTTGTTTGTTAGATTTATTTATATCGGATTGATTGCTCTCTAGTTTTATACTCTTCAATTCTGTATTTCACAAATTTTTTCTTTAATGACATGAAAATAATTTTAATTTCATGAAAGATCAGGAATTTTTAAAATAATATTCTAAACCCTCTTTGTTAACAATTTCAATATAAATTGAACCTTATTTTTCAAGACTTGAAATCATAACCCGAGCACAATGGGCCTGATGACAAAGTTCTCTAATTGCAAATAATCAGCTTTGTGATTGTTCAGCTTCCAATTCTGGAGATTTAAATGCGAATTATTTTATCAACAGTATGCTTCCCAATATTGAAAATAACCAGCTGTTTTCTTTAACTGTCCATGTTTTTGAAAAGGTCTTTTTTGTGTTTTGACTATAGATCCATATAATTTCTCTTATTATTTTCCATATATGTGCCTAGATCTTTTCTTCTCAGGAAAATGAGCTTCTTCTAAATGTCTACTGAGCATAATATAGAACATACATTTTTATTCCATTTCCTTTTCAATAAATTTAGAGTCATATATTTTTCAAAAAATATAGAAATAAAATACAGGCAGTGTCCGGGTTAGGAATGAAATTCATCCATAGGTGTGTCTTTAAGTAGAATTTGTAAGTAAGTTAGAACAGGTGCACATGGTTCTTATTTAGCCTTAATTTGTTGTTTGTTGTTGTTATGTGCCATGGAGTTGGACCCGACTCATAGCCACCCCTCATTTGGTTTCTGGGGCAGTATCACTACAGAAATAGATTGTCCAACCTTGTTCTGAGGAGTGACTGGTGGGTTACTCAAGTACTAGAAAAAGCTCAAAACCTTTTCAATGATTTAAAAACTGCGTATGGAGCAAGTGAAGGGGATTGTGATGAAGAATTTGTTGCTAGTAGGGGGTTGTTTAGGAGCTCTGGTAGCATAGTGGCTAAAGCACTTGACTGCTCTCTTAAAAATTAACACTAATCATACACAAATGAAACAGATGTTCGTGCAACTGGGTAGTTTTTTGACTACATGATTCCTACCTTTTCAACTAAATTATCGCTCTAAAGTAGCTGTTGGTGCTGACCTTTTTGTTGTGTACTTGAATCCTTAGATTTCATAAAATCTCAGTAAGAAGCAAAGTACTTCAGCTGGAAAAAAAATCTATGGGTGACTTGACCTTCTTTGAAGAGGATTTAGTCTCATTACCTTAACTAATGCTGGCAGCACAGCAAAAGGGCTAATATTCAAACATATGACTTACTGCAGACTGTCTAGAATTGATTTTCCCAGCATATGTCTATGGCAATCTACTTCTTTGTGACATATCTGTGGAGTCTAGACCCTTATTAGTCATTCAGGGGAGGTGAAGCTTACTTTGTTTTAAAAATCTTGATGGAAGATAGGGTGGGGTTTTATATGCAAAATTAAAAACGTTAGAATGGTGTTTAAGCGCAATAAAGTTTTTTATACGCTATATGCCACAAAACCTGAAACAATAGATAAAAAGAAACATGGACATACATGCCAAATGCAGAATGTACTAGAGAGACATCAAATTACCTTCAAACAGTATTTTCCTAAATGTTGTGCAGAAAACCTCTGCATCAAAATGATGTGGGTGCTTGCTGAAAAGTAGGTCCTGGGAGCCCTGGTGATGCAGTGGTTAAAGCACTGAGCCATTAACTGAAAGTTTGTGGTTTGAGCCTACAAGCCACTCCATGGAAGAATGATGTGTCAGTGTGCTTCTCTAAAAATCAAAGCCTTGGAAAATCTAGGGGGCAGTTCTACTCTGTCCTATAGGGTCTCTATGAGTCATAATTGACTCCGCAGCAATGGGTTTGGTTTTGGTTTGGGGTTTTATCAAACTTAGGGACTAGAATATTCATGGATGAAGTCTCTGAATTTTCATTTTAATACATTTACCAGTTGATTCTTATCAACAATAAAGTTTGAGAATCATTACTGTAGGTTTCCCATTGCTTCTTGAATATTTTTCCTTTGCCTAGTTCTTCCCCATCCAAAGCCTCCAATCTGTTGTCAAGTCTTGATGATATTATTCAGGAAACAAAATTATACGAAGCCATTCACAGTGTTATGTATTATGGATAAATGATAATTTTATAGCTACTCAACCTTTCTTTTGAATAGTGTTAGCACGGTACATCTTCCACCATCAACCTACTTTTAATCTATCTGTGTCTTTATATTTGGATTTATTGTAGACAACATGTAGGGGCTCCTGCTTTGTTTTCTTTTATTCACTCTTACAGTCCCTGTCTTTTAATTGGTTAACTTAGTCCATTTACATTTAAAATGATTACTGATAGAGTTGGATTAATGTCTCCCTTATATGTAACTGGTTTCTACTGCTCTTGTTCTTTCTTTTTTGTCTTCCTTTTCTGCCTCCTCTAGCTTCAATTGAGCATTTTATATGATTTTATTTTCTCTCTTTTCTTAACACATACCCCTTTCCAAGACAATTTTAGTGGTTACTCTGGAGTTTGCAATGCACATGAACAACTACTCTAGGTCCACTTTCAAATAACACTATACTGCTTAAAGGTAGTGCAGGTACCATATAACAGATTATTCCCAATTCCTCTCCCATCATGCACTTCATTTTGACATTGTGTCACGCATTTCACTTATCCGTATGCTATCATTACCTGATACAGTGTTGCTTTTAGTATGTTGAACAAACTATTATCTATTAGATCCATTAATAGTAAGAAAAATAAAAGATCAATTATACCTTCATTTATTCCTTGTCAGGTATAGATACTCTTCCTTTCTTCCTAGAGTTTTAAATTCCTTTCTATATCATTTTCCTTTTCTCTGAAAAAGTTCTTTTTACCATTTCTTACAAGGTAGGGTTGTTTAGGAGCTCTGGTAGCATAGTGGCTAAGGCACTTGACTGCTAACCAGAAGGCTGGCGGTTCAAACCCACCAGCCACTCCTCGGAAGGAAGGTTAGGCAATCCTACTTCCATAGTGATACTGCCTCGGAAACCCAAGGTCGCTATGAGTCGGGGGCCGACTCGACAGCACATAACAACAACAACAACAAATATAAATGGAAAATGGTGTTTATATATATATTTTTTCCATTTTCCATTTTAACCACTTTTAAGTGACACTAATTGCATTCATCATGTTGTAAAACCATCATCCAATTGTATTCTCTGTATTCACCTGTCTGTTTCTCCAGTTTGGGGTACAGTAGTTTTCCCTGTGACCTCAATTCTCAGGTAGATCTAAAAAGTATTGCTTTTTAGTTTGTTCAGTTTTTTACTTATTATGATTTTGAGCTTGATAAGTTCCAAAATGTTTGTACGTCAAACAAGGAACTGGAAGTCCCTACTAGTGTTTTGAAGGTATTATTCCATTGTCCTCTGGCTAGAATTGTGGAGAATCAGCTCTGACTTGAATTGTTATTCCTTGGTAAGTGTTTGTCTTTTAAGATAGTTTCTTAGACTTTGATATCTTTAATTGCATTTCCTGAATCTGAGAATTCATGTTTTTCATTAGTTGTGGGAAGTTTTCATATATGAACTCTTCAAATACTCACAATAGTTGCAGCTCTAATAGACATATATCAGACATTTTTCCTTTCAATCTCTACTCCAGAACTGCAATCTCTTTAACCTTCTGTACTTTCTTCTTCCTAGATAATTTCTTTAAAACTTCTAGTTTTAAAACATCTCTCCATCTTTGATTAATCTACTATTTTAAAATATCTATTTTTTAATTTCTATAGATATAATTTTAAAAATTTTTAGAAATGCTATTTGTATGTTTTTCATGATATAGTGGAATATCTATGAATCTCTCTCCCTTAGTATTAACGTGAAATGTATGTATTTCTTTCATGTCTGTCATTTTAAACATGCTTATTTCATCACTTGTATGTGATACATGTGTTACTTGAGGTTTAATTCTACTCTTTGCTGTGACTGCTGACTCTTCCTCATGATGAATTTTTTCCTTCCATGTCTTGAGTTTTTAGACTGGGGCTTCTCTTCAGCAGGTAAATCCTGTAGTATGAGGGTATATCCCTCTACAGGGTGTTGCTTTTGCTTCTGCCAGGGAGAGTGACTGGACTTGGGCAATTTTTGTTTTGTTGTTAATTTTTCATCTTTGTAGTTCCCAGACAAACAGAGAATAAAAATTCAAACTCATAATGGATATGAGGGCAGGCTCATGATTTCAAAATCTCAGAGGAAGCTATTTTTATACTTCAAGTATAGACTCTGATAGATAAGAATACTTTTCATCTCCATTTAAGTGTAAATAGATTTTTCTCTTCATTCTCACAATTTCACTGAGCTTGTAACCCTTTGGGGATTGTCATATTCTCACATGGTCAATACCATCCCTCACTACATCAAAATTTCTCAGCCTACACTTGTTGGACTCTTACAATAGAAAGGTTGAAAAAGAAGAAATAAAGCTGTCAACTAAGATTGCGTACACAGGATACAAAAGACAAAGTCTTTGGATAAGAGCATATTATGATAAATGGCTATATTATCACATGCTAAAAATGCCACGTATTTCCATATATCACACCTAAATAGTTAGGCACTATCATGATTTTTAGTATGATACCATTAATAACATCAGCAAAAACATAAATTATTGATTGAATAAACTGCTGCATTTCCATAATGGAGTATTTATAACAATAATGAGCAACATCTTCTTGTACAGTTATTGAGTGGTTTCCAGGCTATATAGTTAAATGAAAAGAAAAAGGTGAGGAAAAGTGTGAATACCATGCTATAAGTTAACTTAAATAATAAAATGAGAATATGGATATACTTGTTTATGCCAAGAAATTTGGAAGACAATTACCTGGCCAACCAATTGGAAGAGATCCATATTTGTGCCTATTCCAAAGAAAGGAGATCCAACAGAATGTGCAAATTATCAAACAATGTCATTAATATCACACTCAAGTAAAATTTTGCTGAACATAATTTAAAAAGGGTTGCATCTGTATATTGACAGGGAAATGAAAAAAAATTCAAGCTGGATTCAGAAGGGGACTTGGAATGAGAGATAGCATTGCTGATGTCAGATAGATCTTGGGTGAAAGCACAGAGTACCAGAAAAATATTTTGTTTTCATTGACTAGGCAAAAGCATTCAACTGTGTGGGTTATAACAAATTATGGACAATATTGCGAAGAATGAGGATTCCAGAACATTCGGTTTTGCTAACGAGGAACTTACATAGCAAGAAGCAGTCATTGGAAAAGAACAAGGGGATATTGCATTGTTTAAAATCAAGAAACATGTGTATCAGGACTATATCCTTTCACAATATGTATTCAATCTGCATGTTGAGCAAATAAGCCAAGAAACTGGACTAGATGAAGAAGAACATGGCATTAGGATTGGAAGAAGACTCATTAACAGTCTGCAATATGCAAATGATGCAGCCTTCCTTGAGGAAAGCAAGGAGGACTTGATGTACTTACTGAAGATCAAAGACTACAACCTTCAGTATACCAGAATGCTTCTTAGAAGCAAGGATGGCAAGACTTTGCCTCTTGTACTTTGGACATGTTATCAGGCAGAGATCCCTGGAGAAGGTCATCATGCTTGGCAATGTAGATGATCAGTGAAATAGAGGAAAACTGTCAACAAGATGGATTGGCACAGTGGCTAAAACAATGTGGTCAAGTATAGCAACAATTGTGAGCATAGTACAGGACCTGGCACTGTTTCATTCTGTTGTACATGAGTTCACTATGAGTTGAAACCAACTCAATGGCACCTAACAACAACAAAACTCAACTTATTGCCATCAAGTTGATTCTGACTCATAGCGACCCCCAGTGGGTTTCTGAGGTGGTAAATCTTTATGGAAGTAGATTGCCCCATTTTCCTTCCAAGGAGCAGCTGGTGGGTTTGAACCACCAACATTCTGGTTAGCAGGCAAATGCCTTAGGCACTACGCCACCAGAGATCCTTTAACAACAACATGGTGTTTTATTTTCATATCAAATCTCGAATTTTATTATCCCCATTTTATAGATAAGGAAACTATGTCTCAAACTGAAGGAGGTAATTTCTCCAAATTCATATAGTGAACAAGTGGCATCATACAGTTTTCAACTCAGTGTCATAGAAATTTCAGCAATCCATCTGAAAATAAAGAAAGAAAAAAGAATAATAATTAAAAAAAACACACACAACCTTGATTTCTATGCTCATGAACCATAGCAGTATAACCACCACCCCCAGTCTTCCTTCAAGTTGATAAGTGACTAACACAGAAAAATCCTTAGTATCTCATGGAATTTAGTCCCTCATTGATCCCCTCATGAGTGATTATTATTAAATTCCTAGAGCCATGCCTGAACCACTTATAACTGGCTTTAGAATGAATCCTGACACCTAGCTCAGCTTTAAATAACTCATATTTTCAATATCTGGAATACACAGGGCACTTTTTAGCACTGATATCTGAAAAACAGTTGATACACTTTTTAAAAAACCCCAGAATATGAAATATGATGTAATGGATATGATATATACTGGATATATTGGTAAATTACATTTCCAGTTTGTCCTCAATTTCAAGAAAATCCTTAGTGAAATTAACTAGCAAGCAAATAAATCACTTTAATTATAATAAATGGTAGTTTCTCTAAATATATTTCTGGCAGTAAATAGCTTCTATTATTGACTTTTGCAAGACTAATTTAAGGGGGAACTGTTCTCAATGAAGTTGGGGATGCCAGGCTGTGAGCTGCTATTCCTCATCTATGTATATTATACTCTATTTGGATTCCTCCACCATGGAAAACTAATTTCCAATTTTAAGACACTTATGTTGATATATTTATTATGAAAGTATCCATCTTGTAAATTATCTTCTACATCGAACCTCATTAGCTAAATTTAAGATTGTAATTTTCTATAAGGAGCTCTGGTAGTGCAAACGGTTTTGTGCTTGGCTGCTAACTGAATGGTTGGTGGTTTGGCAACCCAGGGAGCCACTGGAGAAATACCTGCTGATCTGCTCCCATAAAGACTGCAGCCTAGAAAGCCCTATGCGACAGCTCTACTCTATCATGTGGGGTCACTATGAGTTGGAATAGCCTGACGGCACACAACGACAACACTTTCTGTAGTGTAGATAGAATATACATGGCTCAGGTCAGAAAAAAAAAAAAAATTACTGCTGTTCTACAATTGCAATACTGTGCCCTAGGATTTAGTGCCTAAGGCATGTGACTGCTAACCAGAAGGCTGGTGGTTCATACCCACCAGCCACTCCTCGGGAGGAAGGTTGGGCAATCTACTTCCATAATGATATCACCTGGGAAACCCAAGGAGGGGTCGCTAGGAGTCAGATCCAACTCAATGGCAGTGGTTGTTGGGTTTAGGATTACAATGAGACTAATTTTCATTTCAGTTTTTCCTTTGGCATGGAACTTTTTCCCTATTAAGGACATTTTATATATGGTAATAATCATTTTAGTATGGTAGATGTCCTGTAGGAGCCCTAGGAGCAACTGCTAATCAAAAGGTTGGCAGACCGAACCTACCAGCCACTCCATGGGAGAAAGATGTGGCAGTCACCTTCTGTAAATATTACAGTCTTGGGAATGTTATGGGGCAGTTCTGTCGTATAGGGTCACTATTAGTTGGAATCAACTCAAAGGCAATTTTTTTTTTTTTTGCTTGGTTTTCTGTTTTTAAATGTCTTATTTATTGAACAGAGCATAGGCTTCAGAATCAAGATGACCTAGCTTTAAATCTCAACTTGGCTGTACGAGCTGTGTGACTGGCAAAATTTTTTTAAATTTCTAGGCTTTAGTCCCTTCTTCATATAGAGCTACTATTTGATATATAAAGTTGCTTATGAGTTTATAAAGTATCTAGATACTATCTGGCATGTTGTTTGTTGTTATGTGCCATCGAGTTAAACCCGACTCATAGCGACCCCTCCTTGGGTTTCCGAGGCAGTATCACTATGGAAGTAGGATTGCCCCATCTTCCTTTCGAGAAGTGTCTGGTGGGTTTGAACCGCTAGCCTTCTGGTTAGCAGTCAAGTGCCTTAGGCACTACGCTACCAGAGCTCCTGTTTGTGTTTCTCAGGGAAAGTGGCCCATACTCTCAGCTCTGGTTAGGATTGATTGTTCTAATGGCCCACTTTTTCTGAAAAGCATTAAGCAAAGTGCAAAATGCTGTAAGTCAACTCCCTACTCGCAGTGAAAAAATTGTTTGGTCTTATATATGTGGGG
>NW_006921948.1:3137265-3142378 GCF_000298275.1 Orycteropus afer afer
AGAGCTCCTGAGATTCATGCTAGAAGTTGAAATTCTAATCATACCAAACTTCATGACATAAAAATAGTCACTAAACAAGCAATCCCTCTTGCAGGCAGTAAAGCACAATGGTCACGAGTGTGGACTCGGTGGCAAGACTGCCTGTGTTCAAATCCCAGTTCATCCAGTTAAAGCTCTGTGACCTTGGGCAAGTTACTTCTGTGTGCCTCAGCATCCCCATCTCTAAAATTGAGATAACAGTTGTTGTTGTGTGCCGTTTAGTCGGACCCAACTCATAGCGACCCCTCCTTGGGTTTCCGAGGCAGTATCACTACGGAAGTGGATTGCCTAACCTTCCTTTCTAGGAGTGGCTGGTGGATTTGAACAGCCAGACTTCTGGTTAGCAGTCAAGTGCCTTAGGCACTAAGCTACGAGAGCTCCTGAGATAACAGTAGTAGCTCCCTTATAGGAGGATACAAGCTAGAGGGTATAAAATGGACATAACATGGAGGATGGAGGGTGGATGCTCTTTCTGATAAATGTATAGGATAATATGATACATACGTGAACCTCATGAGGCCATGGAGGTCATGGTGTACTTAGGCCTTCTTCTGGATAACAGACTTCTTGTGGATAACATTTTTTGTCCTGTGGGACAAAGAATGAAGTTTGGTCTTTTGTTTCTGCTTCCTGAAAATAGCCTGAGCAATTAAGATACCATTTGTCTTTCTGAAACAGTCAGGCCACACTTTTTGTTGCTGTCCTTAGATGCCCTCAATTCAGTTCAGACTCATAGCAATCCTATGTATAACAGAAAAAAACAATGTTCTTTTATCCCACTGTTGCTGTCATGGTATCAATCCCACACTTTAAAAAGTGTAAATATATTGGGACTGCCCAACTCATCACCTTGGCATCAAGCATTAGGAAGAGAGAGGGCATGATAAGGCCTCCACTGCTCTGAGGTCTGATACTTGCCCTTGTAGTGTACCACAAGGCCTTTGAGATAGAAAAATGGCCAGCTGAAGGATGTCATGGCCTCCTCAGCTATGATACTAAGGAGCAGCATGCTTAGCATAAATTTTCAGCCCAGTATCCTAGGCCTACCTGGCCATCAGGCCCCTTTCTTAAGTTCCTCACCCACGGCACAAAGTGGGGTGTGTGAGGAAGAGTTGTCATCTCTGCCCAGACAGCTTTTGAGTGAGGGGTACTGCTCACCTATTATATATTGTGTTTTTCTTTTTATAAGTAATAAAAAGCTATTCACATGCTAATGTATGTTCAGGTTCTGATCCAAAGGACGTGATATTGCTAGAGCAATCTGTATTAGTTATTAGTTCACTTTTTCTAATAGCCTCCTGATAATTGAAATTAGGGACAATCTGTGGGTGCCACACAGATTTGGTGTCTTGTCTTGCTCTGATACAGCAGATCTTTGAATTAATAAGGGACGTACTTTGATTATCAACAGTACAATTTTCCCCTTGAGTACCCTCTCCAAGATTATGCAGTGGAAGTCATCCAGTTATGGCCAAACATTATAGCAACTTTTAAATTTAAATTGGCTCTGCAATAGCTTACATTTTGATCAGAGTATTTTTTATTTGATCAGAGTTTTCTGATCTCTGTTTCAACAGACATATAGGGAATAGGCTCTGACTGTCTTTTTCGGAGAAGATATAGGGAAGAATTTAATTTAGCTTGTAGTATTTCCCTTTCACAATTATATCGTTGTATTTCCTTCCTAACCCAATTAAGATATACTTGGGAGAATTTAGGGCTCCTGAGTAGTAATAATATAATGAACCGAATTTACTGGCTGTTTGGAAGTCTGTAGCCATGGGCTCAAGGTGAATTGTTATATATGGTGCAAATTTCTTATATTGAAAATCTCAAATCTTCGATTAGAGTTGTCAGAAAAAAAGTAGGACAACTAGATAAATTTTAACTTCAGGTACATAAGAATTTTTTTCTCCTTATTTCCACAGGAGAAAGATGAGGCAATCTACTTCTGTAAAGATTTATAGCCTTGGAAACCCAATGGAGGTTCATCGCAATTGACTCAGTGGCAGTGGGTTTTAAAAGTATATCACAAATGGAGTACTTGGGTGGGACAAATAATTAATGTGCACAGCTGCAAACTGAAAGGTTGGAGGTTCGATTTGACCCAGTGACACCTCAGAAGAAAGGCCAGGCAATTTACTTCTGAAAAATCAGCCACTAAAAACCCTACTGAACACAGTTCTAATCTGATACAAGTATAGGGTCATGATGAGTCAGCATATTCAATGGCAACTGGTTTTTATGCCCCAAATATTACATGGCATATATTTATAGTAAAACTAAACATTTGTTGTTTATCTGAAATTCAAGTTGAACTGGATCTCCTGTATTTTTGTTTTCTATATATGGCAACCCTGCCTCCAAGTTCTGTATTTGGAAACATATTAGGCCCTATTTTTGGCCATCTGGGACTCTTGGGTTTTTGTGGCCTCATTTATCACTGCATCTCTATTTGAAGCTCCCAGTTCCACTCCAGATGATTTTCTCCAGGGCCACACTTCATCCTATTTCATCCTCGTTTAATAACGCATTCTTCAAGGAGGGCTGGCAATCAGATTGCTACTGTCTGGCTATCAGAATCTTGACTGATAAAGCACTATAGGATCTACTCAGTCCAGATAATTGTTAATTAGTTACTGAAGGGATTCTATGGCATAGATCACAAAATGATTTATTGAAAATGTCTGAACTGTTGTTCTTTAATGAGAAGGTCCTCTTTGCTATATTTGTTTATATCCAATAAAGAGCAGTCTGAGATACTATTTTAAAGATTTTTTTTTTTTTTTGCAGTGGGGAAACAAACACAAATAAGATATCATCTGTGATCTTGTGAGCAGTAGACCCTGTTGGAGAATACAAACATTTCAGGCAAACATGTCTTATTTTGTAGTACATTCTGTCAACAAATATTTGTGGAGTGCCTACTATGTCCCAGTTGCCTACTGCCTAGAGTCAGTTGCCTACTGGCCAACTGACTGGAAGAGATCCATATTTGTACCCATTCCAAAGAAAGGTGATCCCACAGAATGTGGAAATTATCGAACAATATCATTAATATTGGGGTTCAGATAAGATGGCGGAATAAGCAGACAAACTACACAGACCCTCTTCAACAAACAAAAGGGGAACAAATTAACACAGATATAGGAGATAACCCTGGAGCCCTGAGCTTTGAAAGGAAAAATACAGAAGTGGACTAAACTCCAACTAGTAGAAGAACCTCCATGAAAACATCAAAAAAGAAGATATATGGAGCTGCGGTCTGTCAGTGATCCTGATGGCACAGACAGCTTAGGTATTATGAAATGGTGTAAGGACCTAAGAATTAACCTAAAAGTCAGCTCTGCTAGCCAGGGACTGCACGGAGGACTGCTCTGGCGGCTGGTGAATAAAAGGGGAAGCAGCAAAGAGGAAGGCAGGCTGAGCTGCAGACTTTTGCCTGTCCAGAGAGTGCAGCCATTTTGAATGTTTACAAGTGGTTCGACCATTTTGGATACTTCAAACAACAGTACTCTCCCAGATTCCAGGGACCTAAGAATAGGCTCCACTTGCCAAGGACAGCAAGGACATTCCAGACGCCAATGACTGGAAAGGTGTGATATTCCCCCTTGTTACCCCATACCCTCTTGGTAGATGAAGGTGTGGCCATCCCTCATTCCCACCTACCCTCTGAGCTGGCAGGAATTCCATCCTAGTCTGTGTGCTTGAATGGAGCTTGGGTGCCCTGCCCCACCCTGCACAAATTTTTTTTCCTTCTTGTTCAGTTTGTTTGTTTTAAAATTATTATTATTGTGTGTGTGTGTGTACTTATTATTATTATTCTTTATTCTTCCATTCCCAGGTTCTAGTTTTCAGCTTTTTCTCTCTTCCCTGTTCCTGGTTTCCTTTTTTTTTTTTTTTCTTTCTCATGGTTAACCCCATTCTTTGTTTTTCATTTTGCACTCTTCTCACTTTTTTCCTCATTATTCTCCTATTCTACCTCTTTTCTGTTATTGACCCCTTCCCAGATATTGTGTTATTTTTTTTTTCTTTCTTTTCTTTTCTTTAATCTTTTTTTAGTGATTGTTCCTGTGTGTTCATGTGGTATGTTTTTTATCCACTTGCTTTTACTTTTTTGATGGTTTTTTATTTTTTATTTTTTATCTAACTAAGTTGGACACAGCAGCCATGCCCATATGACACAACCACACCTGAACCTTCTGCAGCTTCACTTACAGAGTAAGAGCCACCACTTCCTTCTCTACCAACTGGCCAATGATAAATGACCACCAAGAAGAGCCTGACTCACCCTTAACTGCTCTTCACAAACAGTTAGCAGAGCTCTAAATACAACAAAATGTCACAATGTCTTGGAGACAATAGACTATCACTGTCCACACAAAGAAGCAAGATAAAGCAGTAGAAACAAAGGAGCAGGATACAGACCCAAAACCCACCCCTGAAGAAGAAGAAGCATTGGAACTCTCTGATAAGGAATTCAAAAGAATTATATTTAGGGACCTTCAATGGATTGAGAGACAGATCAAGGAAAACACTGACAAAATTAAGGAAAACATAGACAAAACTCTAGAACAATTTCAGAAGAAAATACAAGAACAAAATGACAAAATAAATGAAAAATTAAAAATGATTCAAAATCTATAGAGAGAAACCCAGAAGATTAATACTAAATTGTCAGAAATAGATAACACATTGAAAGGACAAAGGAGTAGAATCAAATCAATGGAAGAAAGAATTAATGAGATTGAAGACAAAAACCTGAATACTTCGTTGGAAAGGGATCAATCAGAAAAAAGATCAAAACAAAATGAAGAAAGACTAAGGTTCATGTGGGATACCATCAAAAGGAATAACCTACATGTAATTGGAATTCCAGAACAGGAAGAAAAGAAGAAAACCACTGAGAAAATTGTCCAAGATTTGTTGGAAGAGAACTTCCCTTATATGATGAAAAATGAGAATATATCCATTCAGGAAGTAAAAACAATTCCACACAGGATAGAGCCCAAAAGACACCAAGACATACATCATCATCAAACTCATCAAAACCAAAGACAAAGAAACCAAGGAC
>NW_006921948.1:3144449-3145965 GCF_000298275.1 Orycteropus afer afer
GGAAAGCAATATGGCAATTCCTTAAAAAGTTGGAATTAGAAACCATTTGACCCAGTCATTCCATTACTAGGTATATATCCTAAAGAACTGAGAGCCAAGACAAGAACAGATATATGCACACCCATGTTCATCACAGCACTATTTACAATAGCCAAAAGATGGAAACAACTTGGTGCCCATCAACAGAAGAATGGATAACCAAACTGTGGTGCATACACACAATGGAATACTATGCAACACTAAAGAATAATGTAGAATTGACAAAACACCACATAACATGGATGAACATGGGGGACATTTATGCTGAGTGTAATAAGTCAATCACAGATGGACAAATATTGTATTCATCCATTATTGCAAAAATTCAAGGAAAGGTTTATATGTGGAAGGAAATTTTCTTTGTTGGTTAACAGGGGTGGGAAGGGTGGGGAGGGGAGGGGAGGGGAATGAACAATGTTAGAGAGGTAGAGACAAGTATTGATTTGGCTGAAGAGAAGGGCAATATACCAAATATGAGTAATCAACACAGTGGCATTGAAGAAGAAGACGACATAGAGAGGTGCATGGGAGGTACAGACAGAAAAGGTGAACCTTTTTACACATACAGTGCTGCATTGTCAGTGAAGGCAAACATTGATATATGGATAGATAGATATATGGTGGACAGGCTGAACTATTAGGTATGCCTGCCCAGTGGGGACAGTGCCCAAGACCAAGTATAGGTTTGGCAGACAATGTTTCTACAAGTATATTTGTATGTTCTGTAAGAATTCCCAGATATATAGTAGAGCTGACAAGGGACAAGGTTGTAGTTCCTTCTTGGTCACAGCCAGATACCCAGAGGGAGTGAGAAGTTGGACCTGTGGGCTTAGGACCATAGTTGCAGGGGACATCAAGCTCAATTGGCATAACATATTACAAGAAACATTGTTCCACATCCTACTTTGGTGAGTAGCAACTAGGATCTTAAAAGCTTGCAAGCAGCCATCTAGATGCAACAATGGGTCTCTTCTCCTCCAGAGCAAAGAAGAATGAAGAAAACCAAAGATTCATGGAAGCAATTAGTCCAAGCAACTGGTACACCATGCGATCCTCAGCCTATATGACTATGAGACCAGAAGAACTAGATGAGTCCTGGCTACCACTGTCAACCACTCAGAGAGGGGTCTATGTAGGAGATCCTGGATAGAGTGGGAGAACAATGTGGAACAAAACTCAAAATCATTTTAAAAAAAAAGGACCAGTTTTGCTGATCCGCTAAAGCCTGATGGGACCAATGAGTCTATGACCCCTAACTGCCCTTTAAGTCTGGAATTGAACCCACTCCTGTGTCTTCCAGCCAAACAAAAGACAGGCATATGAGGTGAACATTTACACTAGGCAGATACAGTCCTTGGAGAGATCAATCATGGGAGAATAGAAGGTCTGTGTATGCACAGGGAGACAGCTCAGGGGGCAGGAGTACATGGGAGGGAAGGACACAGGGAAGAGGTAACTATGGGGAGGAAGTGGGAGG
>NW_006921948.1:3147174-3152708 GCF_000298275.1 Orycteropus afer afer
AACAACAACATACTAGGAGTGATAAATTGAGGAGGAATGGTGTTGCATTCATTGACACAAAGAATAGTTCAGCTCTATCATGAAGTACAATAATGGGCTCAGGTATGGCAATGATCATGAGGCTGGCACAGGACCAGGCAGTGTTTCGTTCTGTTGTACATAAAGTCACTATGAGTCAGAGATGACCTGATGGCATCTAACAAAAACAACAACATACTATGTGCCAGGCACTGCTTTAGGAGTTAAGAATGTAGCAATGAACAAAATACACAAAAATTCCTCCCGTCATGTAGTTCAAGATGCTTCCATAGACAGGTGAAGTAGATGGTGATCTGTGCTACAAAGAACAAAAAAGCAGGAGGGAGGATAGAGAGTGTCATGGAGAGGAAGAATTATTTCAAACAGATGATGCAGCACTGGGACAACGTTTTGTTCTGTTATAGATAATATCACCAAGAGTCACAGCAGGACTAGACAGCACCTAAAAACAACACGGATCATTGGGCCTTAAAAAGATAACCTAGCACTCTAAATGGTTGGGACCCCTTAGCTAAGGTTAGCATTTGCCAAATAATTTGGTTTCATAGTCAAATGTATTTGGGAACACTGCAAATATATTTGGAACCACTGCTCCCCTTCAGAGCTTTGGAGTCCCTGGGTAGTGCAAACAGGTAATGTGTTCAGTTGATAACCAAAAGTTTGGAAGTTTGAGTCTACCCAAAGGTGCTTTAGAAGGCCTGTTGATCTACTTCCATAAAACCAGCCATTGAAACGCCTTGGAGCACAGTTTTACTCTGAGACACATGGTGTTACATGAGTTGGAACTAACTCAATGGCCACTACTGTGTCATTTTTAGGTTTACAATGCATAGTATCACCTAAGGAGTTCTGAGAAATATTTTGCTGTATTTCACTGTACATAAATTATACTTCAATAAAATGTATTTAATTTAAAAAAAAGATTCTGAGAAATACCCCAATAAAAAAACAATCATTTAATTATATTCATCAGCATCCCCAAACTTACTGGAGCACAGAAGCCTTTTTCTGCTCCCAAGAAAACGTACTCACATCCCAAGAGACACTGTTCTCCCAAGATAATTCTTATCCCTAAACTAGAATCACTATAGAAGGGAGAGAATAATGAAACCCCAGATGCTTACTTTCACAATGAGAGTGCTATTGCAAGTGCTACAATTATCTTGAAAATGAAGACTTTCAAACGTTCCAATGTGGTTTGCAAGGTCAGAGGGAGTGAATCCTTGCTTTTTGCTTCTTTGAATTGGATACTAAGAGTAATAATCACTAAATAATAAATAATTAGATACTAAGAGTAATCATCACTAAACATATATCTACCACTCACCTGTCGCTTTGGCATTCTGTGGTGGCTTGTGTGTTGCTGTGAGGCTGGAAACTAGTTCAAATACCAGTAGGGTCACCCATGGTGGACATGTTTCACCAGAGCTTCCAGACTAAGACAGAGTTGGAAGAAGGAAGGGGCCATCTACTGCTCAAAGAAGTGGCCAGTGAAAACCTTATGAATAGCAGTGAAACACTGTCTGGTATGAAAGGTGATCCAAAAGAATGCAGAAATTATTGAACAATAGCATTAATACCACATGCAAGTAAAATTTTGCTGAAGATAATTCAATTGCTGCAGTAGTACATCAACAATGAACTGCCAGAAACTCAAGCTGGATTCAGTAGAGTATAGAATGAAGGATGTCATTGCTGATGTCAGAAGGAACTTGGCTGAAAGCAAAGAATACCAGAAAGAGGTTGACCTGTGTTTTATTGGCTATGCAAAGACATTAAACTGTGGATAAGACTGAGAAGAATGGGAATTCCAGACATTTAATTCTGCTCATGAGGAACCTGTACTTTGACCAATAGGCAGTTGTTAGAAAAGAATAAGTGGATACTGCAAAGTTGAAAATTAGGAAAGGTGTGCATCAAGGTCAGATCTTTCACCATACTTATTCAATCTGTATGCTGAGCAAATAATCTGAGAAGCTGGTCTATATGAAGAAGAATGTAGCATCAGGATTGCAGGAAGACTCATTAATAACCTGCAATAGGCAGATGACACAATCTTGCTTGCTGAAAGTTAAGAAGACTTGAAGCACTTACTGTTGAAGATCAAAGACTACAGCCTGTAGTACGGATCATACCTCAACATAAGAAAACAAAAATCCTCACAACTGGACCAATAAGCAACATCATAATAAAGGAAGAAAAGATTGAACTTTTCAAAGATTTCATTTTACTTGGATCCACAATCAACACCCATGGAAGTAGCAGTCAAGAAATCAGACAATGTATTGCACTGGGAAAATCTGCTGCAAAATACCTGTTTAAAGTGTTAAGAAGCAAAGATGCCACTTTGAAGACTAAAGTGTGCCTGACCCAAACCAGGATATTTTCAATTGCCTCATAAGCATGTGAGAACTGGACAATGAATAAGGACAACTGCAGAAGAATCGATGCATTTGAATTGTGGTGTTAGAGGAGAATATTAAATGTACCATGGACAGTACAGCCTGAATGTTCCTTGGAAGCAAGAATGGCCAGACTTCATCTCACCTACTTTGGTCATGTCAGAAGGGACTAATCTCTGGAAAAGGTTATCATGGGGAAGATCTTGAATGAGATGGATTGACACAGTGTCTGTGATGATGGGCTCAAGCATGGCAAAGATAATGTGGATGGTGCCGCACCAGGCAGTGTTTCATTTTGTTGTACATAGGGTCACTATGAGTCAGAACTGACTCGATATCACCTAACAACAACAACCCACTTGTTTTCCCCTCCCTGAAAAGTCAGAGCTAATATTGAATGTAAACTTTTCAGCTGTTCTTCATGTTTAGTAATTCAGTCTCTGACGGAGGCCAATTGGTGGTCTTGCTTTCTCCAGGAGGATTCAGAAATCCACCAAAAATATCCTTTCTACTTGGGCTGGTGGACCTGTTCCCTAGCCCTTCTAATTTTTCCCTCAAGTCCTTTAGCTTACTGGCTTCAAATGACCCCCACTAGGGCCACTGATCATTCTCCCAATCTCTGGTCAAGTTAATCCATTTATTTAGGTACAGGACTGAATTCAACCCATAATTCTTTGTCATAATTGCTGCAGCTGTTCCTGATGGTGGTTCCTCCTGACTTTTTCAATTTCCCATCATCCTTGATATTTCCTTTTTGCCAGCACTTTGTTAAGAAATTCTTAACAGCTTCGAACAGCATGCATGCACCCACAAAAAAAAAAAAAAAAACTAATAAGACAGGATAAACAACAGTAATGAAAAATAAGCATTCTACAAGTGCCGGCCAGCAGACAGAGACTAATTGTTCCACCATATGAACGTCCAGGAGCTCTTACTAGACTAGCAGGATTTCCCTGATTGGTAAAACAGTGGAAGGGAAGCAAAGGGCCCCATGAGGCCTCTGGATTCCAGCTGGCTTTGTCGGTAAGAAAATGTCACAGTAGGCAAGCTACCAGGATCCCACCCCTGCCAACAAGAATTGTTCTGGCACACAAACACAAACTGCTGTAAAATTACAACAAAGATTTTTTTCTGATTAATTAGTACAGTAGAGCAATTTTAAAGAAAAGAAAACGTAGACAGGAACCAGTGCAATGAGGAAAGCAACCATGGCATAAGCAAGCCATAACCATCAAGACTACAAAAAGGAACCTGTTAGCATCCGATCGAAGCCATGGTTCCTTCTTGAGGACCCTTGGCTTCCTCACTCCAATGATCCATGTCTGTGTTCCCTTCTTTTTAAAAGTATGCCACTATACCAAATAATTAGAAATAAATCTTTGCTACAATGTTACAGCAGTTTGTGCTTTGTGCACAACTTGTAAACCCCCCTGGTGTTATTGTTCACCTGTCTACAGCTTGGCTGAAAGTTGAGACATGAAGTAAGTTCAGTTCCAGGCTTGAAGGGTGTCTAAAAACCTTTATATATGCACACCCATGTTTGTCACAGCATTATTCGCAATAGTAAAAAAAAATGGACACAACCAAAGTGCTCATCAATGGATGAATGGATAAACAAACTACAGTCATACACACAATGCAATACCATGCCATGTTAAAGAATAATAATGAATCTGCAAAATACCTCATCACATGGATGACCCTGTGGTCAACATAGTGGCATTGAAGAAGAGGAAAACAGAGAGAGGTACATGGGAGGTACAGACAACAAAGAGGAACCCTTTTGCATGTACAGTACTGCATTGTCAGTAATGGCAAGCATTGATCTATAGGTGGATACATGGGTGAATAGGCCGAATGATCAGGTATATCTAGGCAGGGATTGGTGTGCCCATATCCATGTATATGGTTAGAAAACAATGTTTCTACATGTGTACTTGTATGTACTGTGAGAATGTCCAGGTGTATAGTAAAGCTGACAAGGGACAAGGTTGTGGTGGCTTCTTGGCCACAGCATGCTACCCAGAGGGAGCAAGTAGTTGGATCTGTGGGCTTGGGACCATGGTCACAAGAGACATCAAGCTCAAGTGGCATAACATATGACACAAAAACATTGTTCTGCATCCTACTTTGGTGAGTAGCGATTGGGATCTTAAAAGCTTGCAAGCTGCCATCTGGATGCAATGACGGGTCTCTCCTCGTCCGAGCAAAGAATGAAGGAAAGCAAAGATGCATGGAAACAATTAGTCCAAGGGACTGGTACACCATATGATCATCAGCCTATATAACTATGAGACCAGAAGAACTAGATGGTGCCCGGCTTCCACTCTCAACCACCTGGAGGGAGATCCATGTAGGAGATCCTGGATAGAGTGGGAGAACAATGTGGAACAAAACTCAAAATCATTTGGAAAAAAAAAGTGTGTGTGGGGGGACCAGGTTTGCTGGTGAGACCCCTTAGACTATGGGTCTCGAAATTGAACTCACTCTTGTAGCTTCCAGGCAAACAATAGACATGCATATAAGGTGAACTTTTACATCAGGTAGATACACTCCTTGGAGCAATCAATCATGGAATAACAGAAGAGCAGTGTTTGCACAGGGAGGGTGGGAGTGGGTGGGAATGCATGAGAGGGAAGAACACAGGGAAGAGGTAACTAATGGGAGGAAGATGGACGAAAGCTGTTACGTTGTGGAAAATTGCAGTCAATGTATGAGACAAGATGTGTATGAACTGCTGTATGGAAAACGAATTTGCTCTGTAAACTTACACCCAAATCACAATAAAATTAAAAAAAAAAAAAAAGGGTGAACCTAGAAGACATTATTATGCTGAGTGAAATTAGTCAATCACAAAAGGACAACTCTTGTATGAGACCATTATTGTAAAAAGTCAAGACAAGGTTTACACACAGAAAGAATTGCTTTTTGAAGGTTACCAGTGGTAGGAGAAGAGCTCTGGTAGTGTAGTGCCTAAGGCACTTGACTGCTAACCAGCAGGCTGGTGGTTCAAACCCACCAGCCACTCCTCAGAAGGAAGGCTGGGCAATCTACTTCCGTAGTGATACTGCCTCAGAAACCCAAGGAGGGGTC
>NW_006921948.1:3152808-3158272 GCF_000298275.1 Orycteropus afer afer
ACCCAAGGAGGGGTCGCTATGAGTCGGGGCTGACTCAACGGCACATAACAACAACAACAAAAAAAAAAACTATTAAACAATAAGAAATTCACTTACACTTCAATCTTATTCCCTTAAAATGCTAGATAGATGTGGCATCAAAATTATTGGATAATGATACACAAGTAAGATTCAACTCTGAGTTTAATCTTAAATTTAAGGTACAAAATTATTTTTAGATAAGGGTAAATAAAGCTAAACACTTTTTACAATGTAAGTAAAATCTACCATGGTTTAAAGTAAATGAACAATCTTCTGTACTTATTTTCCATCTAATATTGAACAAGGGAAACCATTTTTACATAAAGAATGTTTTTATTTTGTCTTGCTTTTTAATCTTCAAACTCAAGAACCTTATTAATGAAGTTTAAAATGATATATTGATGTTTTATTTACACAAACAAATTGACATATATTCTGCCTCCCCATAACAATATACTGATGAAGCTAAAAATAATTATTACAACAGACAGGTATATCTGGTTGAGTACTGGGTGTGTCGTGGACTGCCAGAAAAAGAATAAATCTATCTTGAAGGAAGTATAGCCAGAATGGTCCTCACAAGCAAAGATGGTGAGATTTTTGTCTCATGTACTTTAGTCATGTAATCAAGAAGGACTAGTCCCAGGAGAAGCACGTGCTTGGTAAAGGAGATGGACAGTGAAGAAGAGGAAGACACTCAGTGAGATAGATTGATGCAGTGGCTGCAAGAATGGGCTCAAATGTAGTTGTGAGGATGGTGTATACAGTGTCCTATAAGTCAGAACTGACTCAATGGCACCTAACAACAACAGAAACATATCTTATCACCATATTCTAACATGATTTCACCTCCCCTTATTGAAAGAAGTAATTCGGTTTTAAACACATATTACAGAACAATTTTCAAGTGTGAATATGTTGCCCTATGATTATCTATCCTGCTATAATTTTGATTTCCTTGTCTATTTCTTCTAACCTCAGCAAATTTATCATTTTATGATATCTACCAGCTCTCTTCCTCTGTGAATTACATCTTCTTGCTGAAAGCGTTAATGTGTCCTTCCATAGTGTCCATTTTTAAATGTTATTAACGTATTTTTCAGCTCTTAGAGGCTTTGCTGTCTCTTCTCCTGACCTTGCCTGGGGACTTTTAAAAATCATTGTCTATCTTAATTTTTATTGTAATCACTCTATCTTCACCTTTGATTGCTTTAACTTTCTTCTACCTGAATTTCACTTTGTCATCTTTTTCTTCTATTTTTCCTTTCCAAAATGTTCACTGGTAGCTAGTGCAAATCACCCTTGGCTTTCTGCCATCCAACACACTTCCATTTCGGTTAAAAAAAAAAAAAAATCCTTTGTGCCTCTGTGTTCATTTCTTAGTCCCATTCACATTCCACGAGCACGTTCAGCTCCATCCACACGGCACAGAGGCAAAATGAAACATCTTTATTTTGACCCTATTCTGAGTAGCATGTTAATTCTATTTACATGGTTACTGAGATATGTAGCTACTTTCTTAGAAGTGGCATTGATGTATAGATCTTTATGTCAGTGTTTCTCAAAGTAGGTCACGTTAATTTTGAGCTATAATGCTCGTAAGTCCTCCCCAAATATCGTAGTTATCTAGCGCTGCTATAACAGAAATACAAGTGGGCGGATTTCACAAATAGGAACGGATTTCCTCGCAGTTTAGGAGAATAGTAATCCAAAATCAGGGTGCTGGCTCTAGGGGAAGGCTTTCTCCCCTTGGTGGCTCTGGAGGAAGGTCCGTGTTTCTTCTGAGCTTCTCTTCCTGGGCACTCTTCCCGTGGCTTGGCATCTCTCTTTCTCCACCTCCACCTTGTTCACTTACTTGTTTAGTCTTGTCTATCTCAAAAAAGCCTAACTCAAGACACACCCTATACTAATCCTGCCTCATTAACAGAACAAAGACAATGGTTCCCCAATGAGATTATAACCACAGACACAGAGGTTAGGATTTACAGCACATATTGTAGGGGTACACAGTTCAATCCACAACACCAAAGAAAACTACCATTTTTTTTTTTTCAGGTCTGACTCATAAAAATAACAAAGTTTGGAAAAGCAGAAAAGTGAAACAATTTCACCTGTATAGACTCTTCTCCTTCTTTTTCTTTCCTTCTCACTCAACACCTCAGCCCAGTCTTTTCTCTGATGTTTTTCCAGCACACTGAGTTCAATTCTACCTCTGGGCCTTTTCACTTGCTATTCCCTTTGTCTTCAGCTCTAGTTAAGGAGCTCTGGTGGTGCAGTGCCTAAGGCATCTGACTGCTGACCAGAATGTTGGTGGTTCAAACCCACAAGTTGTTCCACAGAAGGAAGATGAGGCGACCTACTTCCATAAAGATTTACCACCTCAGAAACCCAATGGGGGTTGCTATGAGTTGTAATTGACTGGATGGCAGTGCGTTTTGTTTTGTTTTGTTTTCAGCTCTGGTTGCCAGATAACTGTTGACTGACTCTTTTTCTTTTTTCTCTTTTCCATGAAAGCAGGGACACATAATATCCTTAGCGTCTAGCATACCGCTTAGTGCATTTAAAAAAAAAAAAAGTTGCTTTAGAGTCTATTCTAACTCATGGGTGCCTCAATTTAGTCCAAACAGAAATGTGTTCAATAGGGTTTGTTTGTTTGTTTTCTTTCACCTAAGTTAATGTTTGTCTACCTTCTAGTTAGTGGTTTACTCTCCCTTCCTTACCCAGACCGGGTAACCATCAAAGAATATTTCTTTTTTTGTGAAACCCATTCTCTTGACTTGTTGCAATAGTGGTCTCATACAATATTTGTCCTTTTGTGATTGACTAACTTAACTCAGCATAATGAAAGCTAAGTTCATCCATGTTATGAGATGTTTCATAGAGTCATCATTGTTCTTTAATGTGGCATAGTATGCAACTGTGTCTATGTACTATAGTTTGTTGATCCATTCCTCCATTAATTGGCATTTACCTTGTTTCCATCTTTTTGCTATTGTGAATAGTGCTGCAGTGAACATGGGTGTGCATATATCTGTTTATGTCACAGCTCTTATTTCTCTAAGAAATGTTCCTAGTAGTGGGATTGGTGGGTCAAATGGGATTTCTGTTTCTAGCTTTTTAAGGAAGCACATACCATTTCTCACAGCGACTACCAATCTTTTTAAGAGTTTTCTATGATCAGGTCCCTATCTGCATATCTCTAGACTCATTCGCCACATATTCATTGACACATATTTCAGTTTTCATTGTCTATACCAATTTACAGTCAATTTCATTGACTTCAGCAATGTTATCCCTACTGCCTTGTATCCCATTCTCTCATTTTCCACCTGAATAAGTTATTGTCATCTTTGAGACTCAACTCAAGTATCAAATCCTCTGGAAAGTATTTCCTGTGTTTCCCTGAGTCTGGCTCAGGGACACCTTCTCTTCACTCCCAGATTCCTGCATCCCTCTATCACAACACTCACTACCCTGCAGTATGAATATTTCCCTATAGAAAATAAATATTGAATAGCTAAAATCAGATCACCTGGTGTAGTGCCTAAGGCACTTGACTGCTAACCAGAAGATTGGCAGTTCAAACCCACCAGCCACTCAGTGGAAGAAAGACTGGACAATCTACTTCTGTCGAGATTTACTGCCTCGGAAACCCAAAGGAGGTAGGGGGTAGGTCGCTATGAGTCAGAATCCACTCAATGACAATGAGTTGTTTTGTTTTGTTTTTTTACCCTTTACTTGGAGTCCCTGTATAGTGCAAATGGTTAAATGCTCAGCTACTAATCAAAAGGTTGGCACTTCAAACCTACCCAGATACATCAAACAAGAAAGGACTGTGAGGACGGCACAGGACCAGGCAGAGTTTCATTTTGTTGTATACAAGGTTGCTAGGAGTCAGAACCAACTCAATGGCACCTAACAACAACAACAAAAGGTGAAAAAGTTAATACCAGCTTATAAGATAAAATTATTTTAGGACAGTTTACATTTATCGAATTCTTGTGAAGACAATACAGAGAGTTCTCATATATCCCACACCCAGTTTCCCCTATTATTAACATTTTACATTAGTTTGGTGCATTTGAAACAATTAATTAACCAATGTTGATACATTACTATTAACTAAAGTCCATAGTTTATCCAGATTTCCTTATTTCTTCCATAATATCCTTTTTCTGTTCCAGGATAGTTCCAAGACACCAAAGAGGCAAGAAGGACTCTTAGTTTTTTGGCTTGAACAAGTGAATACATGGTTTTACCATTCACTGAGATAAAGAATACAGTAGAAAAGTAGCCTTAGATGGAATGTGATAACTTATATTAGGTACATTGAGTTAGAATTATTTCTATAACCATGTTCCTACTATCTTCTCTGCCTTGAAATTCCATTCTTTCTTCTTGCTGGCCAGATAGGTCCCATCTGTTAAGGTCACACTCAGGTCCTATCAGCTCCACAAAGCATTTTCTTTCTACTTTTGCCACTGACATCTCAGGGATTAAAATAAATAAATAAATAATGGGAAGTGTACTGAACTTAGCACCAAAAGATCTGGGTTCTATTCTAAGCTTTGTCATTTATGCCTGTGTTTTGTTTTGTTTTTTTAATTTTGTTTAAAAAAAAAAAAACTTATTGAGTATCAGTTTTCTCATCAGTAAAAAGAAGTAGTAATAACTGCCTATGTCTGTTCCTAACAAAGAAAATAAAACCATAAATTCTGTGACACTCTTCCCACTGAGAAGGGGATTGATCTTTCCTCCCCTTAAATGCTGACAGGCTTGTGATTGCTTAAATTACTAGAGTACAGCAGAAGAGAAGCTGTGTGGCATTTAAGGCTAAGCAATCAATGGGCATAGAGCTTTCACTCTTTATTTTGGCACATGTGTGCTGGAACCCTGAGCTGCCAAGTGAGACCTTTGACTCTTTGAGGCCACCAGGCTGTGAGAAAGTCCAAGCCATATGGTGATTCCTATGATATGACAGTCTCAGCTGACATGGGAACCAACGGCCAACATCAAATAGCTAGCCATATGTGTGAGCCATCTTGGAATCCAGCCCAATAGAGCCTTCAGAAGAAGAAGAAGAAAAACAGTTAAAGTGATGGTAGCTGCATAAGATGCCCTGAGCCATGAGGAATGCCAAGCCAACCTTGTTCAAATTCCTGCCTGACAAAATTCTTGAGCATAAGATGACTATTTCACATCACTAACATGTGAGGCATCAACGGCACATGGAAGTAAAATATTGCTGAAGATAATTCAAAAATGGTTGCAGCACTACATTGAGGGAACAGCCAGAAATTCAAACTGGATTTGGAAGAGGATGTGGAATGAAGGGTATCATTGCTGATGTCAGATGGATCTTGTGCTCATGAGAAATCTGTAGATAGGCCAGGATGCAGTCATTAAAACAGAATAAGGGGATATCGCATGGTTTAAAATCAGG
>NW_006921948.1:3158407-3158917 GCF_000298275.1 Orycteropus afer afer
TCAGGATTGAAGGAAGACTCATTAATGACTTGCCATAAGCAGATGACACAACCTTGCTTGCTGAAAGTGAAGATGACTTGAAGCACTTACCGATGATGATCAAAGACTACAGTGTGCGGTATGAATTATAACTCAACATAGAGAAAACAAAAATCCTCACAACTGGACCAGTAAGCAGCATCGCAATAAATGGAGGAAAAACTGAAGTTGTCAAGGATTTCATGTTACTACGATCCACAATCGACACCAATAGAAACAGCAGTCAAGACATCAGACAACACACTGCACTGGGCAAATCTGCCGCAAAAGGCTTCTTTAAAGTGCTGACGAGCAAAGATGTCTCTTTGAACACTAAGGGGTACCTAACGCAAGCCATGCAATTTTCAATCGCCTCATATGCATGTGAGAACTGGGCAATGAATAAGGAAGATTGAAGAAGAGTTAATGCTTTTGAGTTGTGGTGTTGGTGAAGAACAAATAAGTCCTGGAAGAAGTACAGCCAGAATGCTC
>NW_006921948.1:3159477-3164774 GCF_000298275.1 Orycteropus afer afer
TGGGGCAATCTACTTCTGTAGTGATACTGCCTCGGAAACCCAAGGAGGGGCCGCTAAGAGTTGGGTCCAACTCCATGGCACATAACAACAACAACAACAACAGCAATAAGATGTGAGGCAGTTTATTAGTGAATCAAAATAACTGATTACTGATGGTTGTCAAGATGAAATTATTATATGAAAAGGAGTTTATTAACTCTTAAAGTATTGTGAATATTTAAGACATTTATTTACTATCTATTGCATTTATTGTCAATAACATAGGTCACATATCAGATCCATCCCATAAACCTTAGTTTTGCTTTTCCTATCACAGTGTGAAGGAGCTTTGGTAGCGTAGTGCTTAAGGCACTTGACTGCTAGCCAGAAGGCTGGTGATTCAAACCCACCAGCCACTCCTCGGAAGGAAGGTTGGGAAATCTACTTACATAGTGATACTACCTCGGAAACCCAAGGAGGGGTCGCTATGAGTCAGGTCCAACTCAACAGCGCACAACAACAACATCACAGTGTGAAAGCATGATGACAGTGTCTAGGTCCTATAATACCTTTATGTCACCTGTGGCCATTAGAATAGAGCTGGATATAGAACCAACAAAATCTTCAGGAAAGACCATTGTCCTTACATGAAATATTGATAAAGTTCACTAAAACTTGTTTGACATATTTCCAAAGTATCTAATTAAGTTTAAATAATTCTGTTGTCCAAATTCTATTCCTAGGTATTTACTCATATATCATTCTATCATTCTCTATTTGTTGCTAAGACTGGTTCAATTATTCTGCTTACTAATCCTTATGTTTATTGATTGAAAAAAAAAAAAAGTTTAACCAGATGGCCTATCTCAATCATTCTCCCTTTTAAAGGAAAAAATTATACCCCAGCATGTAAAGTATCTGAGAAGCTAATTCCTTTTACTATTCTTCTTGCTAAGTATTCTAATTAAGTTTCCAAAGCAGTGCAATATAAAATAATCAGTGAAAGAAAAAAAGTCATTAAGATTTTTAATCCCTCTTTTAACTTTTATTCTTGTATTTTTTTTCCCCATGGACTCTCATTTTTTACTGTCAATTTTTCTTTATCCACTCCTTGGGAATTTAAACTCCTACAGCAATTTACTCAACTTATATTTCTCTATGAGCCAGATGAAAAACGGCAAATAAGTGCAAACTTCTGCAAAATATTGAGTTAGAGGGAAACATCAATTTCACTGGAAGCTTGACTGCATCCACACCAGACTCATACTATTTCAACTAGGTCTTCCCTGATGCTCAGCAATGCCTCATCCTTTTTCTTATCTCATGTTGACTTCCTATCACATTCCCCACAACTGTTGTTCCAAACTTCTCCACTCCCCTGCCAGGCCACTAGGAAGAGCTGACAGAGCTGCTCGCCTCAGATGGAAGGTATCCAGAGCAAGCTCCTTAATCTGCTCCCTTTGATTCATAGCCTCGGTATATATAGGTATATATATGTTCACTCATATTTTTATTCTTCTTGACTATCTCAAAGCAAGAGTAGTTCTTCTCCCATTCTAATACTAATCTTGCCTATATAACCTGGACCGTGTTCACTCTTGCCTCCTCTAGGAGCTTACTCCATCTGCTATCCCTCTTTTTCTGGCTTTTTCCATCTCTACCTAGTCATTGACTACTTGTGCCTAAAAGCACACTAAGATTTCGTGATGCATAAATGTATACTCATTGCGCTAACTTTCCTAACCCTCTGAGTTGCACTTCAGTCTTTCCATTAATCCAAAGTGTGGAAGATATCCATCAGAAGAAACAGACGACATCCTACATATTTAAGGCAATCTAATCTATCCAGGCCCTGGTATACCAAGAGTAGTAAAGGAGAGTTGAAGGCTCATTAAGAAATACCAAGTACACTCCTTTCACTGCCAATTTCCCCCATGTTCTGTTCTAGCTCTGACTGGCTTTTAACCCATGCCTTTGCTGCCTATTTTAAGTGTTGTGCCTGTCCTGTGGTTGGAATGGTTTGGATATAATCTCTGTCTCTGAGAAACTTCTCTGACTCTTCTCACTCTTTTAGGGGTAAGATTCTGCAAACCAACTACAGGTCCCAGTTTCTTTAGCGAGCTTCTTTTGGAGAAAATCTTCTGAGACAAAGCAAATAAAATATTGCATTTCCTAGTCACCTGGCCAAAGAGGTTTTTGGAGCACAATCTAGAATATTCTGAACCATGCAATACTACTCTATTACCCAAAACCAAACTCACTGCCATGGAGTCAGACCCGACTCATAGTGAACCCTCCTTGGGTTTCCGAGCTGGTATCACTACAGAAGTTGAGTGCCCAACCTTCCTTCCGAGGAGCGGCTAGTGGGTTTGAACTGCCAGCCTTCTGGTTAGCAGTCAAATGCCTTAGGCACTATGCCACCAGCTGTTGTTTATTGAATATAAGCAGTCAGGCACGATTCTAAAGCTTGCCTCATTTAACCCTCATAATAACCCTTCAAAGTAGGCACTGCCACTGTCTCACATTCCCACAGAAAGAAACTGAATCACAAAATTACTATGGTCCTTGCTCAAGGTCATAATGAGCTGGTTAATGGGAGAAAATAGTCTAAACAGATTTTCTCCAGAAACTATGCTATTCAGGCAAACATTTTTCTAATGAGTTTGTACACAGTTTAAAGAAAAGCTCTTAACTGTTTCAATCATCATTAAATATGTTCCTTTCAAAACTGTAGAATGCCTCTTGGGAGCCTCATGTTAAAAGACGAAAATTACTAATAATCAGCCCAAGATCTAACTGCGTTGCCTCTTCTACTGATTGAATTTCGTAATCGATAGTTTCAAGTGATACCAACATATCTAAGCACAGCAACCAGCAATGAACTTAGAAGCACCATGATATTAACAAGATGCTATAAGGATTTTAGATCTCAAGAACAACAGTTAGAGGCTAATCGCTAATTTTTAAACTCGACAAACCTCACCCCAAAATTGGACCCATTTAAATGGCTATGCAAATCACTGATGTCTTGCTCAAGAACCTTTTATTTAACGTGCAAATTGGTCCCTGATCTAATTGGACATGATACAGTCTGACTGAAGGAGCACTTCTGCAAAGGCAGGATGGTAAGGAGCTGTAAGGACAAGCTCAAGAGACTCCAGAACGATTTTCTCTACTGCAGTAGGTTCATAAAGGGTGCTTCATAGACAAACAAAGAACCTTTGAGTAGTTTCTCAACAAAGAAAGATGCAGTAAGAATATCTGAGCTCGGTCAAAACAATCCCTTACATTTACATAGCATTTAATAATGTACAAAAGAATTTGATTTCCATTATCACAATTGAATCTCAGTTCCACTGGGGTAAGCAAGGGGTCCAGAAAATTTTCTTCCTTTTTTTTTTTTTTTTTGCCTGCATTTCCCCTTTTGCCATGGCTTCTAGGAAGCCTAGAGATAAGCTGAATGATCCAGTTTCACCTGGTGTCTGTCTTCCTCCTCTCCATTTATAAAACACTACTCAGAAGGGATTAGGATTAGGATGCATGCTATCCTTGTGTGACCTCCTTTAACTTAACTGATGACATATTTAAAGAAAGACCTTATTTCTAAACAAGGTCACATTCACAACTACAGGGGTTAGGACTTGAACATATCATTTTGGAGAACATATTTCAATTCATAACACCTTGTTAATTTTGAATTCCTGTTCATAGGTAAGAATGAGACAATAGATAAGATCCTTAGGAATGCTGTGTATTGAGTGGGACTTTTCTACAGGCAGGACATGCTTTAGAGAGCAGTGTGATGGGCAGCCATTATTCTTAAGCCATTATGACCCAGAGTAGGTACTGTTTCATTCTAGATGAGTTCTCAATGCTGGCTACACATTAGAATCTCTTGGGAATCTTGCAAAAAGTTATAAAAACAGAGATTCTGATTCAGTTCCTCTCTTCCACTCAAGAATGAATATTAAAATGCAGACAAGAGTAATGTAATTCTAGGTATATCTGAACATCTTTTCAAATATTTAAAAAAATTTATTTCTTTTCTTGAGAATTTACAGAACAAAATATACACATTTCAACAGTTCCTACATGTACAATTCAGTTACATTGATTCCATTCTTCAAGTTGTACAACATAACATAACATAAATTCACAGCTCCCTAAGGTGCCTGTCTAATCTTTCCAGTTGCTGTTATCAACTTGATCTCATAGAGATAGTTGTTCAAAGAGCATAATGCTCAAGGTAGACAAAATTTGACTGGGGAAGAGCTGACTCCTCAGAGTAGAGACGACCTTAATGACACACAGAATGTACAAAGTATGAATCTAGGAAAATGAGAAGATGTCAAAAATGAAATGGAACACAAAGAGATTGATATCCTAGGCATTAGTGAGCTGAAATGGACTGCTTTTAGCCATTTTGAATCAGACAACCATATGATCTACTATGCTGGGAATGACAATTTGAAGAGGAATGGCGCGGCATTCATCATCACAAAGACTGTTTCAAGATCTGTCCTTAAGTACAATGCTGTCAGTGATAGGATAATATCCATACACCTACAAAGAAGACCAGTTAATACTAATATTATCCAAATTTACGCACCAACCACCAAAGCCAAAGATGAGGATACTGAAGATTTCTACCAACTTCTGCAGTCTGAAATTAATCGAGCATGCAAACAAGATGTGTTGATTATCACTGGTGACTGGAATGCAAAAGTTGGAAACAAAGAAGAGTTACCGGTAATTGGAAAATGTGACCTTGGTGGTAGAAATAACACTGGAGATCGCATAATAGAATTTTGCAAGACTAACAACTTACCCATTGCAAATACCTTTTCTCAACAACATAAGTGACACCTATATACATGGACTTCACCAGATGGAGTACACAGGAATTAGATTGACTACATCTGTGGGAAGAGGCAATGGAGAAGCTCAATATCTTCAGCCAAAACAAGGCCAGGAGCTGATTGTGGAACAGATCATCAACTGCTCATATGCACGTTCAAGTTGAGGTTGAAGACAATTAAAACAAGTCCACGAGAGACAAAATTTGACCTTGATTATATCCCTCTTGAATTTAGAGACCATCTAAAGAATAGATTTGATGCATTGAACACCAATGACCAAAAACCAGAAGAATTGTGGGTGATATCAAGAGCATCATCCACAAAGAAACTAAGAGGTCACTAAAAAGACAGGAAAGGAAGAAAAGACCAAAATGGATGTCAGAAGAGACTCTGAAACCTGCCCTTGAGCAAAGAGTAGCTCAAGCAAATGGAAGAAATGACAAGATAAAAGAGCTGAAC
>NW_006921948.1:3164987-3166173 GCF_000298275.1 Orycteropus afer afer
ATTTCAACAAACAGATGCCCCACTGGAGGCACTCACTCAGTTATGCCAAGAGATTTGGAAGACAGCTACCTGGCCAACTGACTGGAAGAGATCCATATCTGTACCCATTCCAAAGAAAGGTGATCCCACCTAATATGGAAATTATCAAACAATATCATTAATATCACATATAAGTAAAATCTTACTGAAGATAATTAAAAAATGGTTGCAGCAGTATGTTGACAGAGAGCTTCCAGAAATGAAAGCTGGATTTAGAAGGGGACGTGGAACCCGGGATATCATTGTTGATGTCAGATGGATCTTAGCTGAAAACAAAGAATACCAGAAAGATGTTTACTTATGTTTTATTGACTATGCAAAAGCATTTGATTGTGTGGATCATAACAAATTGTGGATGACATTGAGAAGAATAGGAATTTCAGAACACTTGATTGTACTCATGAGGAACCTGGACATAGATCAGGAAGCTGTCATTCGAATAGAACAAGGGGATATTGCATGGTTCAAAATCAAGAAGGGAGTGTGTCAAGGTTGTATCCTTTCACCATACTTATTCATTTTGTATGTGAGGAAATAATGCAAGAATCTGGATTATATGAAGAAGAACGTGGCATCAGGATTGGAGGAAGACTCATTAACAACCTGTAATACACAGATGACACAACTTTGCTTGCTGAAAGTGAAGATGACTTGAAGCACTTACTGATGAAATTAAAGACTGCAGTCTGCAGTATGGATTACGTCTCAATACAAAGAAAACAAAAATCCTCACAAATGGTCCAATAAACAGCTTCACTATAAATGGAGAAAAGATTGAAGTCAAAGATTTCATATTACTTGGTTCTACAATCACCACCAATGGAAGCAGCAGTCAAGATATCAGACGACATATTGTATTGGGCAAATCTGCTGCAAAGGACCTCTTGCAAGTGAAGGAGAGCAAAGGTGTCTCCTTGAAGACTAAGATGTGCCTAACCCAAGCCATGGTATTTTCAATCACCTCTTATGCATGTTAGGAGCTCTGGTAGCATAGTGCCTAAGGCACTTGACTGCTAACCAGAAGGCTGGCGGTTCAAATCCACGAGCTACTCCTCGGAAGGAAGGTTGGGCAATCCTACTTCCATAGTGATACTGCCTCGGAAACCCAAGGAGGGGTCGCTATGAGTCAGGGCCGACTCGATGGCAA
>NW_006921948.1:3166443-3174969 GCF_000298275.1 Orycteropus afer afer
TGGCACAAGAATGGGCAGTGTTTCATTCTGTTGTTCATAGGGTCACTGTGAATCAGAGCCAACTTGATGACACCAAACAACAACAAATGTACTGACTTAATGTAAGGGAATGGACAGTTCATTGTTGACAGTAAGTCCCAAGTCAGGCCCTTCTGCTTAACAACCCTCAGATCTTACTTTCACTGGCTGGAGATAGGGAAGAATTCCTCTCTTCCCAGAGGACTTCTCTCTCTCTTCCCTCTCCTTGCAGAACTCAGAATCTAAAAGACAACCTTTTTCATTTCTGCCTCTAACCCATTTCCTTTCATTTGATTCCAACTCATGGTGACCCAATGTATTGCAGAGAACAACTAAGCTCCACAATGGTTTCCTAACTATAATCTTAATGGGAGCTGATTGCTAAGCTTTTCCTCTGTGGCATCACTGCAAAACAAAACAAACTCACTGCTATCGAGTGGGATCTGACTCACAGCGACCCCTCCTTGGGTTCCTGAGGTGGTCTCACTATGGAAGAAGATTGCCCAACCTTCCTTCTGAGGAGTGGCTGGTGGGTTTGAACCACCTGCCTTGTGGTTAGCAGTCAAATGCCTTAGGCACTATGCCAGGTGGGTTCAAACTGCCAACCTTTAGGTTAGTAGCTGAAAGCAAACTTTGTGGCACCTAAAGACCGAAGATAGTAGCATCCCCATCTACCGCACATCTGGCTTCCTTTCATGTGAGCATCTTAAAGCAAGCACCATGGTACATTTGTCAACACTAACAAAGCAACACTGGCACATTACTATTAACAAAAATTCCAAACTTAATTTCGATTTCACCAGTTTTTCCCATTAACATCCTTCTTCTGTTCCAGAATCTATAGCACACTTCATTTAGTCATCACATTTCTGTAGGCTTCTCCTGTCAAGTTCCTGATCTTTTCTTGTTTTTAAAGACTTTGACACATTTGGAAAGTACTGGTCCAACATTTTGTAGGACGTCCCTGTACTGGAATTTGTCTGATAGTTTTCTCAAGATTAGATTGGGGTTAGAAGGTTTTGCAAGAAATATCACAGAGGTACAGTGCCTTCCTGTCACATTATATCAAGGGGTACATGATATCAACAAGTATTATCACTGCTGACTCTCATCTCGATCCTTTCGTTAAGGTCGTCTCTGCCAGGTTTCTCCCCTGTGAAGTTACCATTCTCCCCTTTCACGGTCTAATCTTTGGAAGGGAGTCAAAAGTCTCACCCATACTCAGTGGACTTTGGGACTAACCTCCACCTCCTGGAAGGGAGAGTATCTCCATATACCATTTGGATCACCTCTCCTTTTTAATTCAAACCCACCAGCCGCTCCTTGGAAGGAAGGTTGGGCAATCTACTTCCGTAGTGATACCGCCACGGAAACCCAAGGAGGGGTTGCTATGAGTCGGGTCTGACTTGATGGCACATAACAGCAACACCAATTCCTTTTTAATTGTGGAATATATACACAGGAAAACATATACCAATTCAATAATTTCTATGTGTACAATATAGTGACATTGATTATGTTCTTCAAATTGTGCAGACATTCTCACTCTTGTTGTCCTACTTGTTCCTCCTCTATTGACATAAAGTCATTTCCTCCTGAGCATCTTATCTAACTTTTTGAGCTGCTATTACCAATTTATATATAGTAAGTTTTTAAACGGAGCACAAATCTCACAGCAGACGCTCTTTACCAGTTAAGCTAGGCCATTATTCAGTTTAAAGAACCCTTCAGGGAATATGTTTTGGTTATGGCTTCAGGGTTAAAGATTATCTCGGGGCTGTAGTTTTGGAGGTTCAGCAGCGTCACTGGCTCCAGAATGGCTGGATTCCATGGGGTCACCTCTCACCTCTCCTTTTAATACCTGTGCAGCCATATTCATCCAGGAGCCTGTTGCCCTCTTCTTGTCTTTAGTGGCTTACCTCCCAGACCATATTTGAGACCATTTTCTCACTAGAAATCACTTATCTCATGTTGCATTATCTCAACACTTCTTTGTGAAAGCTAGATAATATGGCACTAATCACTACTTAGTATATCAGCCTGATCAGACCACATATGAGTTTCAGAAGGTATTTTGAGAAGATCAAAATGAGTGGCATTTCAGTCACAGTGACTGCAAAGCACAAATTGGCTCTAATTGGCATAACATTTTTCTATCATTTAGGAATCTTTGAAAATGTGAGAATTAGCTTGTATTTTCTCTAGTAAAGTGTTTTTAAATGAAGCAGTTTATTTGGTTTATGAAAAAAGAATCATTTTTGTTAGTATCTACACATGTAGGATTTTGCCTCTTTTACCCAAAAAGAATAGGCTTACTTAGTCTTTAAAAAAAAAAAAAATTATATCTGAACCTTACTGTAAGCTTAGAGAAAATGTGAAAATCTCCCACAGAATGCAGTATACAGGCATACTTTGGAGATACTGCGATTGGGTTGCAGACCACTGCAATAAATCAAATCTCACAATAAAGCAAGTCCCACAAATATTTTGGCTTCCCAGTGCATATAAATGTTTACATTACACTGTAGTCTTTTTAGGAGCTCTGGTGGCATAGTGGCTAAGGCATTTGACTGCTAACCAGAAGCCTGGCAGTTCAAACCCACCAGCCACTCCTTGGTAGGAAGGTTGGGCAATCTACTTCCATAGAGATACTGCCTCGGAAACCCAAGGAAGGGTCGCTATGAGTCAGATCCAACTCGACGGCAGTGAGTTTGGTTTTTTGGTTTGGTAGTCTTTTTCAAAGGAGTCCTGATGGTGTAGTGGTTAAGGCATTTGGCTGCTAACACACAGTTTGGTGGTTTGAACCCAGCAGTCGCTTCCATAAAGATTTACAGCCTTGGAAACCCAATAGGGTTGCTATGAATCAGAATTGACTTGGTGACAGTGAATTTGGTTTGCTTTTGGTAGTCGTCTATTATTCATAATGCCACAGCATTATGAAAAGTTTGAAATGCTGTAAGAATTATCAAATTGTGACACAGAGACACAAAGTGAGCATACGCTGCTGGAAAACCGGCCCCAATAGACTTGCTAGATGCAGGGTCACCGCAAAACTTCAATTTGTAAAAACCCAATATCTGCAAAGTACAATAAAGCCAAGTGTAATAAAACCAGGTATGCCTATACAAGTTGTGTCCTTCCTGTAACAATTTAGCTCTGGGTAGCTCATGACTGGGAGGTTTATCTACAGATAGAAATGATATGCAGTTCATTGTATGTTCTGCTCAGGAAATTTTAAAAGATCCCTTCAGGTATTGCTGATTGACAAATGAGATGTTATATCTTTGAAGGAGAAAGCTGTATCAGGCTGTTGGTAATGTCAGAACAGTGATGGACTATTTTAATCATATGTATAAAAAGATACTGATAACAAGGGAAAGCTGAGCTAATGTGGCATTGCACCCATACAACGATACAGAAAGCTAACTGGATGGGTCAGGTATATTTTTAAAGATGAGCTTCGTTCTGTGATTTTTGGGAACAAAAAGGTTGCAGGGTTATGAATTAACTTCCCAATCTGTCAGTACTGTATTACAGCGAGCTTTGGAAGGCTCAGAGCAATATTTCACTCTGTGCTGAAATTCCACATAAAGGGCACATACCTGTGCTTTTGTTTCTTATGTGGTCAGTGCAGCAGTAGAATGGGGCATACTGTTTTCGTGCTGTATTTTTTGGTTATATTTTGCTGAAAAACAAGTTGGAATTCGCAAGTCAAGACTGTAAAGGTGCCCAGGTATTCCTTAAAGGACTCATGAACTGATAGGATATAAATGACAGTCTTTCACAATCATAGTAAAACCACTCTATTATCCTCTTAAATCAGTTCAAGGAGGACAGCGTTTTCTACTTTTCAACACCTACATTCACTATCCCACCCTCTATGCCCTGCCAATTTTAGTCATATATATTTGTTTTGTTCATTGATTCACTCATTCGTTCAACAGATATTTATTGGGCACCTATGATATTTGTAGTAGTATGCAAGGTGCTGAGAATTCAGTAGTGCACGTAACACATACATGCATCAGCCTGATTGGACCATATGTCCTTGTAGGAAAGAATGTCATTAATTAAATAGTCACAAGATTTAGTGTAAATTAACAACAAAGGCAAGTAGAACGACAGCCAATTTCATAGGAGAGCTTGTAACAGGATGATGTGACCCAGAGTCTTGGTAATGGGGCCCAGCAACAATACCGTCCCTATACTAGGGCCCCCAAAGCAAATGTCACTTCATAAGAAGACTGTTTTTTCATGTCATGAATTTTTCCTTGATTTTATTTTATTACTTTGGAGGCTTATTTTATAAGAGATGATGTTTATTTGGATTTAAATGGTGCAGGCAGCAACAGAAAGCAGCAGACTAAGTTGAATGACTGTTAGAAGATAAAAATGGCAGAAAACAATGACAGGCCAGAGAAAGGGGAGTTAGTGGTACAAAAAATGATTCTCCAGTATTGGGATGTGCAAGTGAATCTATGGTGGTATCATTCACTGAGACAAGGAATGCCAGGAGAGGATCAGCTTGGGGAAAAGAGAACTATTTTGTTCTGGAACACAGAAGCTCTGGTAGCATAGTGCCTAAGGCACTTGACTGCTAACCAGAAGGCTGGTGGTTCAAACCCATCAGGCACTCCCCGGAAGGAAGGTTGGGCAATCTACTTCTGTGGAGATACTGCCTCGGAAACCCAAGGAGGGGTCGCTATGAGTTGTGGCCAACTCAACGGCACACAACAACAACAATAACATGAAACAATTAGTGGGAAAGTGATGTCTTTCAAGCAGAAGTCTAGATGTACCCAGATCTCAAAGATTACATATGTCAGTTTATGAATCATCAACATATAGATAATGATTGCTTAGGTCTGACACTTCAGGAACTCCAGTATGAAATGTTCAGGTACAAGAAGATGAACTTGGCAAAGGAGAAAGAGATAGAGTAGCTAGAAAGATAAGAAAAGAACAAGTAGAGTCTCAATAATTCCAGAAATCAAAGTTGGAGTGTTACAAATATTAAACCCAACCACTGCCATCGAGTTGATTCTGACTCATAGTGACTCAGTGGGACAGAGTAGAACTACCCCCTTGGATTTCCAAGGCTGTCAATCTTTACAGAAGCCAACTGCCTCATCTTTCTCCATGGAGTGGTTGGTGGGTTTGAACCACTGACCTTTTGCTTAGCAGATGAATGCATTAACCATTGTGCCACCAGAGTTCTTTCTTACAAATACTGAAAAATGTCTTGAAGATCTTACATGGTAGCTGTTTGGGGAAGTAATGAGGCTGGTAGTGTGACTGGGCAGTTTGGGAGTGAGTTGGAATTGGGAAATGGAGCCAGAGCTAATCAACAACATTTAGGAATTTATCAATGAAGGGAAGGGGAGATAGTGGAAATTACTAAAGAATAATGAGATTTGTTTTGTAGATGTTGTTTTAATGAGATACTCATTAGGGTTAATAGACAAAGCACAACAGAAAATTTGAATTGACATGACTTCATTTTTCTATTGTACCCTTTACCTGGGTGCTCTGGTGGCATAGTGCCTAAGGCATTTGACTGCTAACCAGAAGGCTGGTGTTCAAACCCACCAGCCACTCCTCACCAGGAATATTGGGCGATCTACTTCCGTAGTGATACCACCCCGGAAACCCAAGGAGGGGTCGCTGTGAGTCAGATCCAACTTGATGGCAGTGAGTGTACCCTGCACCTAAGTCCTATTTATTTCTCTAGTGAGCCAAAAGCATTGAGAAAATAGCACAGGATGTACCCAGCAAATTGTTAGAAGTACAGTACTCAGGGAACTTAGGGAAAGAGCTTTCTCATTGAAGACTTTGAACAATAGAAATATGGATATTATCATCACCACTGTCATTCCTCTAAGCTGTTGTGGTTTTTGTTTGTTCTATTTTTTGCTTTTCCCATTCTTCTCCTTTTATTGACCCTTGCAATGTGCTGAGAGTTTTAGGCATTGTTTGGTCCATTTATGTCACACAGCTACAAATCCTTGAGTCAGAACTAAAACACTCTAACTTTGACTTGAAATCCTGTGTGGGTCATCCATGAAATTTGTTTTATTCTAACCTTGCCCAAAGTTTCACATTCATTTTGCAGGTAGTACCTTGGTCATTTAATGAATATTAATAATGGGTCTAAGACCTTCAGTGTGGCATTCAATCACCCTCACTATGTGGCTCCAACTCAGTGCTCCTAGGAATAATGTAACTTTAGAAAACCACAAAAAGGAAACAAAGTTATAAACAAAAAATAGACAGTTATATGTTAATATGCATATTAATAAATAATACATTAATGTAATGTATATATAAGAGACTAACTTATTTTCAGACATATAAATCCTTCTCCCAGTGCAGAGATATAACTAAAAAGTTAATTGGATAATTTAAATGGAAAACTAATACAAGGCAAGAAAGGAAGAGCCAAGGAATAAAAACAAAGAGAAAAAACACATAACAAATAGTAAAATGAAAGACACAAACCAAAATACATGAAATACCATGTTAAATTGAAATCTATTAAAAACCCCCATTAAATAGGAAGGATTTTCAGAATGGGTAGAAAGCAAGACTCAACTACATGCTGCCATAGTTAAAAAGGCACTTTATAAAACACAGTTAGGATGAAAGTCAGTAATATGGAAAAATACATGTCACACAAGCAGTATGCAGAGAACGTCAGGGTGCTTTTTAAGTATCAGGTAAAATAGCCTTCTAGATAAAGGATATTACCTTGGAAAAAAAGAGCTGTTTCATAATGAGAAAGAGGACAATTAAGTCTGAAGAAGACAGCAATGAGAAGTGAGTATGTACTTATTAACAGCCTCAGAATATATGAAGTAGAAATTGACAGAATGAAAGGGAAAAATGGACAATTCCACAATTACAATATGGGATTTTTATACCTCTCTCTCAGCAATTAATGGAACAACTAGATAAAAGGCCAATGTGTATGTAGAATATCTGAACAATACCATCAACTGCCTTTATCTGACATCTAACAACAGCATATACACTATTTTCAAGCACATGTTGTACATTCACAGAGACATTCAGGTCTCAATAAATTTAAAATACACAGTGTATTTTCTGATCAAAACTGAATCAAATGGTAAATCAGTAACATTAAGATAGCTGGAAAAACCCTACATATCTGGAAATGAATCAATATACTTCTAAACAATTCACTGGTTGAAGATGAATTGTAAAGGAACTCAGAAACATCTTGAACAGAATGATACTGAAAACTATGTCAAAATATGTGGGACATAAAATAGTGCTTAGAGGAAATTTACAGGTTTAAACATTCATATTTGAAAAAATAAAACAAAATCAATGACCTAGGGTTTTACCTTAAGATGGTTGGAAAAACAAAAGTAAAATAAACCCCAAATAAGCAAAAAAGGAAATATTAATAAGAGCAGAAAACAATGAAATAGAAAACAGAAAAATAATAAAATAAATTAACAAAGCCAAAAGTTGGTTCTTAGAAAAGATAGATAAATTGACAAATTCCAACCCATTTCATGAATCAACATAACTTTAATTCCAAAACTTGGCAAGCAAATTTCCAAAAAAGAGCACTTCAATCCAATATAACTCATGAGTATTGACACAAATATCCCTAACAAAATATCATAACTATACAGGAAATTAGAAAATGAATCCTGACTAAGCAGGGTCTAATCACAATAATTCAAAATTGGTTTAACATTTAAAAGCTCAACAATGTAACTCACCATATTCAGAGAATAAGCCAGAAAATCATATCATCGTTTCAATAAGTGCAAAGAAAACATATGACAAAATTCAAAACTCATTCATCATAAAATAGCTCATCAAGATAGGAATAGCAGGGACCTTCTTCAAAGTATAAAGGCCATCTATGAAAGCCTACAGCTAGTATCCTATGTAATAGTGAAAAAGAGTCTCTTCAGTGAGATTATTCTGGAAAGATTTTCTTTCTTAAATCTTTTCTGCATAGGCTTCTTACATAGAAGGACTACAAAATACACTTTACTATCTTTCATTAAAAGCAGACTGAACACTCCAAGGCCAATTTTGAACTACCCATCATTTCCTTTTTATCATACAGAAGCTTCTTTTGCTTATTAATGCAAACATATATGTATGTGTGTGTAAACATATACATAATGTATAAAGATATACAACATATAGTTAAATGACAATATTATTTGAAGCTTCCAATCTTTACCTTTAAAATATATTCAATCTTATAAGCATATTACAAGAAAGGCATAAACACATTGAATTTTCCATTTTAACTGGAGCTTTACAAAAAGAACATACAGACAGGTTTTAAAAAGTAAAAACTTTACTTGGTGACATTTGCTCTGTCTCTGTTGTTTGCCGTCGAGTCGGCCCCAACTCATAGCGACCCCTCCTTGGGTTTCCGAGGCAGTTATCGCTACGGAAGTAGGATTGCCCAACCTTCCTTCCGAGGAGTGGCTGGTGGGTTTGAACCGCCAGCCT
>NW_006921948.1:3175509-3177328 GCF_000298275.1 Orycteropus afer afer
GTAAATCTTCACGGAAGTAGATTGTCCAGTCTTCCTTCCATGGAGTGGCTGGTAGGTTTGATCCATCAACCTCCTGGTTAGCAGTCAAATGCTGTAGGCACTACACCACCAGAGCTCCTTTTGATTTAGAAAAAATCAGTAATCAGTAATGATATCCCTCCTTCCATATCCTCTTCTGAATCCAGCTTGAATTTCTAGCAGTTCACTGTCGATGTACTGTGGGAACCATTCTTCAATTATCTTCAGCAACAATTTACTTGTACATGATCTTAATGATATTGTTCAATAATTTCTGCATTCTGTTGGATCACCTTTCTATGGAATGGGCACTGATTCTGGATCCAAAGTCCAAGGCTGAGGAGGAAGGGCCGCCATGCCCAAGGAGCAGAAGAATGGCGTCTACTAGGGCTGAGCAGTGGGGTCACCACTCAGTTGGACTAGAAGAATGGGACCACTCAAAGCCGAGTGAGCAGTGTTGCTGTCCCAGTTAGCCTGCAGGGGGAGTTGATGCCCAGGGTACAGGGGTCTCCACCCAGACTCCAGAGAGCATGGCCAGCACCCATCATCTGGAGTGCTGGGTCACTGCCTACATGGTCTTAGAGAACAGCAGAATAACGCCATGCCTCAAGAGCTTTGCCATGTTGTCGAATATTAGTCCAGTTGTGACGAATTTGGTTTTCTTTATGTCGAGGTGTAATCCAAATGGAAAACTATAGTCTTTGATCTTCATCAGTAAATATTTCAAGTCCTCTTCATGTTCAGCAAGCAAGGTTGGCCATCTGAGTATTGCAGGTTGTTAATGAGTCTTCCTCCAATCCTGATGCCAATTCTTTTTGGTACAATGACTGTGTATCCCTTCTATCTTCTTTTGATGTTTCCTGCATCATTCAATATTTTGCCCATAGAATCTTTCAATATTGCAACTCGAGGCTTGAATTTTTTCTTCAGTTCTTCCAGCTTGGGCAATACTGAGTGTGTTCTTCCCTTTTGGTTTTCTAACTCCAGGTCTTTGCACATTTTATGATAATAATAGACTTCGCTTTCTTGAGCTGGTCTTTGAAATCTTTTGTTCAGCTCTTTTATTTCGTTGCTATATAATAATCACTTAAGATGAAGGAGCACTGGTGGCCTAAGTCATTTGAGTGCTAACCAGAAGGTTGGCGGTTCAAACCCACCAGCCACTCCACAGAAGGAACGTGGGGCAATCTACTTCTGTAAAGATTTACAGCCTCGGAAACCCAGTGGGGATCGCTATGAGTTGGAATCAACTCAATGGCAATGAGTTTGGTTTTGTGAGTTTTGGAATTACTTAAAATAGTGCCTGACATGAAGTAATTGCTACATATGTGTGAACTGTTTCTGTATTGTTATAATTATTATTTCTTGGAAAAGCTCTAAAGCTGTTGAGATTCTCCTATTACTCTGAGAGGGAAGAGCCTCACAGTCATGATGGAGAATTTCATACCAACCCAGAAGCACGTGGGCTCAAAAGTCAGCATTAAGTTGATTTAAGGAAAATAAAGAAAGTGATGTTTCTCTCACACTTGAAATTTCAGACTGAGATTGATATTTGCTCCATTAGTTTATGCCAAAACTGAAGAGAACTCTTCCCGGAGAGCCCTTATAGTTAATCTATATATGCAGTGCACAACTAAGTCTACATTATGTGACAAGTGAGCTTAGAGTGGGTTAGTTCTATGTAGTGGAAGACATGGCAGTGCTGACTCGCCAGGTGACTCTCCTGCTGAAGCTAGAAGAGTTATTTCAAATTTTGTCCACAACAGCAGGGCTCAGGCAGAAAAGAAACACCCGGAAGACT
>NW_006921948.1:3178634-3179799 GCF_000298275.1 Orycteropus afer afer
AGGCATTCAACTGAGTGGATCATAACAAATTGTGGATTACATTGTGAAGAATGGGAATTCCAGAACACTTAATTGTGCTCACAAGGAATATGTACAGTAGACCAGGAGGCTGTTGTTTTAATAGAACAAGGGGATACTGCATGGTTTAAAATCAGGAAAGTTGTGTGTCAGGCTTGTACCCTTTCAGCATACTTATTCAATCTGTATGCTGAGCAAATAATCCAAGACACTGGACTCTATGAAGAACATGGCATCAGGGTCAGAGAAAGACTCATTAAAAACCTGCAATGTGCAGAAAACACAACCTTGCTTGCTGAAATGGAAGAGGACTTGAAGCACTTACTGATGAAGATCAAAGACTATATAGCCTTCAGTGTGGATTACACCTCAACATAAAGAAAACAAACATCCCCACAAATGACAAATGAAGAAGAAATTGAAGTTGTCAAGGATTTCATTTCACTGAGAGCCACAGCTAACACCCATGGAAGCAGCAGTCAAGAAATGAAACAATCTATTGCATTGGGCAAATCTGTTCCAAAAGACCTCTTGAAACAGATAAAAAGCAAAGATGTCACTTTAAAAACTAAGGTATGCCTGACCCAAGCCGTGATATTTTCAGTGGCCTCATATGCACATGAAAGCTGAATAATAAATAAGGAAGACCAAAGAAGAACTGATGCATCTGAATTATGGTGTTGGTGAAAAATATTGAATATACCATTGACTGCTAGAAGAGTGAACAAGTCTTGGAAGAAGTATAGACAGAATGATCCTCAGAAAAAAGGACAGCCAGACTTCATCCCATTTACTTTGGAAATGTTATCAGGAGGGACCAGTCCCTGGATAAGGACATTGTGCTTGGTAAAGTAGAGGGTTGGGAAGATGGCCGACTTTTGCTCTGTTGGACTTAGGGTCTCTGTGAATTGGAACTGACTTGATGGCATCTAACAGCAACAACAGATTCATTCTAGAAACGTTTTTTGAACTGACTATATATATGGAACCCTGGAAGAGAACCGCAACAAAAATAAACATCTTACATGATACAGAGCACATTAGAGTTCCCATTGTTGTTGTTGTTTGCCATCGAGTCGGCCCCGACTCATAGCGACCCCTCCTTGGGTTTCCGAGGCAGTATCACTACAGAAGTAGGATTGCTCAA
>NW_006921948.1:3180309-3186791 GCF_000298275.1 Orycteropus afer afer
TCGCTGTTTTGGAGGCTAACAGTCCAAATGAGGGTCTTGGCCATGTTGATTCCTTCTGAGCTTCTCTCTGAACTTTCTGGTGCCTGCTGGAGATCCTGGGAGTTCTTTGACATGTCTCCCCCTTGTGTCATTAGGTTTAGGACCCACGTCATTGTGGCCTGACTTCATTAGCATAAGAAAGACTGCCTCTGTTTCCCAACTAGATCATCTTTACAAGCACAGGGGTAACAATGGCAACACAAAGTTTGGGGGACACAATTCAATCCATTGCAGCCAGCATAACATGGGTTGGGATTCTGGTTTATAGAACTACAGTAAGGGCGAGAAGAAAAGGTCTCTGTTGCCACATAAAGTACTTTTCATGTCTTAAACTGTCCTGAAATTTGTACTCAGTTTTTACTTTTGTATTAGGAAAAAAAAAAAAACTTAGCTCTTCTGAAAATATTTCTGAGTGCTACATTCCTGATTAGAAATTACAAAGCTACTTGCAATGAAGTTGAAGCAATGTGAAATAATGATTGAAAGCATTGCCCAGCTCTGCTTTACCTGCTAATCACCACTCCACCCCACTGCCATTGAGTCAATGACCTGGAAATCAGAATTAGGGAGGTTTGTATGTGACATGAAAACAACACATATTATTGCAAAGCGTATTGGAGTAAAAGAGCATTGTGATGACACAGAACAGTGTAAGAAAAGAAAAGAAAACAAGAAAAGCCCTGTTGCATTTGTCTCATGTCCATGTATAAATTTCTTCTTAGGGAGTGTCAGAAACTAGTGATCATGGCACATAGTAATGAATCAAAATTTAAAATACCTTCAAAAACGATAGCACTCTTGTATCCTAAGGCACAGTTTGTTGGTTATGCTTGTATTTACATTATTACAATTCAGAATTTCTAAATATGACTAATTCAATAACAATTTTAATATATGGGGAGAAATGCCATAAGCAGACAGATACTGTTCCCTACTCAGCCATCTCTGAGACTATTTTTATGCTAGCCCAAGACATCAAACAATAAAACCATGTCATTGTATTTGGAAAGAGTCAGAGGGCACAGGTTGCAGAGAACAAAGCATGTTACAAAAATTCTTTTATTTTCTTTTGCAACCTGAGGCTGTTTCCAAAAGTAAAATACAAGACCTTCATTTCACTTCGTGCCATGCACATCTGGCTTGTGTTTAATTACATGAAGAAAGTAAAGTGATCTAAAAGTCTTGGTATTCTGTACAGAGCCATCACTGAGGTCCTTTTCATTGGAAATCTCTGCTTGCTTTGTGTGTAATTCTCCAGGAAAGTAAACAAAACCCGCTCACTTACACTGTCAGTGGCTTGAGGCCAGTATTGTGTGAACCTGCAATGAGAGGTTGATTTACATGGTGATTAACTATTTTAACCGGGATGCCTGCTTTGCATTAGATCAATAATAAGGAACAGTCTGCTCACTGGTACCAGGTCATGTCTGGAGTGATGATGACGGGTGAGTGTTCTCAGGAACATTTGGTTAGGCTAATCTTTATTATAAAACAGATTCCTGGATGTATGCATGCATGTACACACACACACCATGCACCATTTTTTAAAAATTCACATTTGCTTAGTTTTGCCTATGCTTTTTGCCAATAATTCTACCAGCTGGTCTGTGGGAGATGTTTACAAAAATGTTTAAATTTCCCTTCTGCCCCCTCCAAACCTTTGTTTCACCACAATAATAAAGGAACAAATGTTCACATTTTCCAAAAGTTTACCATTTGCAAGAAAAACAAACTCAACTAAAATAAGTGTGTACTTTCTGGGAGGTCGCCAAATACAAACAGATGTTTAGCTTTTGTGGCTTGACTTTTTTGTTTGTTTGATTCTAGAGTTGATGCTACTCGGAAGCACACATTTTATATTCAGAGATGACGGATCCCTAGTATCAGGATTCCATGTTACTTACGATCAGGATGATTTGCTAGCCACAGCCTAGCTGATCCAAAAGGTAGTGTACTTCCTGGTATTTGGACATTTAGGAGGAAGACTGTGGCTATAGTAAAACAATCCTCAGACAGAAGGCCTAGATCCTAGTCCTTTGCCACTAACTCCTTGTGTGACCTTGGGAGTCATATTCCCTCTCTAGGGCTTACTTTCCTGTGTGTATTAGGGCAGATACTGTCTAAGATGATGTCAATCTCGATTGGCCTGTTGTGTCCTAATATGCATGGTGGAAATATTGACAGTTTAAAATACATTACAAGTAAATTTTTTAATGGAGGATTCATCTGTATTCTCTCTCCCAACGTGGATAACAACTTAATTCGTACACCTTGCAGAGAGTTAAAAAGAAAAAAAAAAAAGTCTCAATTAATGAGATGATACAGGCAGGAAAAGGAGGCAGCTGGAGTGTTATGACCAGAGAATCTGGAGCTAGTCTGATTGGCTACAAATCTCAGTCCCTTCTATTTACCAGCACTATAAACTTGGGGTAGTTACTTAAATATTTGTGCCTTGGTTCCTTCATCTATATAATGAATATAATGATAGTACCAACCATGTAGATTGTTGTGAGAGTTTAATGAGTTAATACTTAACAACAAATGTTACTATGCCCTTAGAAGAGATAGTTATAATTTCTGCATAATATTATTTGGTATGTTAAGAAATTAGAAAGCTTACATAGGCTTATGAGGGCAAGATAAAGTCTGAGAAGTTAGAGATGGCCAACAATCACATGACATAATGCTCATTATCATTAAGGCAATTAAAGTCAAAACCATAATAAGAGATCACTTCTCATCACTAGAATGCTATACACAAAACAAGTGTTGGCAAGAACATGGAGAAATTGAAACTCTCAGATATTGCTGGGTGGAATGTAAAATGAATTAGTAGAAACTGTCTTTAGAAATGCAATACCACCTAAGGCACTTGAGTGCTAATCAGAAGGCTGGCGGTTCACACCCACCAGCCACTCCTTGGAAGGAAGATGGGGCAATCTACTTCCTTAGTGATACTGCCTCAGAAACCCAAGGAGGGGTCGCTATGAGTAGGGTCTGACTGGAAGGCACATAACAACAACAACAACTTAAAGTATCAAAACTATACAATACATAGGGATGCATTTAGCAAAATATATGAAGGGCTTGTATACTGAAAAATCCAAAACATTACTGAGAGATTTTGAAGAATATCTACATAAATAGATAAACACTTACACACACACAGTCTATTGATTAAAAAAAAGTGTGAAAGTAATGAAGAAATTATAGTTTTTTTAACATTTTTCTAAATAATCACATATCAATTTAACAAAAAAGAGAATGTTAACGCTTACCTCACACCATACGGAAAAATTACCTAGAATTGTATCATTCAGCTGAATAAAAAAACTAAAATTATAAAACATCTAGAATAAAACAGAGAAAAAATATTTGTGATCTCAGGTAAGGAAAGATTTTCAGATGAGACATGATCAGTGTGAGCAAAAGCAAAAGAGAAATCACAATGACAAATCACAATCCATCAGACTTAAACACTTTTGCAAGACACAAACTGGGAGAAAATATTTGTAAAACATACATCTGATATAGGTCTTATATTCAGAATATATAAAGAAATTTGGCAATTTAATAAGTCAAACATCCTGACTTTTTTAAAATGGCAAATTTTTTTGAAAAGAGACGTCACCAGTGAAGACAAAAGGAAGGCAAATAATCACATGAAAAGTATTCTATACCATTAGCCACGGGAAATGCAAATTAAAACCACAGTGAGTAAGATGGTTAGAATTAGAAAGAAAAACAGCATGTGTTGGTGAGGTCATACAGCAACGGAAACTCTCACCCACTGCTAGTGGGGAGGTGCTCCATACTTTGCCAGGAAGATCCCAAATGGCAGGGTCAGAACCACCATAAATCCACTACTCTATGAAAGCAATAAAAAATACTGGTAAAACTGTCAAAATCAACTTTTTCAGAACTCTGGAAGTTTACCAAAGGCTTGCAATAATTGAAGGAGTGTATTTAAAAGAAAAAACAGTGCTTACCCTTGATAAGAATCACAGGGCCTGTGGCATTTCAACTTGATCCCCTTTTAACCCTTCTCTCCAGCTCTGTAATAGTCTTGGAAGACAGCAGCCTTGAAAGCATGGTCACTGGGAAATCAGCAGCTTTGCAGCTACTGAGAGGACAGAATAGATTTGGAGCCCACCTCAAAAAGACCCAGACCCAGAGTATTGTCAATATTTGACCTCATAGCACCCTGACAAGCCTCCATTCACAGGGTGGTTTTTTGTTGCTGTTTTTTAATTTTATCTGAACTTCCTAAAACTTAGTTTCATCCAAGGCCTGACGCAATTCGCCCCACCTCTTGCATCTGTGCCACTTTTCCTCTCTGAATTTATCTCCTCCTCCTCCTCCTCCTCCTCTTCTTCCTCACGGTGCTTGTCACATTGGTCTTATCTTTTCTGGAACATGTCAGAACCTTAGCTTTTGCTGTTTCCTCCAGCCAGAACATTCTTTCCCCAGATATCCCACCATTTTCACCTTATCTGAGAAGCTTTCCTGGGCTATCCTATTTAAAACTGCAACCTCTCCTTTATCCTTTGCACATGCTATATATACTCCTTCCCATTCATTTTTTCTCCATAATATTTATTGCCATCCAATACTACATATTTTACTTATTTATTTTGTTGATTGTGTTTTCTTCACATTAAAATATGAACTCATTTCAATTAAGACCTATGTTTTATTTGCTTCTGTTTTGGCCCAGTACCCAGAAGAATGTCTGGTATACCTCTCTCTCACAGCCATCGAGTGAGACCTGACTCCTAGTGACCCCTCCTTGGGTTTCCGAGGCAATATCACTACAGAAGGAGATTGCCCAATCTTCCTTCGGAGGAGTGGCTGGTGGGTTTGAACCACCAGCCTTCTGGTTAGCAGTCAAGTGCTTTAGACACTATGCCACCTACCAATAAATATTTGTTGAGTGCATGAGGTCATTTTTAAACACTTTTAGAGTATGAGGCATAGACTTGCCTAACTCTACTAAACCAATTGATGAAACTCCACAACTCTAACATAGCCACTTATTTTATCTCACATTAAATATCACATGCCAAAAATCAAAACTAAATAACACTAAAATGTTCTTGAAAATTCCACCAATGATCTCCACATCTGCAAAATCCAATTGCCGATTCTAAGTCATTGATCTAGCAGCAGGTTTTGATAGAGTTGATCATTTTCTTCTTAAGATATATATTTTTTTCATTTGGCTTCAAGCACATCAAAAGGACTCTCTTGGTTTCCTACTCACTCCCTCCTTGCCACTCCATCAGTTTTTTTCCCTGTTATTTCTTTTAGATCTCTGAGTGTTGAGTGATACAAGGAACATCCCAGGACTTCTCATTTCTATCAACCCCAACTTCCCAGGTGAGATTGTCCAGACCCTATGACTTTCACTGACAATTCTCAATTGCTTATTTTCACTCAAATCCAGGTATCTATATCCAACTACCTAGTTAACATCTCTTCATTTGGATATCTAATAAGGATGCTAAACTCAGCATGTCCAAACTTAAATTCAGGATTTTCCCACTTAAACTTGTTCCTCATCCAATAACAACTCAATTTTATCAGTTTCTCTGTAGGATTTTTCTTTGACCTTTCTTTCACTTCTCATATTCCATGCTCAATCTGTCTTCAAATTCTCCTAACTCTACTCTACAAAGATGTCCAGAGACCACACGTCACTCTACTTTTAACGTTGCCTTCCTTCGGACTATTCTCAACACAGCAAGCAAATATACACTTTCAAAAATCTACATCACATTATGTTTCATGCCCATTTAAAATCTTACAATGTCTTCCCATTAATACTTAAAACACAAAGTCTTTAAAATGGTCTACAAGGCATTACATTTTCTGGCCCCAAGCCTACTTTTCAGGCTTTAACTCTTACTATGCACCCCTTCACTCACTCTGCTCCAAACACGTTTGACCTTCTTGTTGATCCTTCCATATAAGTTCATTTCTACCTTTTGTATTTGCATGTGGAGTTCTCTCTGCCAGGAACACCCTCCTTGTAGATTCCACATATCCTTCTCTCTTTCTGTTTAGTCAAATCTCTGCTTTGATGTCACCTTCTTAAACAGGTCTTCCCAAACCATCTGTTGTAAAATAATGCCCCTTTGCCCCAATTTCTATATTCTTACTTGCATTAGTCATCTTCATATCACTTATAACCTATCTGTTCTTGTTACCTAGTGCCGCTCTCACAGGAATATACCACAAATGGGATGGCTGAACAAACAAGAGTTTATTCTCTTACAATTTGAAGGCTTTAAGTCCAAGTTCAAAGTGCCAGGCTCTAGGGGCTGGGTGAAAGCCCCTCAGCCTTGGGCTTCAGCTCTGCCTCCAGCTCTTGGCCCAGTGAAGCTAGAGGCTTTTCTTCACTCAGACAGCTGCTGGCTGCTGAGGCTGCCAAGCCCAAGGTC
>NW_006921948.1:3186891-3190565 GCF_000298275.1 Orycteropus afer afer
CTACATGTAGGATTCAAGCGTGCCATAAGCTGGAGATCATCCTCAAAGCTGTTTATTATATACGGGAAGCAGACCACATACATGGAGTTGATTACCAGTCTCATCAAGGGGAATACTACATCCAGTTGCCCAGCCACTTAACCAGGTCTAGCCAAGTTGGCACACAAACTTAACCACCACACTATCTAATGCTATAAAATACACGTGTTATGGATTGAATTGTGTCCCTCAAAATGATCAGTTGAAATCCTTTCCCCTGACCTTATGAATGTGACTTTGTTTGGAAAAAGAGGTTTTTCTTTTGTTATCAGTTAAATGAAACAAGATCATACTGGAGTAGATTAGGTCCTAATTCGAATCCTTTCTGAGTGCTGTCTTATAAAAAAAGGAGTCACTACCCACAGGATGAAGACAGAAGACAGCATGTGAGGATCCACCTACAAGCCAAGGAACTCCTAGAAACACCCACTTCTACCAGCAACTGAAGGAGACAAGGAAGAATCTGCCCCTAGAGCTGTTACAGATAGAACATAGGCCTGCTGACACCCTGAATGTGAACTTCTAGCCTCCAGGACTATGACAAAACAAGTTTCTGTTCTCAGAAGTCACTTATTTGGTGGTAGTTTGTTACGGCAGCCCAAAGAAACTAAGACAATAAGCATCATGTATGTATCATTTGGATTCATCTCCAGAGTTTGAGTTCCATTAGTACAGGTGCTTTGTCTGTTTTGCTCACTTCTCTCTCTCCAGGACCTAGAAATGTTCCTGGCATATAGTAAGGTTTGAACAAGTATCTGATGAACGATTGCATGAATGCATATAAAGGGGAAGGATATACAGCGATTATATTTCTCTCTGGGTAGCTGAAATAGTGAGCCATTTTGGTTGCATCCTTTCCTTTACATGCATCTTGTGCTTTTTAATTAATGGGAGCCTATTGATTTTGAATGAGAAAAACATAATGAAAATGATTTCCCATTAAAAATTGTGCAGTCCGTACTCCCAGGTAGATAAAATTGTTCAGTCCCAAGGCCAAGGTACTGGTAACCCATTTATAAATCTCTTTTTGTGTACTTCTGAAGTCCTCACTGTGATAAAGAGAGGCATGCTGATTGACTAACTGACAAACATTAACAGGCAGAGAAATGAATAGTGTGAGTGTAAATTGTTGAAATATCATGCAGGTGTCAACAATAACTAAATCGAAAGGAGGTCATAGATGAAGTATATGAGCCTGGATAAATGCCAAAGTGCCTATTTTAAAAAAATGTATATGTATATTGTGATGTAAAGAATTCTTTAGCAAGTTCACTGAAAATTCTTAATATCCACAATGTGCCGTGGCGGTTGTGGGAATATGTTATTTGAATCCACAGTTGGAGAAAGATTGGTACATGGCTTCAATAAAAAGAAAACTTGTTTTGTCTTCAACTGCAGTACAATTCTTTTAGCTTTGTCATTTGGGAGATTTTTAAGTTTTTGAGCCGTGATAAGATCATGAGACATGCTTTCTTTCTTGGCCAATTTTAATTCAATCCTTAGTATTGATCATATTCTATGTACAAAGCATTCTGTTGAATGTTATGGATGAAAGCATGATGAATATAGAATTGTGTGATATTCACACAGTTATAAAGGAAGCAGCTGCGTGCACAATCAAACATCAAACAAGACCAACAATTCTGCCTGTTAGAGAGATGAGGGACTTGAGAGTCTAAGGGGAGAGATTCATTTGAGATTGGTGTTTGGAGATGGGTATCTTGCAACACTTGGAAGAAGATTTTCATTTAATCTTAAAGACAAGTAGGATTTTCATAGACAGACAGGTAAGAGGTTAGGAGAGGGCATTCCTGGCAAAAGAAACAGAATGAGAAAAAGCCAAGGATTGGGAAAGTTCAGTAATGGAGGAGAGGGTGGGATGACAAAAGAGGCCTTACTGGGGGAGTGGAGCAAAACAAAATCCTGGGGAAACTTTGGGGCACTGGAGTGCTGTTTAATTTTTAACACTCAGTTCTCAAGAAAGAAAGCCCTGATATGCATGGCTTGCCAATTCCTGTAGTGTAAATATGCCCACTGTGGATGATTTCAAGCTACCAACATATCACTAAACGCAGAATTGGAACGAGAGATTCACAATGAGCTTTCACAAGCTGGTGTGATACCGCTCCACTGCACTCCTGCATTTGGGTTAAATTGTGCAGAGAATTGAATCACGTGCTGAGCAGATTTCTTATGGGGGATGAGAAGTCACTGAAGGTTTCTGAACCAGAGAATGACTTAATCAAACGTATTTTGGGGAGCAAGGATTGGTAACGGATTTTTTGACAAAGTAAAGAGATAACCTAGACCGTGAAATCAAACAAAATAACAGGCTCTTTTAGAAGTCCAGTTGAGAGACAACAAAGGCCTGATTTAAATTGGAGAAAAAGAAAAGAAAGTGTGCCTGTCAGAAGGTGTAAATGAATGATGGGATGAGGAGGAGAGAGGAACCGAAAATAATCACAAGGTTACTCGCTTAGGTGCCTGGGTGGATAGTAATGACATTAGTCATTATAAGGAACTGCGGAGAAATAAATACTGCTTCTTGTTGTGTGCAGTTGAGTCCATGGTGAAAATGGAGGGTGGAGAGATTATTTAATTATTTTGGAAACTAGTACATACTATTAAAATGTCACTGAGTAAGTTCATATTTAAAGCTTTCTAAATTATGCTCCTTCTGCCAAAATGTTCTTGATCATTATATTTAATAGTTACATAATATTCTGTGTAGATGCATTATAATTTTCTTTCCCTTCTTGTTGGACATCTAGATCGCATGCACTTTTTTGCTGCTACAATTAATGCTCCAATACACATCATTGGACTGAGAGCATTTTCTTTGTTCTTTTGGGTTGTTTCCTTAGTTTACATTTCCAGTAACAGAATTACTGGGACAAAGGACATGCATATGTTATAGCTTGATTTGTATTGCCAATTATTTTCCAAAACAGTTATACGAATCTATGCTGCCACCAGCATATGAGCTTCACTGAATTCCTGCCAACACTTAGATCAATTTGTTTTCACTCAGTTGGTATAAAATAACTACTCATTTCAATTTTCATTTATTTACCAACAAGGTAGAATTGTAGCATGCTGATTCTAAGCAGTGCACTTATCTATAAGAATACATTTGCAAATTATTTTGGCAAATCTTCAAAAATTTCATTTTTTCTCTCATTTAAACTATCATACCCTCCCCATTACTAAATCATCATCTGGTATGTTTTCTTTGTAACACTTACTACTATCTTTTTTTTTAATTTTATTGTGATTTGGGTGAAAGTTTATAGACCAAATTCATTTTCCATACATCATTTCATATACATTCTGTTTCCTGACATTTACTGCAGTTCTCCACAATGTAACAGCTCTCTTCCCACTTCCTCCCCATAGTTCTCTTCCCTGTGTCCTTCCCTCCCATCCACTCTCACCCCCAGAGCTGTCTCCCTCTGCAAACACAGCCCTTCTGTTCTCCCACAAGTGAGTGTATCTATCTGATGTAAATATTCAGCCCATATGCCTGTCTATTGTTTGGCTAGAAGCCACAGGAGTGAGTTCAGTTCCAAACCTGAAGAGTAACTAGAGTCCATAGTCTCGGGGATCTCATGAGGCTCAATCAGACCAGCAAACTC
>NW_006921948.1:3190846-3194515 GCF_000298275.1 Orycteropus afer afer
GCCAATCAAGCTTGATGTCCCTTGTGACCATGGTCCCAAGGCCATAGGTCCGACTACTCACCCTCTCTGGGCAACTGGCTGTAGTCAAGAAGTGACTACAACCTTGTCCTTTGTCAGCTCTACTATATACCTGGGTATTCTTACAGAACATACAAATACACTTGTAAAACACTGTCTGCCAACCACTAACTTGCTTATTTGAGTTTCCATTTCTAGGTCTTAGGCTTCCAAGTGGCCAGGGAAATTGTCCTTTCCCCCCTCCCTAAATGATGCCCTGTACCTAGTAGGTACAATATTTACTGAAAAAAAGATAAAACAACAGTCTAAATTGGGTATCTCAAGGCATAATTTCATCAGCTAATTCCCATGAGAACTCTGTTTTGTCTTGAAATAGTTCATGCTTTTTGTTAAAAACTGTATTACTTGTAGTGAGTCTTTCAGATACCAGAAGAAATTAAATCAATGTGTCCATGTCTTGTTCAGTCTCACTTATTTTATTTGTAGTGAGTCTAGGTTTATGCTGCCCCAAACTATGTAGGTTGCAAGGACATGGATGTGACTTTTCTAATTAATCACTGTGTCTTCTTCCCAAACATCTAGGCAGTATCACAGACACACCGGAGAGTAAAAAAATATTACCTTCTAACAACAGTCCTGATAATCTGGCTGTTAAAACGAAAGGATGTCATTTCCAGAAGGCTCCACAGCATCTTACTTCAATAGAAATACAACATTGTGATAATAGTCACAAACAAGGCAAGGGTAAGGTTAGTTTCAACATCAGAACTTTATTGACTGGACAAGAAAACATCACATGCCCTCGTCTACATAAATACATGGGCCTTGAAATAATAAAACACAAGCATAAATAAACATTAGGAGTGGGTCTCAGCACTTACTAACCCAAAGAAGCAAAATTTTTTCAGGACATCCAGAGCTCTGGTAGCACAGTGCTTAAGGCACCTGACTACTAACCAGAAGGTTGATGGTTCAAACCTACCAGCCACTCTGCATAAGAAAGACTGGACAATCTACTTCTGTAAATATTCACTGCCTCAGAAACCCAATGGAGGTTGCTATGAGTCAGAATCAACTCGATGGCAGTGGGTTTGGTTTTGGTTTGGATTAGCTGATTGAAGAATATATAAATAAGCCATTCACCACCTATAATCATTTATTCATATCCATATGTGTGTGTGTGTGTGTGTATACACACACAGAAACATCCATAGGTACATGTATACACATGCCAATTAATACATTCATTTACATTTGCACACTTTTCAAATATGAATTAAACATCTGCTATTTAATTAACCACTAAGCTTATATGTTGCTCAACAGAGAATCAACCTGTTAAAAATATCCCTGCATCTTCTTTAGAACTGCCATTAATTTACTGAGTTAATGTCTTTACAGAAATACCCATGCAATACAATTTCTCTTAGCAGGAAGTGCTCGGTATTTCCTACCTACATGTCAGTGTTTAATACCAAAAAATCAGCAGCATTTGTTGTTTGCTGATTTTTTTTATATTAATGACTCACATTAATACAGGGCTTTATCATTCACAGGTACTTTTCCCACATTTGATCACTTCTCCTTTCCAACAACCTTCTGCAGTCTATAGAAATAGAGCTTCTATTGTGACCCATTTTCCTGATGCAAATATTAAGCTCAGGGGTCAGAAGACTAGCTCCAGATATTTTATTAGGTTAGGAGCAAAGGTATGACCAGAAGGCAGGTTTCCTGGTTCATGAAAAACTGCCCTGCCTTTCAGTAACCAGGTGGTGAGAGCCATATCCCTTTCTATCCCTCTTAACTCATAGGAGGTATAGAGCTGAATGTGAGTCTTCAGCTAATTCCCTTAGGTCTTGTACACATAACCCCCCTTTTTTTAAACCCTCCCTTCCCCACCCACTTCCAGTCACCATCAAAGAACACTTCTTTTTTTTGTGAAACCCTTTTCTTGACTTTTTGCAGTATTGGTCTCATACAATATTTGTCCTTTTGTGATTGACTAACTTCACTCAGCATAATGTCCTCTAGGTTCATCGATGGTACGAATGTTTTGCAGATTCATCGTTATTCTTCAACACTGTGTAATATTCCATTGTGGGTATGTACCATAGTTTGTTGATCCATTCATCCATTGATGGACACTTAGGTTGTTTCCATCTTTTTGCTATTGTGAATAATGCCACAATGAACATGGATGTGCATATATCTAGTCATGTCATGGTTCTTACTTCTCTAGTAGTGGAATTGCTAGATCATATGGTGTTTCTATTTCCACCTTCTTAAGGAAGCACCACCATACCACTTTCCACTGTGGTTGCACCATTTTATACTTCCACCAACAGTGTATGAGAATTCCAGTCTCTCCATACCCTCACCAGCATTTGTTGTTTGCTGATTTTTTGAACTTTGCTGTTAGTGCTATAGTGAGATGATATCTCCCTGTTGTTTTGATTTGCATCTCTCTACTGGTTGATGAGCACAAGCATTTCTTCAAGTGTTTGTTAGCTACCTGAATGTCTTCTTTGGTGAAATGTCTGGTCGTGTCCTCTGCCCATTTTTTAAATGGATTATTTCTTTTTATTGTTAAATTTCTAGTTTTCTATGAATTATAGAGATTAGCCTCTTGTTCAATATGTTATTGCCAATTTTTCCCCCAGTCTGTGGATTTTCTTTTTATTCTTTTGGTGTACCCCCCTTCTTTAATGGGCTCTTTTAACATTCTTTTTATTCAAGTTTTATGTACAAGTTAATGAATTTTAAAAGTAGATTAGCCTATGGTGATGTACTCTAGTCCTTCCCATATGTATCCTGGTAGAACTGACTGATCTTATGAGAAAATTGGGCACTACACTGGTGGGGTGCAGAGGGGGTATGCCATGAGGCCTGCAGAGTAATTGTTCTCCTTGACCTAATCCCTGGAACTTGCGAATATGTTATGTTACAAGGCAAAGGAGAATGAACACTACAGATGGAATTAAGGTTGCTAATCAGTTGAGAAAAATAATGAGATGATCCGGGATTATTCAGAGAGAGCCTAATGTCAAGAGGAAGAGGGAGGAAGAAGAGGAGAGTGAGAAGGAGATCTACTACAGAGGAAGGTCAGAAAGACGCAACAGTGTTGACTGTGAAGGTGGAGGGAGGGGCTATAAGGCACAGAATACAGGCAAATGTTAAAAGCTGGAAGGGACAAGGAAATGGCTTTTCCTCTGGTTTCCAGAAAGGAATGCAGCCCTGCTAATACCTCGATTTTAGTTCTACAAGGACCCATTTTTGGACTTATAACCTCCAGAAACATAAGATAATAAATGTGTGATGTTTTAAGCCACTAAATATGTGGCAATTTGTTGCAGCACTAATATAAGACAAATACATCACATAATTTTCCCAAACTTTTTTTCAATGTTTAAATATCCGCTCCCTACCCCCCCATGACTGACTGACTGTCCTAAATCAAACTTGCAGACCATGCTCATAGCTTACTGTTCTCTCTAGATAGAATCTCTCACAGATAAAGTAATGGTTTGCTCCTGGATTCAGGTCTTGACTCAAGTATCACCTTGCAGAGAAGCCTTTCTGGAGCACCCTACTAAAATTTTTTTTTTTCCTCCTTTTTTTTTTTTTTTATTATTAGGATTTGGGTGAAGATTT
>NW_006921948.1:3201765-3208294 GCF_000298275.1 Orycteropus afer afer
CAAGGCTCAGTGGCCCAAGATTATCTTCTGTATCTGTGTTAATTGGTTTCCCTTTTCTTTGTTGAAGAGGGTCTGTGCAATCCTTCTGCATAGTCCGCCATCTTGCCCCGCCTCTACTAAAATTTTTTAACAAGCCTCCTTCCACCCTCAGTTACTGATCCCTTACCACAATTTATATTTTTCCAAATACTGAAACCTGCTATATTCTAGATGCATTTGTCTGAAACCACTAGAATTCCATAAGAACTGAAGCCTCAGGTTTACTGTTATAACCCCTGCACTTAGAAAACAGTACAGACTCAATCTGTATTTGTGGGATGAATTGGTGTATCAATCTGGGTTTCACTAATTACACTGAAAGAATTGCCCCAATATTTCCAGACTGGCTTCTGCACACAATACAAGGTAAATTCTCCTGTGTCAGGCATAAAAAATTAAAAATAAAGAAATATAAATGTGATTTGATCATGTGTCTAAAGTAGAGACAACAAGTCACTTGTAGGCAGATTTGCATGAAGGGGAGGAGGCTGAAGCTCCCTCCCCTTATTATGAAAATATAAAGCTTGTAAGTGCCTTTTGTCTCAAGGGAAAATTGTACTATTTGTGGCCTGAAGAAAGCGGTATTCCAAATACCCTAATACCCTTTGAAAAGAAAAATAATCTAAGGAAGAGGATGGCCAATTGCTTAGGGATAAAGTTGATACCTAGGAGCAAAGAGATAACTCTCATCTCTTATATTTTAAGGTTCAATATTATGTGAACTCTCTTGTTGACTAGACTGGTATTTACTGAGACACTGGCAAGAAAGTATGTCAAAACCTCTAAATTAGACGTCATCCAGCCAGGTGACCAATGCTGACATATGAGTTATGGGGCAGGATGGAGCACAGGAAGAGAGACTCTGTGGACCAGCCTTTCAGAAGCAATACCAGAAAATGAAAGTATGAATTGAAAAGACAAGATCTTGAAACTTCAACCTGCTTGTAAGAATCCAGGGCTTTAGGGCAACAGCAAAGGCTAAAATCTTGATGACTGAAAATGATGTTTCTTATTTTCTCTCTCATTGATATTTTGAAGTAAAGATAATCTCTGTGGACTCAGTAATTTCACCTGGATTCCTGGGTAATGAAAATGGGGGTTAGAAGGATGGGAAGGTGGAAGTTATGGAATTTCTGCTAACATAGGGAAGATAAAAAATGAGAAGAGACGTCATTAATTATTTAGTACCCAAAGTTGATGAAAACAGGTCAAATTGAGTATATGTGAATTACTACTGTGTGTTAGATTTTAATGATCTATTTATGTACCTTTCCCACTAGTTTGTGCATATTTTTAGAACAAGTCTTTTTTATTCACCTTTATGCCAGCTCTGGTATAATAGCTGGTATATAATAACACATAGTTTCTATTCAAAGTGTGCTTAGTCAATGAACAGATCAGTTAATTCTGCAAAACACTCAGAGGAAGGGCATGAACTCTAATGGATTTGCCAAATCCTTGTTCTCTCCTTTAGAGTGACTTTTGAATTTCAAAAGCAAAAAAAGAAAATTAACGGGAAAAAAGAAAAGGATTATTGCATTGAACCAACATGTATTGTGCTGTGCTAAGTGGTTCAAGAGACACTAAAATAAACAAAAACCTGACTCTAGGTCGATGTGAACATTGAATTATACCAGAGTCTTATTTTCAATGCACAAAATATACTGTTTTAATTCAAATACCTTGGACAAATAAACTACTCTGAATGATATATGCAATTTTTTGTTGTTGTTGTTCACGTGATTTATAAGGCATACGAACTTTGAGCTGAGTGGAATATATATTTCTGTACTTATGCATTTTTTTCCTAAATGTTCATTAATGTTACATCCCATTTTGGTAACTCTAGTTACCATTTGCTCTAAAATGACTTACCCTTTAAAATAAATGCACATGGGATTAAAGTATACCTTGTGTTAATCATACTTTACTCTCTCTTTCTGTGATTCATACATATTTTTGTAGGTAAAATATTCTTGAACAATATAATGGTACATTTTCCTCAACTTATTATTTTCTCTGCTTAATTTACTTCTTGATTTCATTCTACATCAAACAGAAGATTTTTAAAGTTAACAGACATGACATTTTTCCAAAGGAAAAAAAACCTTCATCATTCTAAGTATACTTCACCGTTTCTCTTCAGCATATATAACACAGATAACTACAGCTAACTTTGATTTCTAAATAAAAACAACCTAAAAAGTCAACTTGTGTATGTAAATAAACTAGCCTCGAAAATATGAGCAAACAGTGAGAGATCCTTTAAGAATATTCAGGTAAAATATACTTTATCATGCCAACTGTTCTAAAATTTTAAACAATGAGAGTTGAGACAATTCATTTGTTATAAAATGTTTGTAAAGTTATCAACAAAAGTTATCTATAGTATGACATAAGAAAAAAAATGTAGTAACTCTTGCAGATTTTTCCAGAATAAGACAGACTTCAATGGGAAGGCCTGCAGACACCGGAGATACATAAAACAACAGATGCTGCTTTGTGAAGAGTTTGGTGGAGTTGGAAAGAGTATTTACTACTCCTCTTAAGTGCCTAGTTGAGTGAGTGTGTTCCACCAGACTGCAAAATTGATTTAGTTGTTGTTAGACAGATTTACCATTCACTTATCCGACTGGTGTCCTGTGGTGTCCTGTGTGCTGCTGTGAATCTGGAAGCTATGCCACTGGTATTTGAAATACCAGCAGGGTCACCTATGGTGGACGGCTATCCATGGGGCTTCCAAACTAAGAGTGACTAAAAAAAGGGACCTGGGACCTACATCTAAAAACAAAAAAAAAATGGCCACTGAAAACCTTATGAACAGTAGCAGAACCCCAAATACAACTGGGGAAGGCTGCCTCCTCAAAGGACAATTAAATTTAATGACATGGTTGGAGTGTAGCTTTCAGGAGAAGAAACAACTACAAATATCCATTAATAATAAGAACACAGAATGTATGAAGTATGACTCTAGGAAATTTGAAAGTGCTCAAAATGAAATGGAATGCATAAAGATCAATATCCTAGGCATTAGTAAGCTAAAATGGACTAGTATTGACCATTCTGAATCAGACAATCATACAGTCTACAAGGCCAGGAATGACAAAAACTGAAGAGGAATAGCATCATATTATGAAGAGAACATTTCATGATCTATCCTGAAGTACAATGCTGGAAAATACGGTGTTGGTGACAGACATGATGCCGAGGTTGTATGGTAGAATTTGGCAAGACCAATGGGAGTTGTTTGGAAAGAATGACAGAATACTGCATGGATTCAGATCAGGACAAGAGTGTGTCCGAGTTGTGTCTTTCACCATACTTACTCAATTTGTATCCTGAGCAAGTAATCTGAGAAGCTAAACTATGTGTCAAAGAACCTGCATCAGGAATGGAAGAAGACTTATTACCAACCTTCAATATGCAGAGGACACAACCTCGTTTGCTGAAAGTGAAGAAGATTTGAGGCACTTATTGATGAAGATCAAAGACTATTGCCTTCAGTATGGATTATACCTCAATATAAAGCAAACAAAAATCTTCACAACTGGATCAATAAGCAACATCATGATAATTGAGAGAAGACTGTAATTGAATTTACTTGGATACACAATCAATGCCCATGCAAGCAGCAGTCAAGAAACCAAAAGATGTCTTGCACTGAGCAAATTTGTTGCAAGGGACCTCTTTAAACTGTTCAAAAGAAAAGATGTCACTTTGAGGACTATGGTGTGCCTGACCCAAGCCTTGGTATTTTCAACCACCTCATGTGAATGTGGATGCTGGACAATGTATAAGGAAGACTGAAGAATTGATGCCTTTGAATTACGGGATTGGTGAAGAATATCGAATATACCATGGACTGTTAGAAGAATGAACATTTCTGTCTTGGAAGAAGTATAGCCAGAATGCTCCTTTGAAGTGAGGATGGTGAACGTTGGACATGTTATCAGGAGAGACCTGTCGGGACAAAGACACTGTGCTTGGTTAAGTAGAGGGTGAGCGTAAAAGGGGAAGCTCCTCAGTGAGGTGGACTGACACAGTGGCTGCAACAATGGGTCAAACATGGCAATGACTGTGAGGAAGGCGCAGAACCAGGAAGTGTTTGATTCAATTGTACCTGGGGATTGCTGGGGGTCACTGTGGGTCACAAATGACTCAGTGGCATCTGGCAACAGCAGACAGACAGGTGTTTAGGCATAGGAGTAATCTCTGAGAGGATAAGGGAAATGTATCACTTTAGTTAGTAGATTTAGGGTGTATTCGAGCAGTGAAATCAGGAGTCTTTGTATGGGTGAGACATGTGGAACAGTAGGCAGGAAAAAAAGGAAGAGATAGAATATTTGCATTTTTGCAACCCCAGGAATGAGGTGAGTGAAGAACACAGTTGAGTTTGACAAAATGAAGCAGAAGTCAGAACAGATCGAAATACACGGACCCCTCTCTTTTTCCCTCTGACTCTGCCCTGTCTTCTTTCCATGCAGGATATAAGCAAAATGTTTACTCAAAGGAAGCAAACAGTAATTGCCAAGTGGATCAGTAATTAGAGTAAAACACTGTCCAGTCACCTTCACCTTTGGGGAATGCCAGGGCAGGAATTTGGGGTCTGTTAAATAGAAAACCTATAAGACCACATGTTGTTGCTGTTGTTATGTGCCGTCGAGTCGGCCCCGACTCATAGCGACCCCTCCTTGAGTTTCCAAGGCAGTATCACTATGGAAGTAGATTGCCCAATCTTCCTTCTAAGGAGTGGCTGGTGGGTTAGAACTGCCAGCCTTCTGGTTAGCAGTCAAATGCCTTAGGCACTATGCCACCAGTACTGTAAATACCAGATGGTTGTATCACCCACTAAATTACCCAGTGTCAATAGCTAACTATTCTATGCATCCATGTTACCATTACCCCTCCCACCCGTGGCCACTGTGGCTTGCAAGGCAACCCGGGCACTGGAAGAAGGTAGAGCTCCTTGCTGATGTGTGGTGGCTTCTGTGAATCAGTTTGGGTTTCTAGTAATTGCAGCAGCTTGCTGCCTTGATTGGTCTCCACAATGACTGATGCTCCTAAGGAGGATTAATTCTACCCAAAGGGGATGAGACAGGGAGGCAGAGGAGTCAACAATGTTTTCTCAAATTCTATGTGTCAAATAACAATATGCATTTGGGCAATTTTGGGCTACCGAGGTTGACAGTCTTGCTTATGGCAGTTTCTTTACAATTACTTTTATTTTCAAGATATGTACCTCTCAGAGCAGCTCACTTGAGGGAGACTTTTCTAGGGGAGGATGCTCTTTGCAGTTTTATAGCTGCACTGACAGGCAAACAAAGAAGTTCAGTGTCAAGGTCTGGCCTTGGGACAGAGAGCAGCAAAGGGTCCTGGGTACCATCAGATTTTGTGAACATAACTCCTTCTGCTGTGAATCACTGTGTTCTGTACTGGGAAAAAATGTGGCAACATTTGGGTAAGGGCACATATTTGGAAAGTATCTGTTTCTTAGACAATGCGGTCACATGAATGCTTTTGAAATACCCAACAGTGCCCTCTTAACCCTTGAGCTATTCACAAACCAGTCTTGTATCATTCTCACACACAAAAATACATGACTTAGGTATTTTTTGTAGGCATGTGACAAAGACTGGTTGGTTGGAAATTTAGCGTGTGTCATACATCAAACATCTGGAAAGGATTATTTCTAAATTATTTGGACTAATCATCCAGTACACTGTGTGGTAGTTAAGTTTGTGTGTCAACTTGGCTAGGCTTCATTGAGTAGCTGGGCAGCTGGATGTAGTATTCCCCATGATGAAACTGGTAATCAATTCCATAGTGCAATCTACTGGGAGCAGCTGAGTAGATGCCTCAGGGATGTGGTCTGCTTCCTATATATAAGCAGAAACCTTGGGAATGGTCTCTAGCTTATGGTAAGCTTGGACCCTGCACGTAGCTATGTCGTTGTTCAGCAGCCTGCCATACTCTGCCAACCTTGGGACTTACAATGGCCTTATATTAATGGCCTGCCATGGGGTTTGGTAACAGCAGGACTGTGCCATTTTATTTGTCGACCTTGGGCTTGTTAGCCTCAGCAGCCAGTAGCCGCCTGAGTGAAGAGATGTCTCTAGCGTCAGTGGGCTGGCAGCAAGAGACAAAGCTGAAGCCCAAGTTTGAGGGGCTTTCACCCAGCCCCTAGGGCCTGGCACTTTGAACTCGGACTTAAATCCTCCAAACTGTAAGAGGATAAACCCCTGTTTATTAAGGCCATCCCATTTGTGGTATATTCTTGTCAGGGCAGTACTAGGAAACCAGAACACACCGTTAGATATAAGACTATACTTCTGGGTGGGGACCAGGTTTGCTGGTCCAATAGAGCCTGGTGGAACCACTGAGACTATGGCCCCTAGCTGCCCTTCAGATCTGGAATTGAACCCACACCTGTGGTTTCCAGCCCAACAATGTACAGGCATGTGAGTTAAACATTTACCTCAAGTAGACACAC
>NW_006921948.1:3208504-3209180 GCF_000298275.1 Orycteropus afer afer
ATCACAATTAAAAAAAAAAAGAAAAAAAAAAAAGACTATACTTCTGTAATCAAACCATGTTTCAGATTAGATTGATTCATTTAACATTAATTTATTGAGCTCCATCTCAGACAGGCTAGGCATAGATGAATTAAAATCCAGTAAGACACAGGCCTGCAGTCTAATAGGACAGTCAAAAGAGGAAGCAAATACTGTGTTTAAGGTCCTAATGGAACATGGAGGGGTGTGGTCACTGCTTTACCTTTCACATTCTGAGTTGAGGCAGTCCAGGGAAGATGCCACGGGGTGTTCATGCATCATGGAACAGTCAGGCCAATGTGTAGCAGCCATTACTGAAAACTCCATGTGATGCTCAATGTAAATATATTGAATAAGGAAGTCTGATATGTAGAGTGTATGCATTTGGAAATTTCTTCAATGTCTGTGATTTAAACAAAAAGATAGGAAAAATGTGTTTGAATATGATTATCTCTAAAGTCCCCTCCAACAGTATTATTCCAAACTATAAGATTTGAAGAGCTACAAAGGGAGAATTGCAGTGATCTGACACATCTAGATGCTTGGGCTTAATGGTTGAGCTTGTTGCTGTTATTTGCCATCGAGTCAGCTCCGACTCATAGCAACCCCTTCTTGGGTTTCCGAGGCAGTATCACTACGGAAGTAGGAATGCCCAACC
>NW_006921948.1:3209332-3210507 GCF_000298275.1 Orycteropus afer afer
TTTGAACCTCCAGCCTTCTCGTTAGCAGTCAAGTGCCTTAGGCGCTATGCTACCAGAGCAGTAGTATATGGAATTGGTTGAGAGTGGGGGGAAAAAACTTTATTTACTGGAATGATTCACATTTTGGACCTTTACATTATAATGCAAAGCCAATGACTTCCTTGATTTGGGACCCATCCAGTTTTGTTGATTTGGGACCCATCCAGTTTTGTTGTTGTTATTGGCTGCCATGGGGTCAATTTTCAACTCGGAGGGACCCCATGTGGCACAGTGTAACTGCCCCATAAAGTTTTCTAGGCTGTAATCGTTACAGGAAGAGGTGATCAAGTCTTCCTCCTGAGGAGCCGCTGAGTAGGTTCAAACCACCAACCTTTGAGTTAGCAGTTGATCACTTAACTATTGCACCACCAGGGCTCTTTCCTCAAATAAATCTAAACGAATGTAAGGCAATTTTGAATCGATATCACCCAAAAGTCTAAGCTAAATTCAAGTTCTGAAGTCTTTTTTCTACAAGCACTTTCACTAGAAGAGAATGGTGTGATTATAAGAATCTTCACTAATAAAATCAATAGACTCTCTACGAAAGATACTGACTTTTTTTTTTTTTTTAACATAGTCCTTGAGACTCTCATTGAAGTTGCTGCCAGGCCAGCAGTGTCACAGTGATGGGCCACAATGAGTTTCAATTTAATATATTCTTTTGCTTAACTCCCAGGATACTTTATACTTGAACAGATATGACATATCTTCTGGCTATGTTTATATGAATATGAGATATTAAATAATATGTAACATTTCAAACTTCTTTTACTGAACTGTTTCCATGGAAACCAAAGGCATGTACTGAAAATTAAAGAATGTTTTCTGTTTGTTTTTTTTCCCCTTTATTGGATAGGTATGAGGCATTGTCTTAGGAATTTTCCTGCACAAGAGCTAAAATCACTAACTTCGTTAATAATAGATGCTAATTGCCTAACTGAATTTTTAAAGGTCAAGGGAGGAAACATAAAATGTATTTTAGGCAATTTGACTTTAAACATATCACCTTTATATGACCAGGTCTTCGGGAGCAAGGTAAGCACGGGCATAGCACAGAGTAGCAGGCCGGAAGAGCAGGAGGAAGGGGTGGAACCCAGGAAGCCAAAGAGAAGAGTGTTCAGCCAAGGGGCAGTTTA
>NW_006921948.1:3214953-3219978 GCF_000298275.1 Orycteropus afer afer
CCGAGGAGTGGCTGGTGGGTTTGAACTGCCAGCCTTCTGGTTAGCAGTCAAGTGCCTTAGGCACTATGCTACCAGAGCTCTGGCACTAGGATATATTCAACATATTTTAAATATGTTAACAAATAGTTGAGGAATTACTATATGAAATATTTAGAGGCTAAGTGTAGTGCCTAAGGCACTTGACTGCTAACCAGAAGGTTCAAACCCACCAGGCACTCCTCGGAAGGAAGGTTGAGCAACCTACATCCATAGTGATGCTGAGATACCATGTTTTCAGATCAAAAGGGAAAAACTGCCTCGGAAACCTAAGGAGGGGTCGTTATGAGTCAGATCCAACTCAACGGCAGTGAGTTTGTGTGTGTGTGTGTGTGTGTGTTTTAAGATAAATTATTAATAGACATTGCACAAATGTGTGGAGGATTTGGGAGAAAAAGTACTTAAAAACCAACAACAAAAGGAGGATGAAAAGCAAGAAGAGGAGGCAGATGAGGCTGTTAACTCCAGGACAAATTGCATGTTTTATAACAAAGTGAATGTAATCATAGTTATATGCCTCGGAAATCAAGAAAATCTACAAGGCCATTAATGCAAACAAGGAATATTGATTTAATAAGAACAACAACAAAAAATCTGTGATGTAGCCACCTGGGAAAAATGGTGTTGGGGAAGGAAGAGGATTGCCATATAAAAAAGCTAAATCTTCAACTACCTTAATATGTTCTCAGTAGTCGATAGATAATGTCTGAAAGTGATCAATCTAGACAGAGCAACACAGGTATATTATTTACAAATATAGCAGTCAATACCAATAGAACAGCTACAATAATTGAAGTGATTGCCTCTTGAGAGCAGATAGCTATAGGCTCTTATTATAAGCCTTTTCATATTTGATTTTTTAAAAACTACAGGCATGTATAACTGGTAAAATATAAATTGAAGCACTTTTTAAATAATATTCATAATTCAAACAATACAGGGCTTTACAAATAATTAACCCCCCCTCCAAATACTGAAAAATACATTACCGTGTAATAGTTTTGTGTCTATGTACTTCCAGAAATGTGTGTCTCTGTGTAAGTAACAGTATCAAAAACCAGTTGCCAGAGAAGAACTGCGCTCCGCAAGGTTTTCAAGTCTGTGTCTTTTGGGAACAGATCACCATGCCTTTTTTCTAAGGTGCCTTTGAGTGGGTTCAAACCACCAACCTTTCAGTTCGTAGTTGACCGTGTAACTGCTTGTACTACCCAGGGACTGCGTAATGAGCTAGACTGGGGGAAAAGTTATATGCAGAGACACCAAAACACAGTAAGGAACGCAGTGAGGAAAGTACAGATATCAAGATGGTGATATAAATAAATGTTTTACTTCTTCTTTCTTCTAAATTCCCACAGAGACAATCCAACTAGTATAACAAGGAGATTCCTGTCCCACCTCTGGAAACTAAAGAGAAGTATAACCCACCTAGCATAGTCTCATTGGGTTTCTATGGAGAAAATGCTGAGATACCATGTCTTCAGATCAAAAGGGAAAAAGTGTGTGCAGGATTGATTTTTGTAGGAAATTGTAATCCAGTGACTGTTTAGAATTCCAAATATAAAAAGAAAATGCTTATAATCATGAGGATCCCTGGTGATTCAACGATTATGTGCTTAGCTGCTCACCAAAAGGTTGGTGGTTTGAACCTACCAGCAGCAATGTGGAGGAAAGACCTGACAGTCTTCTCCTGTAAAAATCCCAAAATCCACACTCCTTACCATCAAGTTGTTAACAATTCATAGCAACCCTACAGCCAGCAGAAGCATTGACAGAGTAGAACTGCCCCATATGGCTTCTTTTATGGAAGCAGACTGCCACACATCTTTCTCTCATGGATCAGCTAGTATATTTGAACTGTCAATCTCTGGGTTAGCAGCCAAGTGCTTAACCACTGTGCCACCAGGGCTCCTTCCATTAAGATTACAACCTAGGAAACTCTATGGAGCAGTTCTACTCTGTCATGTAGGGTCGTTATGAGTTGGAATTGATGACTGCACACAACAACAATCATATGGACAAGGAAACAAACAAAACTATCTGCAAATTAAAAAAAAAAAAAACAAACACAGAATTATACCCAAATCAGACTACTTATCTGCAATACTAAATATGAAAATTCAATGAAACAAAGTTGGAAGAATTCTAAGGGGAAAAGTATTGTGACCCCAGGTTTCTAAATGTGGCCAGGTTCTTGTTCATTTATGAGGGCAGAAGAGAGATATTTTTAAATATAAGGATGGATTTGTGTGAAACGTAAACATAGCAGGTGGGGGTTAGGAATAAAGCTGTCAAAGAGGTGTGTAGTAGAAATGAGAATGGCTAGTGAATAAGGAAGGTAGCAAAGCCTACAGATCAACATTGATAACGCATGCCCATATTTTCATGTACTTTTTAAGAAAAGAGTCATTTAAGTAGAAATGAAATGGCATGCACAAACACAAAATATCTGAAACAAATATTCCAGGTAAACATGGGAATGGGGGAGGGAAAGATTTTAAGTACAAATGCATTAACATTCTCATCTTCAGGAAAAAATGACATAGATTATATTTCATTTTAGGCTTTGATAAATATAGGTTCATATACATATACATGCATACATATATATATATATAATTTTTTTTTTTTGCTAAAGTGGTGTACAAGCCTTTCAAATCATTAGAGAAAGCAATCAACAGAGAAGGAGGAAGGAGACATTATTTCTGTCGGGAGGGATTTTGGAAGCAGTGGAAGGGATCTGAAGGGGCAGTGACCTGGACAGAAGCTTGAAGGATGGCAGAAAATACGAGCATCCCATTCCAGAGAGCAGCAGTGTGAAAGCACACAAGACCGCAGAGCCCATTGGTTCCCATAAAGAGCATGAACACAGGTCCCGATTTGCCTAGAAGAATCCTGGTTTATACCTGTTGACCTTGCATAATATGAGTAACATGGTTCACTCTCCGAGAGCCTTGATTTGGGGGATAAATGAAATGATCATCCTGCCAATAAGTAGTTAGGAATGGCTGAATGGTGGTAGACAGGGCCTAGGAATGAAAGTGGAAATGTTCCATGGCATGTTAGTAAGAACCTTGAATAAAAGTGGAAGAATTGCTCACTGGTATAAGGCCAACAGAAGTGATAATAAAAATATCTGCACCTTTTCAACGTTTATGGAGTTTGTGACTCCATGTCTACATATGTGCCTATTTGATTTGTTGCCTTCAACTAACCAGTATATTATAATATGCCCTTCCCTTCCTCCAGTTGGCCAGACTGTTCCATTACACCCCCACACCTACCATAATGTGGGGCTCATATGATTTGTTGAATGATGTATGGGCATTGGGCTAAATACATAGATTACTAGCATTGAGCAAACTCATGTGGAACTTACTCTATGCCAGGGTCTATGCTGGAAACTTCTACATTCTCATTCAATGTTCATAGAAAGCCCCGAGGAAGTTATATAGTCTATCAACTAATTAGCATATTAGCCCATTTAGGTATTAATATTATTCTAATTTTAAAAAATGAGGGAGCAGAGGCAGCAGTTCCCAAGGTTACATAGCTATTAAACCACTTAGCAGGGAACGAAGCCCATGTGTGTTTGTTTGACTGCATTGCCTTTGCTGCACACTCAATGATGTGATATATATTGAGTGACTAGCATGGATTCTGGCTCATCATTCATTGTTCATCTAATGAACAACGCATACAAATATTAATCCATGTAAACAATTTAAAGATATCTTTATAACAGCCTTCTCCCTGGGTATAGTAAAGGATGTATTTGTTATGGTGAATAAATATTTCCATGTTCCACAGTGCATCTGGTTTAGTATTTGATATAAAATTCTCCTTTATTTGTATGAATATATACTTATTACAGATGCAATGAGGAGTCCTGGTGGTACAGTGGTTAAAGCATTCACCTGCTAACCAAAATGTCAGCAGCTGAAGCCAACCAGCTCCTCTGTAGGAGAAACATGAGGCATTCTGCTTCCATAAAGACTGACAGCCTTGGAAGCCCTACGAGGCAGTTCTACCCTGCCCTACAGAGTCACTATGAGTTGGACTTGACTCCATGGCAGTGGGTTGGGTTTGGTTTTTTGTTGCAGATGCAATATATGCTTTAAACATATCTTTACTATATGGACACTGAAAAGAATGAAGTAATTGCCTATATACTGATATAGTTTTCTTTATAAAAGCAAAATTAAGTGCAGAAAAATATGTATAATATGGTTCCATTCTTGTAGAAGTGTGTGTGTGTGGTGGGGGGTGTGTGGGTGTGTGCAGGGCAATTCTACTCTGTCTTCTAGGGTTGCTTTGAGTGAGAATTGACTCAATGGAAATGTGTGTGTGTGTGTGTGTGTGTGTAACACATGCATCAGTATACATAGAAGGTTTCTAGAAGGATATGCAAGACTCTGGTAAGCATTTGTCTCCTGGAAGGAAGGATGGTTGGCTGAGGGTGGTAGGAACAGAGACTGGCATTTCACCCTGTACCTTTCTTCATCGTTTCACTTTTTTTTTTTTACCATGATTATGCACTGCTTGTATCACTGAGTAAAGTTAACTTTGTAAAAAAAAAAAAAAATCTTTATTAAGATTCATAAACAATCAGAACAATGTATTGATGGCTGTTTAGAGGTTTTGTATTTCCAATCTTATGAAGGACAGTGCTAGGCAGCCAGAACAGACTTAATAAGGAATTTAATAAGTATTTACTTAATGAAGAAAAAATGAATTCTGCTTGTAACATATCAGACCAGGAAAAAAATCTAAAGTGACTGTTCATCTCTGTACCCTTCAACAATTTATTTTTAAGACAAAATACTGCTCAAAATTAGTAGTTACTCAATAATGCAGCCTATTAATGACTTGTTGTTGTTGTTGTTGTTATGTGCCGTGGAGTCGGCCCCAACTCATAGCGACCCCTCCTTGGGTTTCCGAGGCAGTATCACTACGGAAGTAGGATTGCCCAACCTTCCTTCCGAGGAGTGG
>NW_006921948.1:3220623-3222937 GCF_000298275.1 Orycteropus afer afer
AGGAAGGTTGGGCAATCCTACTTCCGTAGTGATACTGCCTCAGAAACCCAAGGAGGGGTCGCTATGAGTTGGGGCCGACTTGACGGCAAACAACAACAACAAATTGTACATGTGAAAAATCTTGCATTGGCAAATGTTGTCATATATATAGAGAGAGACAGAGACAGAGAGAAAGAGAACTCTGGTGGCTTAGTGTCTAAGGCATTTGACTGCTAACCAGAAGGTTGGTGGTTCAAACCCACTAGCTGCTCTGCAGAAGGAAGATGGGGCAATCTACTTCCATAAAGATTTACCCCCTCAGAAACCCAATGGGGTTTGCTATGAGGTGGAATCGACTCAATGTCAGTGAGTTTGGTTTTTTTGGTTAAATAGATATCTTTACAACAATAAGAAATGTAAAAAAAAAAAAAAAGCAACTGAGCAATGACTACTAGAAAGTTTCATTCATTCTTATTAGCTATAGACATAGACTGAAAGTCATTACTGATCGACTGTAAACACTGAATATACTATTGAAAGATGAAGATTAAAACAAATTGAAGAGTGAAATTGTCTTAATCATTGTAGAGGAAACATATTTCCTCCCACTTATTTTTTAAATTTATTCAAGAAACATTTTTGAAAATGTTACTAAGTGCCAGACACTGAGCTAGATGTTGTTGTGTACCATAGAGTCAATTCCAGTTCATTAAAAAAAAAAAAATTAAACCCCTTACCATAGAGTCAATTCACTTCATCCCTACAGGGCAGAGTGGAATAGCCTCATAGAGTTTTCAAGGCTGTAATCTTTACAAAAGCAGACTGCCTCATCTTTCTCCCAGAGAGCAGCTGGTAAGTTCTAACTGTTGACCTTCTCTTAGCAGTTGAGCATTCAGCCATTGTACCACCCAGTGCTAGATGATAAAGATACAAAAAATAAATGAGACAATCTGCCACCAATGATCTTAGAATCACATAATTAACAATGTACATTTTTAATGTCTGGAGGGAAGTTTGTTGTTGCTGCTGCTATTGATAGGTGCCACTGAAGAGGCTCCAACTCATCGCAACAGAACAAAACACTGCCCAGTCCTGTGCCAACCTCACAATCCTTGCTATACCTGAGCCCATTATTGTTGTCAGTGTCAATCCATCTTGTTGAGGGTCTTCCCCCTTTTTGCCAACCCTCTCCTTTACCAAGCATGATATACTTCTCCAAGGAATGGTCCCTTCTGACAACATGACCAAAGTAGGTGACACAAAGCCTGGCCATTCTCGATTCCAAGGAGCACTCCGGCTGCACTTCTTCCAGGACAGATTTGTTCATTCTTCTGGCAGTCCATGGTATTTTTAGTATTCTTCACCAACACCACAATTCAAAGGCATCAACTCTTCTTCAGCCTTCTTTATTCATTGTCCAGCTTTCATATGCATATGAGGTGACTGAAAATACCATGGCTTGGGTCAGGTGCACCTTAGTCTTCAAAGTGACATCTTTGCTTCTTAACATTTTAAAGAGGTCTTCCCCCCCGCCCCCAGAAAACATGCCCATAAAAACAACAACATACATTGAACCCAAGGCTGGATTTTTTTCTTCACTTCTTCCCAAGCATGTTCTTCCCTTTTGGTTTTCTACCTCCAGCTCTTTGCACATTTCATTATAACACTTTACTTCATCTTCTTCAAGCCACCTTTTGAAATCTTCTGTTCAGCTGTTTTATTTCATCATTTCTTCCATTCACTTTAGATACTCTCCATTCAAGAGCAAGTTTCAGAGTCTCTTCTGACATCCATTTTGGTCTTTTATTCCTTTTCTGCCTTTTTTAATGACCTCTTGCTTTCTTCACGGATGAAGTTCTTGATGACATCCCACAGCTCATCTGCTTTTCAGTCATTGGTGTTCAGAGCATCAAATCTGTTCTTCAGATGGTCTCTACATTCAGCAGGGATATAATCAAGGTCATATTTTGGCTCTCGCGGACTTGTTTTAATTGTCTTCAGCTTCAATTTGACCTCGCATGTGAGCAGTTGATGGTTTTTTCCATAATCAGCTCCTGGCTTGTTCTGGCTGAAGACATTGAGCTTCTCCATCACCTCTTGCCATAGATGTAGTCAATCTGATACTGTGCACTCCATCTGGTGAAATCCACACATATAGCTGCCATTGACATTATTGAAAAAGGTATCTGCAATGAATAAGTCATCGGTCTTGCAAAATTCTATCATGTGATCTCCAACATCATTTCTATCACCAAGGCCACATTTTCCAACTACTGGTGATTCTTCTTTGTTTCCAACTTTCACATTACAATCACCAATAATAATCAACACATCT
>NW_006921948.1:3223657-3225422 GCF_000298275.1 Orycteropus afer afer
ATTTTCTCACTGACCAATTCTTTGAGAAGTGGATGGGTCCTTCCTTCTTCCGAGTCTGCTTTAGGCTGGAAGCTCTGCTGAAACCTGGCCATCATGAGTGAGTCTGCTGGAATTCAAATACCAGTGGCATAGCCTCCAGCCTCACACAAGCCACCACAGTATGACAAAGTGACAGAAGAGTGGTGGCTGGAGGGAAGTAAGTAGTGAAAAACATAGTTATAGTTTTAAAAATCTACTTCTTTAGTGGAGAAGGAGAAGAGTTAGAGAAGACTGCTGGAGATGGTGCCATGTACTATGTATTTATGCAAATAAGACACACATGACACTTTTTTTTTTTTTTTTGCCAACCATGCCCTATCCCCTAAGGTATTTTTGCAAGCACACTATGCTAGGTTTGTTTGTTTGTTTTACAGCAACATGTAAAAAAATAGCATATTTTCCTTATGAAAATATCTTAGAGGGAGGATGTAGTTAACAAAAAACATATAACCCTTGTATTTTTCATGTGGAAATTCAGTAAACACCATTTTTGTTGACATTTCTAAATTTTCTAAAGTTTAGGTTTGATACATAATTTTCTTTTAGAACAGTTATAATTCATAGAAAAATTGCAAAGATAGTATAGAGACTTTCCATATACTTCACAGTTTCTACATGTATTAATATCTTGCACTAGTGTAAGACATTTGTCACAACTAATGAACCAATATTGATATAATATTCTTAACTGAAGTTCATAGTTTATTCAGAGTGCCTTTATTCAATGTCCTCTTCCTGTTGCAGGAACTCATGTAGGAGCCACATGAGATTTACTTCTCCTGTATCCTTAGGCTCCTCTTGACTGTAAACAGTTTTCCAGACTTCCCTTGTTTTTAATGACTTTGACAGTTTTGAAGAGTAAATGTCTGGTATTTGTAGAATGGTCACATAATGTGATTTGTCTTGATGCTTTTCCATGAGTAGATTACAGTTGGGGTTTCAGGGGAGGAACAGCAGAGAGGTGAACTGCCATTCTCATCACATCCTATAATGGTTACACACAATCAACAGGATTTATCACTGTTTATGTTGACCTTGGGAGCTCTGGTAGCATAGTGGCTAAGACACTTGCCTGCTAACCAGACGGCTGGCGGTTCAAACCCACCAGCCACTCCTCGGAAGGAAGGTTGGGCAATCCTACTTCCGTAGTGATACTGCCTCGGAAACCCAAGGAGGGGTCGCTATGAGTCGGGGCCGACTCGACGGCACATAACAACAACAACAACATGTTGACCTTGGCCTCACTGAGAGAACATGTGTTGGGCTTCTCCAATGTAAAGTTACTCATTTATACACACCCCATTCATACTCACTGTTTGAAGGAAAACACTATGTGAAGCTCATACTTAAGAAGTAGTAGAGTATCTATATAAACTATTTGGAATTTCTTTGCAGGGAAAATTTGCCTTTTCTCCTCCATTTATGTATCTATGCATTTCTATCCATATACATATTTATTTAAAATTTTTATTGTGATTTGGGTGAAAGTTTACAGAACAAATTCATTTTCCATACAGCAGTTCACACACTCTTTGTCTCATGACATTGCAATTTCCCACAATGCAACAGCTCTCTTCCCACTTCCTCCCTACAGTCACCTCTTCCCTGTGTCCTTCCCTCCCACATACTCCTGCCCCCTGAGCTGTCTCCTGTGCATACACAGCCCTTCTATTCTCCCATGATTGATCTCTCCAAGGAGTGTATCTACCTAATGTAATGTTCAGCT
>NW_006921948.1:3226397-3229362 GCF_000298275.1 Orycteropus afer afer
CAATACATTTATTGCAAGGTGAAAAGAAAAGTTGTAAACTGCTTTCATCACTGAAGAATGAGAACTAGATACTTGCATTCTATGTTTACCTAGATCACACTGTATTTTCAATATTGTACCTTGACCTAATACTTGTTTGACTACGTACAGCCATTTGAGGGATTATAAAAATGATTTCAATTATTCTGTAAAAGAGCTCTGGTAGCATAATGCCTAAGGCATTTGACTGCTAACCAGAAAGCTGGCAGTTCAAACCCACCAGCCACTCCTTGGAAGGAAGATTGGGCAATATACTCTCATAGTGACACTGCCTCAGAAACCCAAAGAAGGGTCACTGTGAGTCAGATCCAACTCGATGACAATGAGTTTTTTGTTGTTGTTGTTATTTGTTTGTTTGTTTTAGAAGCACTCTTCTGTAATAATTTCAGAATACTAGATGTGATATTAGTGCTTTCAACATTTAAACTTATCTCTCTGTTTTTATTGTTTAACTGCACTTCAAATTCTTTAGTTTTGGGAATATTCGGATGGGTCTTTTTCAGATATCAGGTTTTAATTCGTAACAAGAAAACTTCAAATATGATTCCAAGGCTTACAGGAACTCATCCCAAACTTTCAAAATGTGCCAGTATTTTAGTCTTGAAATAGCTGATGATACATATGCTGTCAACCTGTGTTTCTGTTCTCTCTCATCTGGTTGAGAATTGCAGCCAGGGTCAAGAAAGGAACCACTATACAACTACCCTTGAATGGTACATCCCAAGAGTCCTACTCATCCAAATACTATTATGGTGGATGTGGAATGGTTGGTAGCAGCACCAGTCACAGTGGTGATTTCAGAAACACAGACTACAAGTTCAACCACACACACAGAATGATGGTGTATGTTATTAATAAAATGAAGTAAAAATGGCCTAAATGTGGGTGTCAGCCAGCAAGCAGGGTGAAGAACACTTCCCTCAGAGCAGGGGTGGGGTGTGCATCCTGGCATGGGATGTCAGAGCCTGCAGGGGGAAGGGAAGAACCTGCAGTATAAGAAGTCAGAAGGGCCTATATGTGCAAACCACCACCCACTTGTCAGTTTGTCATCTTTTGGTGGCTTGTGTGTGTCTATGATGCTGAAAGCTGTGCCACTGGTACTTCAATAACCCAGGTGGACAGGTTTTGATATAACCTCCAGACTAAGACAGACTCAGAAGAAAACTCAGTGCTATTGAGTCAGAATTGACTCATAGTGACCCCTCCTTGAGTTTCTGAAGCGGTATATCTACGGAAGTAGATTGCCCAGTCTTCCTTCCAAGGAGTGGATCGTAGGTTTGAACCACCAGCCTTCTGGTTAGCAGTTAAATGCCTGAGGCACTATGCCACCACTGCTCCTAGGAATAAAGGCCTGGTGATTTATTTCTGAAAATCAGCCATTAGAAATTCTACAGAGCACAAGTTCTGCTCTGAAACACATAGGGTCACCATGAGTCGGAAGCAACTTGACAGCAGGTAGTTTGAATTAAGCCTATATTGATTTCAGTAAATAAAGAATGCCACATATATTCGAGATTCACATTTTTGCACTGAGATTTCAACTGCCAGTTGGCATTTCAGGGAATAGGTGACCATCCTCACCACCAGGTAGTACATCCTGAATTTCTTTAAACCAAAACCATTGTGATACCACCTCGGAAACCAAAGAAGGGGTTGCTATGAGTCAGGGCTGACTCGACGGCACATAACAAAAACACAAAACCTGCTCAAGGCATCAACAGTTAACATGGAGTCAGTTCTCACTCCTGGCACCCTGTGTGTATTCAAGTAGAACTCTGCTCCAAAGCATTTTCAATGGCTGATTTTTCAGAAGTAGATTGCCAGGCCTTTATTCTAAAGCTCTCTGGCTGGACTTGAACCTCCAAACTTTTCATTAGCAGCTGAGCTCTTTAAATATTTGCACCACCCAAGGATTCTGGAAGAAAGCAAAGAATAACTTTCAAAAAATCTTTCTTCCCTAATTTAACAAAAGTTTGTGGAGGAAAGAGCAAGAAAGAAAAATACTGTAATTAAAATTTTCAAACAAGACAACAGAATGGGGCCCATGTGGTCAGGGAAGTTTGTTCATGTTGTTTGCTTCTGTATCCCCAGAGGCTATAATGTATTTGGTACAGAGCAGGCTCTCAGTGAATGTTTTTTAAATAAAATGGGCCCAATTAAATCAGTGCTCATAGTAATGTAAATTAATTAACACTTACTAAATGAAAGAGAATCAGACTGAATTGAAAACAATAGTCCAACTATTACAATAAAATAAAATATTTCACAAAATTAAAAGAAAATGTGAGAAGAAGGAAACAAAAACAAAACTCACTGTATTTGAGTCAGATCTGACTCTTAGAAACTCATCCTTGAGTTTCACTGCTGTATCTCTATGGTAGTAGATTGTCCAATCTTCCTTCCATGGAGTGGCTGGTGGGTTTGAACCACCAGACTTCTGGTTAGCAGTCCAATGCCTTAGGCATGACACCACCAGAGCCCCTATTATTTTGAGAAGAAAGGCCAAGCAACTACTAACAAAAAGCAATTAGATGAAGCAAAATTAATGTCAGGTTGATATAATTTTAGAAAAAAAAGTCATTAATAGGGATAAAGAATGCTGAGGCCGTGAAAATGTGCCCCTCGGGTCTCCTGCTGTGGGTACTATACGAATCGCTCCTCCACCCAGGACACCTGTTGGGTTTTTAATGTTCATATTTATTATGCATTCAAGGTATTTCTAGATAAGATATACATTTCTTCTTAATTATCTTCCAGGAGATAATAAATATGTTTATCCCCCTTTCCCATGATGGAAAACCCTCCTACACTAGGAGCCACTGTTGTTGTTGTTATGCGCCGTCAAGTCAAACCCAACTCATAGCGACCCCTCCTTGGGTTTCCGAGGCAGTATCACTACGGAAGTAGGATTGCCCAACCTTCCTTC
>NW_006921948.1:3229462-3231047 GCF_000298275.1 Orycteropus afer afer
TCAGTGGCAGTGAATTTGTTGTTGTTGTTGTTATTTGCTGTCCAGTCAGCCCCGACTCATAGCGACCCCTCCTTGGGTTTTCCGAGGCAGTATCACTACGGAAGTAGGATTGCCCAACCTTCCTTCCGAGGAGTGGCTGGTGGGTTTGAACCGCCAGCCTTCTGGTTAGCAGGCAGTGTCTTAGCCACTATGCTATGCACTTCATATACAAGGGACATAGAACTATGAATTTTCTCTACTTATATACAACTGGGAGTCCCTGGACAGTACAAATGGTCAAGTCCTGGGCTGCTTACCAAAAAGTTGGAGGTTTGAGTCCACCCAGAGCTACCTCAAAAGACAGGCCTGGAATCTACTTCCAAAAGGCCACAGCCATTAAAAACCCTATAGAGGAAATTTCTACTGTGCATGCGTGGGGTGGCTGTGAGTCTGAGTCAACTCCATGGCACATGGTTTTGTGTACAGGAGAGAGATAGGAGCGAGGGACAAAAAAAATGCTTCTTTGAGCTGTGTGATAGTGGAAGCTGTGTGTCAACTTGGCTGGACCACAATTCTGTGTGGTTTAAGCAATTGTGCTATGGGTTATTCCCATGATGGGACTGGATGTATATGTTTTGAGCAGCCAATCTGTTGAAAGGGAGTTTCCCTAAGGGTGTGGCCCGCTTCCAGTATGTTTATGGACATCCTGGGAAAAGAGACACTCTTCTGTGGATCAGGATCCCGTTGTGCTGCCTACAACTGTCCATGAGTGAACAATCCACCATTCAGCCTGGAGATCTTGGATTCATCATTTGTTGGAGTCAACAGCCAGTATACTCCCTGCCAACCTTGAGCTCCTCAGCCCCTGCAGTTGCATGAGTCGGGAAAAGCCTCCAGCTTGACGTTTGATTCATGAACTTTGGACTTGCCAGTTTCTATAAGTGTGTGAGTCATTTTCCTAAGATAAATTTCTCTTTCTCTGTATGTATATATAACCTTTACTAGTTTTCCTTCTCTAAAGAACCTAGCCTAACACATTTGGTACAGAGAGTGGCTCTAGAGAAACAAAATCATTAGGATGGGCTTCCTAAATTGGTTCTCCAATTTGCTTAATCATAAAGGCACTGGTGACCCTGCTCCATTAGTAAAGAGGGCCCTGCTAATCTGCGTGAGGTGGCAACATTAATATGTGAAATAGCACCACCAATAGATCAAGTACTTCTGAGAAGTGAGGCTCTGGGTGATCACATATTTGATACTTTTCTGCAATGTTGTCAGCATGAGGAGTATAAGGAAGCTGGTTAATTGGTTCTACTTACACTAGACAAAGTGGTGAAGGAGAAAGATGAGCTCAGGGCTGCTGAGTCACAGCTTAAGTGCTGCATAAAATACCTCAATATTTCTAGTTGTGCTCTGAAAGAAAGCCTTATTTCTTCTAGTAACAGCTGATATTGCCAAAAAACAAACTCAGAGTCTTATTGTAAGGGTGGCTGAATTACAATACCAATTAAATTACCAACCCAGAATGGTGTCTGAAGTTAAAGTGAGGGCATTGATTGGGAAAAAAATGGGATCCTGAAACCTGGAATGGGGACATATGGGCAGA
>NW_006921948.1:3231392-3232838 GCF_000298275.1 Orycteropus afer afer
TAACATGTATAGACAGAAACCTGGAGAATATGTAGGGGAATGGCTACTGAGGGTGTGGGATAATGGTACAAGGAATATAACATTGGATCAGTCTGAGTTCATTGATTTAGGCCCACTAAGTACAGAACCTTAATTCAATGTTTCAGCTGGAGAGATTAGGAAAAGATCTAATTGTTTATTTAGTTGGCTTACTGAAGCATACGTTATGCAGTGGCCTACCTTAAGTTGAAATACCAGACCTGCCTTGGTATAATGTAGAAGAAGGTATCCAGAGGCTTAGGGAAATTGGCCTGTTAGAATGGATTTATCAGATTAGACCCCTAGAGCCAGTAATGGAGAATCCAGAGGACATGCCTTTCACCGAGTACAGTGAGGAATAAATTTGTGAAAGGAGCCCCAGCATCCTTGAAGACTGCTGTGATTGCTGTTTTATGTAAGCCTGATTTAACAGTGGGAACTGCCCTAATTGAACTAAGACACTTAAATATGATAGGGCTGATTGGACCCCATGGTAGTAGGGGCCAAGCGGCAGCAGTTAGTGGACAAAGGCAAGGTGGATGTGGTTACTGTAATGGACAGCAGAGTCAGAACAGTAATCAGAATACTCTACTTGTGTAGAATTATGGCATTGGCTACTTAGGCATGGTGTTCTTAGTAGTGAAATACATGGCAATACCTTGAAGGGTTGGGGCAATGTTCTCTAGGAGGCTGTATATGCTCTAAACCAGTGTCCAGTATATGGTGCTGATTCTCCAATAGCCAGGATTCATAGGTCCAGGAACCAAAGGGTGGAAACAGGAGTGGTACCACTCACTATTACCCCTAGTGACCCACTCAAAAAATGTTTGCTTCCTGTCCTGGCTACCCTATGCTCTGTGGGTCTGGAGATCTTACTCCCAAAGGGAGGAACACTCTCACCCCAAGACACAATACTGATTGCTTGAACTGGAAGTTAAGAATGCCACCCAGGCATTTTGGCTTCCTCATGCCTCTGGATCAATAGACAAAGAAGGGCACTGAGAAAACCAGAGAAATTTTATTTCTCCACATAACCATAGTTATCAGTTTTGTGCGATATCTTTCCAGAGGTATTTTATACATATATAAATACACACATACTCTATTATCTTTACACAAATAGAAGTATACCATACATATTGCTCTGTACCTTGCTTTTCTTATGTAACACTATTTCCATATACATATACACACAGCTGCCTTACTCTTTTTAATGGCTGCACAGTATCTCATTACATGGACAGATGTATCCTATTTCACTTTACATGATCTACATGGATGAGTTTAAATTGTTCCCACTTTTGCTATTACAAAAAATGCTGTAGTTAATATCCTATAAATATGTGAAGGTGAGCAAGTATAAACTAAATTTCAAGAATTGCCATACCAAATGGGGTAGGTATTTTACGTTTTGTTAGATATCATCAA
>NW_006921948.1:3236433-3240756 GCF_000298275.1 Orycteropus afer afer
AGGGACCATTCCCTGGAGAAGGATGTCATGCTTGGTAGGGTGGAGGGTCGACGAAAGAGGGGGAGTCCTTCAACGAGATGGATTGATACGGTGGCTGCGATGATGGATCAAGTATAGCAGGGATTGTGGGGCTGGCGCGGGATAGGGCAGTGTTTCGTTCTGCTGTGCATGGGGTCGTTATGAGTCGGAAACGACTCGACAGCACTTAACAACAACAACAATTGAGGTTTAATCCATACTGCAGACTGTCATCTTTAATCTTCATCAGTAAGTCCTTCAAGTCACCCATACTTTCAGCAAGCAAAGTTGTGTCATCTGCATATCACAGGTAGCTAATGATTCTTCCTCCAATCCTGATGCCACGTTCTTCATATAGTCTGCTTCTCAGAATTTTTGCTCAGCATATAGATTGAATAAGCAAGAAATTCATAAAGTTTGTTGTGTAAAATAAATCAGGCCACAATCTTTACCAAAATTGAACCAGTAGTCAATTTCTACCCCTGCATTGATAATATCTATATATCAGGGCTAAAAATTTTACAGTCAAATTTTATCAAATATTTAAGCAACTGATAGTTTCTATATAACTCAATGCCATGGAGTTGATTCTGACTTATAGCAACGCCCACTGGGTTTCCAAGGTGGTAAATCTTTATGGAAGTAGATTGTCCCATCTTCCTTCCACAGAGCTGCTGGTGGGTTTGAACCACCAATCTTCTGGTTAGCAGTCAAATGCCATAGACACTGCACCACCAGAGCTCCTTAGTTCCTGTACAGTACAAATTATTTCAGGGAATACCAGAGAGATAAAGTTATTCAACTCATTTTTTGAAACTAGTTCAACCTTTGCACTAAATGAGACAATAACAGTACAAAAATAAATGTATAGCATAGAATCAAAAAGCCTAAAAACATTTTCAAATCTAATCCAACTGTGCGTGTACCTACACATCTATAATGATCAAGGGTGGCTTATTTTAGGAATACAAGGATGTGTAAGTATCAGAAAATCTAATTATACAGTTAATCATTTTGATATTTATAGAAGAAAACAGTATCAACCAAAAATAAAAAACCAAACCCACTGCCACTGAGTCGATTCTGACTCATAACAATCCTATAGGATAGACTAGAACTGACTCACAAGGTTTTCAAGGCTGTAAATCTTTACAGAAGCAGACTGCCTCATCTTTCTCCTGTGGAGTGTCTGGTGAGTTCAAACCACTGACCTTTTGGTCAGCAGCCAAAAAGACTCAATGAAAGTTAACAATCATTCATGACTAAAATTAAGAAACTAAGAATTGATGAATATATTCTTAATTTGAAAAATGATAGCATAAAAAAGCTTATGAAAGAGTATACTTAATGGTAATACATTAGAAACATGTCCATTATATGCATGAACAAAATATGTATTACTGCTATCACTTCTTCTATTCAACATTGCACTGAATGTTCTAAGTGAAACAGTACAAGAAAAATTAGAAAGATATACTAAAATTGAAAAGACAAGATTGTCATTGTTTGCTAATGACAGAATTTTCCTTATTGAAAAATCAAGAGAATCTATAGACAAATGAAACTGAGAACGTCCAGCAACGGAGCTGAGCGCAAGGTCCACAAAGAAAAACGAATAGTGTTCCTATACATCAGCAAGGATGAATTTGGAAATATGACTGAAAATAAATGATTGATTTTATTGGATCTTAATATGTAATTTTCTTGGAATCAATCTAAAAACGTGTGAGAAATACCTTTAAAGAGAAAAGCATTTAACATTTTTGAAGAACACCAAATTCCTGAACAAATGGTGAGATAAACCATATCCAATGATGAGAAAGAAAAATATCATAAATGAAATTTTCCCAGAAAATTAATCTGTAAATTTAATGCCATTTAGATCAAATTCCTATAAAAGTTTCTTCATTATAAAAATTCACACTGAGTAAAGGAAACTGCAAAATAATCCTTGTAAAAATGATAAAAGAGGAAAGACTTGCTCTTGCAGACATCAAGATTTAGGATAAATGTATCATAGTAGCATAAATCATAATTAGTAGAAAAGACTAGAGGATTGAGGAAAAGACCTGACCACATTGGTACACGGTATGGTTGGCATTATATGCAAGTGGGAAAACAGGCTTACCTTACATTAAACACAAAAGATCCTTACCTCATCATGCCCAAAACAAATTAAAGATGCTTAAATGTATAAATATGTAAATATAACTATTAGAAGAAAATGTAAGTGATATATTTGTGACCTCATAGTAGGAAAGGATCTCTTAAACATGACACCAAAAGGATCCATCATAAAGGAAAAGATTGATGCTTGGATTACATCAACAATTTAAAAAAGAGACACAGTAAACAGAGTTCAAAGATAAGTAATAGACTTGAAGCAGATGTTTGTAATATTCATTTAAATATATTTAGCATCTAGAATGTAAAGAAGATAGAATCATGAGAAATAGAAAACGGGCATCTTGCAGAAGAGGCAACTGGAATGTCCAAGAGAAAAACAAAAATTAAGATGCTCAACCTCACTACAAAAAAATAGGAAACTCACTGCCATTGAGTCGATTCTGACTCATAGCAACCCCATTGGGTTTCCAAGGTTGTAAATCTTTACAAAACTCAATTGCCTTGTCGTCCTCCTGCAGAGCAGCTGATGGGTTCAAACTGCTGACCTTCTGGTGAGCAGCCAAATGCCTTAACCACTACACCCCGAGAGCTCCTTGCTCAGCTTCACTAGTAATCTTAAAAAATAAATAAATAAACCAGCAAAGAAACAAACAAGAACAAAATAATCATCTATTAGATCTTGGGGAAAACGAATAACACTAAGAATATGACCATAACAAGTACCTGTGCAAATGTAATTAAACACTGCCTCTTATACATTGCTAGTGGAACAATTTAGCAACAGCTGATTGATGCTAAAAATTTACATTTTGAGCAGAGGTATCTATTGAAATTGAATAAAATGAGGTACTAGATGGATTTACATCAAATTCAGGTTAGTGATTGCCTTGGGTTAGTATAAAAGGTAAATTGGACTGCAGAGATATCCAAAGAGCAGCTACTCTCTACTTACAATATATTTCTTCTATTAAACAAAAACAAGACCTGAATCACATGCATATAGGTATATATACCCATACATACATGATAGTTCAGAGGGGACTAACTGACCTCTGAGAGGGACAGAGAACAAAGTAGGGTATAGATTGGGAAAGAGACGTTAGATAATTCTAGGTTAAAGTTGAGTTGAGGTAAGCAAAGAATAAAGGAATTGAGCAATTTTGGAGCGCTTGTGTGCATGTGCATGTGTGTGTGAGTGTATGTGTGTGTGTGCCTGTCTCGGCTGAGGCGGAAGGCTGGTGAGGGGACTAGGGGAAGAGGACAACAAGGTATCATGGACAGTGAGCAAGAGTCACAGGATACCTGGGAATAAAACAATAAAGTTGACTGATAGGAAGAGTTTCAAATGCAAGAATGAAGTTCCTCTAATAGGCTATTGGGGAAAACCACTATTTCTGAAGTAGCAAGGTGGCAAAAGTAATCCCTTAGGAAAACCACTCTTATGGTAGTCATGGGAAGAATATGAAATATACTGTAGACTGCTAGAAGAACAAACAGATCTATCTTGGAGGACGTGTAGCTGGAATGCTCCTTAAAATGGCAAATGGTCAGGCTTTCTCTCCGACACTTTGCTCATGTTATCATCAGAGATCAGTCTCTGGAGAAGGACATCCTGGTTTGTAAAGTAAAGGGTCACTCAAAAAAAGGGAACACCTTCCACAAGACGGATTGGCACGGTGGCTGCAACAATGGGCTCAGTCAAGCGTAGCAATGATGATTGTGAGGATGGTACGGGAACAGGCAGTGGTTCCTTCTGTTGTGCATAGGGTCACTATGAGTCAGAGGGGACTCCAGGGCACTTAACAACAATAAGGTGCCTCAGGCAAGCCTTTTGCTATCTACCTTCAGAAAGGAAGTCCGAACACAGGAAGAGCTTCCATTACTGCATTGCTTCAGCATCCAATGGCCAAGGCTTGAAGACGGGCCTTTCTCCATCCAGTCTGCCACTCTTCTCTCAGAAGAGATACAGACTTCAGTAGTTTCGAGACCTTTTTTGAACTGAATGTGGAAATTATTGAGCAGTGTCTTTAACTCCACATGTAAGTAATATTTTGTTGAAGATAATTCAAAACTGGTTACAGCACAAAGATGAACCTTTTGCACATATAGTACAGCGTTGTCAGTGAAGGCAAACATGGGTATATGGGTGGATAGATGGGTGGACAGGCTGAACTAGTA
>NW_006921948.1:3241211-3246602 GCF_000298275.1 Orycteropus afer afer
GAGATCCTGGATAGAGAGGGAGAACAATGTGGAACAAAACTCAAAATCATTTGGAGAAAAAAAAAGGGGGGGGTGGACCAGGTTTGCTGGTCCAATACAGCCTGATGGAACTACTTAGACTATGGTCCCTAGCTGTCATTCAGGTCTGGAATTGAAGCCACAGCCAAACAACAGATAGGCATATGAGGTGAACATTTACCTGAGGTAGATACACTCGTTGGAGAGAACAGTCATGGGAGAAAGAAGGGCTTCTTATGCACAGGGAGACAGCTCAGGGGGCAGGAGTGCATAAATTAGGACTCTTTGTTATGGGTAGAGGGAAAAGTCTAAGTAGGAATCTTTAAGGTGAAGCAAAATGTCTAACCTACAGAGATGTATAGAAGTGGACAAGTTTTGACATTAGACAACCTTGGGATGACTCCTAATTCAATTATTTACTAATAGATTAATAGTGTGGCCTTGAACAATAAATGTAATTTTTTTGACCTTCTCTATCCTCAACTGTAAAATGAATACATAAATATCTACTTTACTAGGTGGCTGTGAAGATTAAATAAAGAGTGGATCTAATTAACACAGTACCTGACAGAATAATCTCTTGATCAATATCTGTTCCCTTTCCCTATCTTCTTCTAATCTTTGTTCAAATGCCATGTTCTCAGTGAAGTCTTAATTAGTCATCTTTTAAAAAATCCTAATTCCCTCCTCCCTATGCCAACACTTGTGTATATACCCTCTGTTTATTATTCTCTGTACTACCCATCTAACATACATTTTTCTTCTTTGTTGTCTCACTGTCCCCACTAGAATGTCATCTTAGTGAGGGCAGACACTTGATATGTCTTGTTCTTTCTATACCAACAGTACTTTGAATAGGGCCTAGTACAGAGTAGGTACAAAAAAAATATTGGTTGTGTGAAGTAACAAATATGAAATACTATTTAGGGAAACATAATTAGTACTATAATCAAATCTATTTTATATTGTATTAGCAAATTAAAATTTAAAGAAAATTCAACTCAGGATTTAGGAGTATAACTGGCATACCTTGAAAGGCTTTGGAAGTTATGGTTGACAGGCCATTCACAGTGTGAATTAACTTTGTATTTCATATTTGACAGATATAGCAGCCCTATAGGATCAACAACAAAGTTGACGGGAGAGTTCAGAAATTTACCATTTGTACTGGCATTGAGCAGACTTGTCTTAACAGAGAAAGTACAAGATGACTTGCTATTGAATGAAGTAGACCAAAGAGCCAAGCAAGTTTAAAATCTATGTTGTACTGCACTTGCTTGGACTCTGATAAGCCACGGATATTATTAAAAACAAAATATGACAAAATAGCATATGAACAGGCACTTTCATATATTGTTTTTAACATTGCCATTGTTACCTACCATAGAGTTGGTCTCCTATTCATGGTGACCTCATGCACAAAGAAGTCAAATGCTGCTTGGTCCTGACTATCCTGATTGGATAATTACTTTTCAGAAGTGTATTTCCAGGCCATTCTTCCTCATCTGTTTTAGTGTGGAAACTCCACAGAAACCTGTTCAGCATCCCAGCAGTACACAAGCCTCCACTGATGGGCGAGTGTTGGCTGTTCATGAAGTACAATGGTGAGGAATCAAACCCAGGGCTCCTATGTGAAAGGCAAGGATTCTACCACTGAATCACCACTGCCCCCAACTGCATGATAGAAACACTAAATAACTGTGCTACTCCGGTGGCGTAGTGTCTAAGGCACTTGACTGTTAACCAGAAGGCTGGCCGTTCAAACTCACCAGCCACTCCTCAGAAGCAAGGTTGGGCAATCTACTTCTGCAGTGATACCGCCTTGGAAACCCAAGGAGGGGTCGCTATGAGGTGGGTCTGACTCCACGGCAAATAACAACAACAACTGAGCATGTCTTCCCACCTATGCTTTCAATGACACCACATTGGCAGCTTGAAATCAGCCATGGTGGGAGTATTAACACCTCAGAAATCAGCAAATATCAATTGAGCCTTGTTCTCCAGAGAGCCAGTTGTTAAACGTTTACCACCACACCCCCAGACCAATATGACACCCCAGCTGTTTTCAACTCCAGTATTATACAAGCTGCTTACAATTTTCCCTCCTCCTACACACATCTGTATTGGACCAACTTCCAGCCAGCTTCAGTGTAATCTTGAAAATCATGTAGAGCAAATGAAAGATAAGAGGATGTGGAAATTGCATGACCTCAAAATCAGTACTGATTTTGGAACCTCTCCAGGTTGTGCCAGCTGATATGAAGCATAATTTGGAGCAGCTGAGTATAATTCACTTTAAGCATTCATATATATGCATATACACATACACACATAGCTAAGAAGTTCCGAGAGAAATAGTTAAATAAATCTGAGCAATGAATATTGAAATATACTTTAATATCAAGAAGTATGCAAAAGAACAAATGAACATCTTAGGACCTGTTACAATGAGTAGATCCAAGCAGAAATGAACTATACCAAACATTTTGCTAAATAATTCTTAAGGCTTTGGATGATACTGGTTGGGTTGCCTAGCTGCTAAAAGCAAATTTAAGAAGTTAAATTGGGTCGTCATCTCAGAATACCATATATATACTAGAGTCTACATAGAAAACCAATTCAGGAGAAAAAAATAATTCAGACATATTGAAGACAATCTGTTGCAGTTTACATTTGCATTTAAATCTGTTTTTGTTGCGTGGCACTTGACTGCTAACCAGAAGGCTGGCAGTTCAAACCCACCAGCCACTCCTCGGAAGGAAGGTTGGGCAATCTACTTCCATAGAGATACTGCCTTGGAAACCCAAGGAGGGGTCGCTATGAGTCAGGTCCGACTCGACGTCACATAACAACAACATATTTAATATCTATAGATATTCATATGTATTTGCAGCATATTAGTTAAAAAGCACAGGAATGGAACCAGACTGCTTGGTTTAAACTATTTGGTTTAATAGTCCCAACAACCATGATGAGATAGTGATTATGTTACTAACATTAAGAAGTTATTAAGTTATCATTATTAATAAGTAATAGTTATTAAGTTAGGGAGTCAATTAGGGATTTTTATAATGGTCTCCCTGAACCACAAAACCCATGTTTCATCAACTTGACTGTTTCTCAAAGTTGGTCTACAACCCCTACATCAAAATCACCTGGGATGCTTGTTAAAATGCAAATTTGAAGATCTCAGGACACATTAGTTCAGACTCTCTGGGAATGGCCCAGATCTTAATTTTGCTTTAGTTCCCCAGGTGATGCTTATGTACATTAATTTTTTACTAACACTGTGTCAATGCCATGCTGCCTATACTCATTAACCTTCCCGTTGGATCAGTTCACCATTCACAGTGGATGCCAGAAGTCTACAAGATAAGGCTCCTATTACATCAACCACAGAACCATCTATTTTAAATTCTTTCTCTAGGTCTCCGGGGAGTTATTCCTGGAATCAATGACAGGAAAATATCTCAAATGATCAGGTCATAATTAAAAATCTGTTTGCTCACTGTAAATTAAAACTAATTTATTCATTTTAAAGGCAGCAAGATGATGGTCAGATCCACCCAATAACATGGTTCCCATCCTGGTTTATGAGATCATTGATGATTAGTTGTTTATTAAGACATAGATAAACAGGTTTCATTAAAGATGAGCTACTTTTGTATTAGTCTAATGAACATCAGTTTATCTAACACTTTATGAAACTTCCATAATGGAAATGTAGGTGGTGCAGTGCCTAAGTCATTTGACTGCTAATCAGAAGGCTGGTGGTTCAAACCCACAAGCCACTCCTTGGAAGGAAGATTGGACAATCTACTTTCATAGTGATACCACCTCAGAAACCCAAGGAGGGGTGGCAATGAGTCAGATCCAACATGACAGCAATGAGGTTTTGTTGTTGTTGTTGTTGTTGTTTTGGTGTATGTGTGTTTGTTTGTATATGTGTGTGCGTGTATATATAATTTGGAATGGAAACAAAATTAGAAAAAGAAATAAATTGTTTTTAATGTCACTTCCAAATATAGTCATCATTGTTTGCATAATATTTATTATCTGGCTGTCCCTACACATATTTAACATTGTTTTTATTGTATCTTATGTATGATTTTACACTCAGTTTTTTCACTTGTCATATATGCATTTTCAGTTTATGATAGTTGTCATAGACATAGTTTTCAGTGATTGATAACATTGCATCCATCAGATGTACTAAAATGTACTCAACTATTGTGCTATTCTTAAGTATTTAGATTGCCCAGAATTATTTTATTAACATCAGTAGGGAAAGCCAAATTGAAGGAGGAAAGGGAATAGCACCAAATTGCTAACAGTGATTATCTATGAGGAGTGAGTTTGTGTGTGATTATGTTTTCTTGAGGTATTGAAAATTCCTACCATGAACACACATGATTTTTAATAGAGAAAACATTATTTAGAACAAAATAAATGGATGAAAGTTCACTAAGCATCCCTATATAAAAATCCTGTATTGCATTTCTGTTTCCATAGACAAGAGTCCCATAAACAGTCACTATGTGTGTCTATATTTAAGATGCTTGTTAGAGCCAAATCAGTTTCCCAAAGTGTTTTACTAATTCTCATGCCAACGACCACTGTTCCATCTCAAGCTCTTATAGGGGATTTTAAATTTATCAAGCTGGTCCTTCTCTAATTCTGGCAAATCAACTAAAAAAAGGAGTACATATTTTGTCACAAGAAAAATAAGTCATGAGGCTATGACAGGATATCAAATTCTCATGAGAAAACAAGAATAGTACTGTTTGCCACTTCTTGGCTGCTCCATCAGAACCCACATTCTAACACTTTGCTCTATCAAGACATTGAATAATTTTCTTACTTCTCCTATCTCATAAACTAATTTATCACTGAAGAAAAATCTAATTTATTATACTTACAAAATAGAAGATCTTTGTTGCATTTATCAATAGTTTGTTCCTTTTTATTGCTGAGTAGTATTCTATGGTATAAATGTTGCCACAGTTCTTTATCCTTTCACTAGTTGATGAACATTTGTTATTTCCAATTTGGGTCTATTATAAATAAAACTACTATGAATACTTGCATGCACATTTTAGTAAGTAAATATTAAAAGTGAGTATAGTCATGTAACCACCACCCAAATACAGATATTTATTTGTGAATCTTAAAAGTGTTATGCTAAGTGGAAAAATTCATACACAAAAGACTATATCCTGTGTGACTAAATTTAGAAGAAATTTACAAAGCAACAACAAGAAAACCATTGCCGTCAAGTCAATTCTGACTCATGGTGACCCCATATGTTTCAGAGTAGAACTATTCCACAGGGTTTTAACTATAAAGGGGCACAAGGAAACTCTTAACAAATAT
>NW_006921948.1:3246702-3248306 GCF_000298275.1 Orycteropus afer afer
ATATATATATCTCCCCACCACTTGTTTGTCATACTGTGGTGGCTTGTGTGTTGCTATAAGGCTGGAGGCTTACACATGTATTTCAACTATCAGTAGGGTCACCCATGGTGGATGGATTTAAGCAGAGCTTCCAGAGTAAGACAGACTGGGAAGAAAGATGGGGCCCACCCACATCTGAAAACACTGGCCAGTGACAACCTTATGAATAGCAGTGAAACTCTGTCTGATATATTACTGGAAAACATCATGAATAGCCCTGAAACATTGTCTGATATAGAGCCAGAAGATGAGCAACTCAGGTTGGAAGGCACTCAAAATATGACTGGGGAAGAGCTGCCACCTCAAAGTAAAGTCGAATTTAATGATGTGGATGGAGTAAAGCTTCTGGGACCTCCATTTTCTGATGGTGTACAACTCAAACTGGAAACAAACAGCTGCAAATGTCTACTAATAAATGGAACATGGAATGTATGAAGTATGAATCTAGGAAAACTGGAAATTATAAAAAATGAAATGGAGCACATAAAGATGAATATTCTAGGCATTAGTGAGCCAAAATGGACTAGTTTGGTCCATTTTGAATCAGACAACCGTATGATCCACTATGCCATGAATGACAAATTGAAGAGGAATGGTGTGGCACTCATTGGCAAAAAAAAAAAAAAAAATTTGTATAATTTTAAGCCACCAAATTTAAGGTAATTTCTTATAGTTGCAATAGGCATTCATCGGCACCCAAAAAAAAAAGTTTCAAGATGTATCCTGAAGTATAATGCTGTCAGTGAGTGATAGGATAATATCCATACCCCTACTAGGAAGACCAGTTAACACTACTGTTATTTAAATTTACACACAAACCACCAAAGCCAAAGATGAGAAAATATAAGAATTTTACCAGCTTCTGCAGTCTGAAATTGACTAAACATGCAATCAAGATGTATTGATTATTACTGGTGACTGGAATGCAAAAGTTGGAAACAAAGAAGAATCACCTGTAGTTGGAAAATATTGCCTTGGTGATAGAAATGACCCTGGAGATCGCATGATAGAATTTTACAAGACCAACAACTTATTCACTGAAAATACCTTTTCTCAACATAAATGGTGGTTATATCTGTAGACTTCACCACATGGAGTACACAGGAATCAGATCAACTACATCTGTGGGACGAGGCGATGGAAAAGCACAATATCTTCAGCCAAAATAAGGTCAGGAGCTTACTGTAGAACAGACCATCAATTGTTCATATGTAAGTTCAAGCTGAAGCTGAAGACAATTAAAACAAGTTCACAAGAGCCAAAATATGACCTTGATTATATCCCACCTGAATTTAGAGACCATCTGAAGAAGATTTGAAACACTGAACAGGAGCGGCCAAAAACTAGACAAGTTGTGGGATGACATCAAGAATCTCATAAATGAAGAGAGCAAAAGATCACTGTGGTAGTTAAGTTGTGTGTCAACTTGGCTGGGCCTGGTTTTGAGTGGCTGGGTAGCTGGATGTAGTATTCCCCATGGTGAGACTGGTAATTAACTCCGTGGTGGAATCTACTAGAGCAGCTGAGGTGCTGCCTTAAGGATGAGGTCTGATTCTGGTATATAA
>NW_006921948.1:3248683-3249613 GCF_000298275.1 Orycteropus afer afer
TTACAATTCCTGTTTTTCACTTGGGAGCTCTGGTGGCGTAGTCCTTAAGGCATTTGACTGCTAACCAGAAGGCTGGAGGTTCAAACCCACAAGCCACTCCTCGGAAAGAAGAGTGGGCAATCTACTGCTGTAGAGATACCCCCTCGGAAACCCAAGGAGGCGTCGACCTTGGGTTTGTCATCCTCAGCAGCCAGCAGCTACCTAAATGAAGAAAGCCTCTAGCTTCAGTGGGCTGGGAGCAAGAGGCAGAATTGAAGCCTAAGGTCAAGGTGCTTTCACTCAGCCCCTAGAGCCTGACACTTTGAACGTGGACTTCTAGCTTCCAAAACTGTAAGAAAATAACCCCTGTTTGTTAAAGCCACCCATTTGTGGTATTTTTCTGTTAGAGCAGCACTAGGTAACCAAAACAGTCATTAAAAAGAGAGGACAGAAAAAAAAGACCAAAAGGGATGTCAGAAGAGATGCTGAAATTTGCTTGTGAATGGAGAGTAGCTAAAGCAAATGAAAGAAATGACAAGATAAAAGAGCTGAACAGAAGATTTCAAAAAGCAGCTCGAGAAGACAAAGTCAATTATTATCATGAAATGTGCAAAGACCTGGAGTTAGAAAACCAAAAGGAAAGAATATGCTCAGCATTTCTCAAGCTAAAAGAACTGAAGAAAAAATTTAAGCCTCCCATTGCAATACTGGAGGATTCTATGGACAAAATAGTGAATGATGTAGGAAGTGTGAAAAGGAGATGGAAAGAATACAGAGTCACTGTACCAAAAAGAACTGGTCTGGTCTATTTTCAACTATTTCAGAAGGTAGCATATGATCGATCGGTTGAAGAATGCAGTCTGAAGTATGGATTACGTCTCAATATAAAGAAAACAAAAATCCTCACAACTGGACCAATGAGCAGCATCACAATCAATGGAGAGAAGATTG
>NW_006921948.1:3250275-3265129 GCF_000298275.1 Orycteropus afer afer
CAAAAAACAAGGTTCCAAGAATTGATGAAATACCCATTGAGATGTTTCAACAAACAGATGCAGTGTTGGAGTCGTTTACTCATCTACGCCAAGAGACTTTGAAGACAGTGACCTGGGCAACTGACTGGAAGAGATCCATACTTGTGCCCATTCCAAGAAAAGTGATCCCACAGAATGTGGAAATTATTAAACAATATCATTAATATTACAAAAAATTAAAATTTTGCTGAAGATAATTGATAAATGGTTATAGTAATATATTGACAGAGAACTTCCAGAAATGTAAGCTACATTCAGAAGAGGATGTGGATATCATTGAAACACGTTTACCTATGTTTTATTGACTATGCAAAAGCATTTGGCTGTGTGGATCATGATAAATTATGGATAACATAGCAAAAATGGGAATTCCAGAACACTTCATTGCACTCATGAGGCTCCTGTACACAGACCAGAAGGCTGTCATTCGAACAGAACAAGGGGATACTGCATTGTTTAAAATCAGAAAAGGTGTGTGTCAGGGTTGTATCCTTTCATCTTACTTTTTCAATCTGTATGCTCAGCAAACAATCTGAGAAAGTGGACTATATGAAGAAGAATGTAGCATGAGGATTGGAGGAAGGAAGACTCATTAACAACCTGCACTATGCAAATGACAAAATCTTGCTTGTTGGAAGTGAAGATGACTTGAAGCACTTACTGATGAAGTTTAAAGACTTTAGTCTGTGGTATGGATTATACCTCAACATAAAGAAAACAAAAATCCTCACAACTGGACCAATAAGCAGCATCACAATAAATGGAGAAAAGTTTGAAGTTGTCAAGATTTCATTTTACTTGGATCCACAATTATCACCCATGGAATCACCCATCAAGAAGTCAGACATTGTATTGCACAGGGCAAATCTGCCGCAAAAGACTTATTTAAAGTGTTCAGAAGCAAAGATGTCACCTTGAAGATTAAGATGCCCGTGACCCAAACCATTATATTCTCAATCGCCTCATATGTATGTGAAAGCTGGACAATGAATAAGAAAGACTGAAGAAGTTGATGTTTTTGAATTGTGGTGTTGGTGAAGAATACTGAAAGTACCATGGACTGCTAGAAGAACCAACAAATAGGTCCTGGAAGAAGTGTAGCCGGAATGCTCCTTGCAAGCGAGACTGGCCAGACGTCATCTCTTGTATTTTGGTCGTGTTGTCAGAAGGGACCATTACCTGCAGAAGGATATCATGCTTGGTAAAGTGAAGGTCAGCAAAAAAGGGGAAGATCCTCAACAAGATGGATTGACACAGTGACTGAAAAGATGGGCTTAAGTATCGTAAGGATCATGAGGATGGTGCATGACCAGGCAGTGTTTTATTCTGTTCTACACAGAGTTGCTATGAGTTGGAGTGGACTCGATAGCACCTAACAACAACAGATAGATAGATAGAGAGAGAGAGAGAGAGAGCGAGAGATGGATGGATAGATGTGGGTGGTAGTTACATGACTATACTCACTTATCAAAGATCATCAAATTGTGCACTTGTAAATGGTGACATTGTTTGTGATTACATTACACCTTAATTAAAGTAACCATGGGAAAGAAAAGAAAAAACACAAGAAGATGTGTGTAGGTGAACACACACACCCACCTCACAAAGACAATCACTAATTCTCAAGAGATATTAGTCTCAACCTATCATTTGCCCCATAATTTGCAAGACTGCCTCTCTCACATTGTTTCTAGTTTATTATGTTACACAGAGCAGTTTTAGTTCCTCTTTTTCATCCCCTTAACACCTGCTTCCCTTTCAGATTGTTTTCTCTTATGCCGGGGAAACGTGGTTACTGAGCCATACGCTTCTTTATGGCCTTTCCCTCAACTGCACAAAGATGCAGCTGAAGCTTTCAAAATAATGTTTATAATGACTAAAGTCTAAGTCAAGGATGATTCTAATTCCCAGTCTCCATCTGCTGGGACTGAAGGAGATGGTTTTATTCTTTCAATTGCATAGTGTTTATGGTTGTATCCACAGTGCCTATAATAGCAGGCACTTATGGTAGGCATCCAATAAATATTTATTGACTGAAAAAAATACAGTTATAATGGTAAATTCTGTTTTAAAGTGTCCTGTTGAAAAAGAAAATTTGGGCTTGAACATAAAAATCCCTTAAGTACAATACATGAAGGTGCAGTTCCCCATCCAGATATCCTCATCAGGTGCAAAGCACTCATTGTTCCATTTGCCAGGAGTGTTGGCTGCTAATGGCTCACAGCTGAGTCCTTCTGCAGGCCTTGCACTTGACCTAAAGAAGCCACTTTATCCAAAGTTACACTCTTTTCCTGGCAAGATTCTGCATCAGATAATTGGTCAGTGGGAAAGTACAAAGACCTGACACCCTTGCTTCAATCTAGGACAGCTCTGAAGACAGTCACAGCTCCAGTGGTTCCTGTGGGATTGCCCATAGCCTCATTGCAACCGCAACCAAGTTTAAATTCTCCCTTCCTTCATCCTTAAAAGTGATGTTCCTCAGATCACACTCCAACAAACATCCTGGATGCAAATAGTTGTTATCCTGTGAGACCACACAGACAATTGCTACTGGGAGTAATCCTAAGAAGTTATCTCAAATAAGGAATGTTCGGAGTAATCACTTACTGGTCAGACAGAAATGAGAACCTCATCTCTGGTAGTAGACCTTGCGGATAGGGTAGGATTGGGGCAGATTGCTCATCCTTCCTTCCGAGGAGCGGCTGGTGGATTTGAACCGCCAGCCCTCTGGTTAACAGTCAAAATGCCATAGGCGCTATGCCACCAGACTACAGAATTGGATAGATTTTGTGGGTGTCACTGATGCACTGGAGAGAAACAATGAAAGACTGAGGTTGATAAATCACCAATTTAAGGCAAAATGTGTACATCAGTGGGCTTCCTGGGCAACATGTAAAGAGACTCATCTCCTACAGCTAGAGGAAAGAAAAAGCTGAGAATCAGGCTCAGGACTGAATTATAAATGTAGCAGTGTTCCAGAGAAGCTTGAATTCTCAATCCACAATCTTAGTATGGGGACATCTGTGTCCACACACTTGAAATTCTTTTTTTTTTCTTTTATGATTTGGGTAAAGATTTACAGAGCAAATTTACTTTCCATACAACAGTTCACATATACTTTGTCTCATGACATTGACCACAGTTTACCACAATGCAACAGCTCCCCTCCCACTTCCTCCTGATAATTACCTCTTCCCTGTGTCCATCCCTCCATGACCTCCTGCCCCCTGAGCTGTCTCCTGGTGCATAAGTAGCCCTTCTTTCTCCCATGATTGTTCTCTCCAAGGAGTTTATCTACCTCAGGTAAATGTTCAACTCTTATGCCTGTCTTTTGTTTGGCTGGAAGCCACAGGTGTGGGTTTAATTCCAGACCTGAAGGGCAGCCAGGCGCCATAGTCTCAGTGGTTCCACCAGGCTCTATCAGACCAGCAAACCTGGTCGTCCCCCCCTTGGTTTTTTCTCTAAATGATTTTGAGTTTTGTCCACATTGTTCTCCCACTCTATCCAGGATCTCCTACATAGATCCCCTTCCAAGTACACACTTGAAATTCTTGAATGCCCCAATTTCCCTGAACCCACTGGGTCTGCAAAAGTGGCTCACTGCTCTCTGTTAGAAGGAGCTCTGATGGCACAGCAGTGAAAGAATTCAACTGATAACCAAAAGGTTGGTGGTTTGAACCCACCAGCTGCTCTGTGGAATAAAGATGAGGCAGCCTGCTTCTGTAAAGATTGACAGCCTTGGAAATTCTATGAGACAGCTCTACTCTGACCTATAGGGTTGCTATGAGTTGGAATTGAGTGGATAGCAGTGCATTTTTTGGGGCTCTCTGTTAAACTAGCATTCACCCCTTGCTTGCAAGACAATTCAGGCAATCCCCACCTCCTCCCTTTCTAGGCAACAGAAAAATAACTAAGGAGAAGTCAAAACATAACCTGGGCTGCAAAGGGAGAGAAAGGACTCTATGTTAAATGAACTACAGGACCAAGCAAAAGTGTATATGAGGTTAGACTCTGAAGATGCTGAATCAAGGGGTTGTTGTTGTTATGTGCTGTTGAGTCGTCTCCAACTGATAGTGACCCCTCCTTGTGTTTCCAAGGCGGTATCTCTATAGAAGTAGATTGCCTAATCTTCCTTCTGAGGAGTGGCTGGTGGGTTTGATCCACCAACCTTCTGGTTAGCCATCAAGTGTCTTAGGCACTACACCACAAGGGGAGCAGAGTATAATTGGAAGGGACAATTTTATCAACATGGGAGGAATCCCCCATGAGAGAAGGATTTAACAATATAGCAAAGGTCCAAGGAGAGGATGCTAGCATACTACTAGGATGGCTCCCAGAAACTTGGGAAAAAAACACCTACTCAAAATTCTTCCAGCCTCTACCTATCACCCTATTTCTAAATCACATCCACATGTTTGCATAATTGCTAGAGTATTACCCCACTTCTAGGTATCAAAATCTGCATTAATTTCCTAAGGCTGTCATAACAGTGTACCACAAATTTGGTGGCTTCAACTTATTCTCTCACAGTTCAGGAAAGTAGAAGTGTGGAATCAATCCATGCTGTTTCTGAAAGTTCTAAGAGCAGAACCTTTCCTTGCTTCTTCTAGTTTCTGGTGACTCCAGGCACTCTTTGGCTTATGGCTGCATCACTCCTATCTCTGCCTCTGTCTTCACATAGGTGACTTTATAAAATTCACCCATGGATATGCATCGACCATTAAAACACTTTTTAAAATCTCACAGCCACTGTTTTATTTAGATATTTCTTTCTACACCGCCAGAGGTAAGAGGATCCATTTCTACTTTATAATTGAGGAAATGGATTTCAAACAGTGAAGGGGCTTGCCCCAAATCAAACCATGAATAAGGTAAAGAACTGGGAAATACATCCAGATGTATTGATTCTAAGTTGCTGTTTTATCATGTTATTTCCAATAGTGATTCATCAATACATTTATCCATCCATCCAATATTTATTGAGTATATATTATGAACCTGGTGAACACTAAGATCTGGGGAATACAGAGCTGAATCAGACTCAATCTCTGCCCTTCAAAGATCACAGGAAGCAAACGGAAAAAAATGATCATACAGTGCAGTAAGTTTCATTCGAGAGAAAGCACCCAGTGCTCAAAGCAGTCACTGGTGGAATTTTTACCAATTGGAAGGAAAAGTTTCTATTATATTTGAAAACTTAATAGCAACTGACAGTTGTACAGAAGTCAGGCATGTAGAGAACATACCCAAGTTCCTTTGCTATGTTCTCCACATCCAATTCATTTCCTAAAATACTTGATAAGAACTATGCCAGGCACTCAGATCCAAAGATTAACAACATAATTCCTTCCTTCTAAGAGTGCACTGATTACTTGGAAAATGAATATGTAAATAAGTATATTACAATGTTGTTGTTGTTGTTATGTGCCGTACAGTCAGACCTGATTCATAGCGACCCCTCCTTGAGTTTCTAAGGGAGTATGACTAGGAAGTAGATTGCCCAACCTTCCTTCTGAGGAGTGGCTGGTGGGTTTGAACTGCCAGCCTTCTGGTTAGCTGTCAAGTCCCTTAGGCACTATGCTCCCAGAGCTCCAGTATGGTAAATTCAATGAGATTGGAATATACACTGCCCTAGTTACCCAGTGCTCCTGTAACAAAATTTACCTTAAGTGGGTGGTTTTAGAGAAGAATAATTCTTATAGTTGACATTTGAATTCAGGATGTAACTGTAGGGAAAGATCCTTCTTTGTCTATTTCAGCTTCTAGTATCTGGGCTTATAGATTCAACTGCACTGTATATCTGTTTTCATTTGTCATCTTCTATTCTGCTCTTTTGTATGATATAGAAGCAGTGAGGTTTAGGACCCGCCATGCACTGGTATGGTCTCATTAACATAACAAAATAAAAACTCCTATTTCCAAACAGGGTCATATTTATAGGTACATGAGCCTGGATTTTAACACATATTTTGTGGGGGCACAAAAAAGGGATAGTGAAACTCTACCTGGGACAAGACAAAAGCATCCCAGAAGGCCTCCAAGCATAAGTGACATTGGAGTAAGGTCTTGAAGAATGTATAAGAGTCTACTGGCATGTCCACGGGAGTCTTTGGGTGACACAAATGGTTAAGCACTTGACTACCAGGTAAAAGGCTGGTGGTTTGAACTCACCCAGAAGTGTATTAGAAAACAGGCCTGGTGGTTTTCTGCCAAAAGGTCACAGTGTTGAAGTCCCTGTGGGGGCAGCAGTTCTCTGCACATGTGGGGTCACATGTCAGAACTGACTCCCTAGCAACTGACAACAACAACAGGCATGCCCATGGGAGGAAGGGCATAGCAGAGGACAAGAATAGGATATGCAAAAGAACAAACAAACACATCACCAACATTCAAGGAACTGTTAGGCACTGAGACCACCACTCTTAAAATAGCCTAGTGGTACACTAAGCACGTTTAGTTCTTGGCATAGGTCTTTGATAACTTCTGTGCTTTGCATCAGATATCTTCATATAAAGTGCATGTGATTAGATCCATTGTTTCTAAGGCCACAAGGGATTCCCTTGCCTCTTGGCAATCTACACCACCACTTAGCTGTTCTGCTTAGAGACATGAACACAAAGAAAGAACTGAACAAGTCACATTATAATTTTGGAAACAACAGCACAAATGTGAGTTGAAATGCAATGGACCCATTTCCGGATCACAACCCAGGCTATTCTAATTCCTGGAGAGGTACAAAGATGCCAAATCCTCAGCTCAGATTCATTTCACAACAGTAGCATGTCAACTTCTTCCTCTTCAGTGGTCCTGACCTTGACTCCCTTTCTCCCATGGGTGCACTGCCTAGTAGGACTGTGAATCATGCCAGGAGTCAGACAGGTCCAAAGGGAGACCTTCCATTCCTCATAAAAGTAATTTGTGAAAGTTAAATACAATGACCATAACTCTCATGCTAAGGAGCGTGGAACATGGTTTTTTTTTTTTTTTTTTTTTTCACATTAAGAGCAGGTTTCTCCAAGAACCAGAAAAATCCCTCCAGTTATGGAAATGAATGCAGGACTTCAAAAATGGACAAGTCATGGAGGGAAAAAGGGAATCAGCAAGTGCATGATCCGTGCAGACGCCGAATGAATATGGATGACTGAAGGTAAACTTTGATGGGTTTGCATTCTGATTTTTGTACCACACACACACATATTCCTGTCACCCAGTCTAGACGTTTTCAAAAGCATTCCTTTTTTTTTTTCTTCTTCTTCCTTCCAAATGGAAACGTTTCTGAGTTTTTATTTTAAGGCTTTATTTCTGCACTTTTCCCCATCTGAAATGACCTCCATGGCTCCTATATCTGCCCCAATCCTACCCTATCTGCAAAGTCTTCCCCTACTCAGCTCTCTTCCAATGATTTCTCGTATGCTTATTATCATCAATGTCACATGAACTCAAGCTTCCTGTAAGCCTTCTCTGACCCCAGTGCTATTATTTAGTTGCCCTTCTTGTCTTTTAATAGGGCCCAAGCTATGTCATTATCCTAACATTTCTCATACTACAATAATGATAGGTTTACAAATCTGTATCCTGCATTTGGCTCAGAGATGCATAATGGCAGGAAACTTGTTTGCTTTGTATGAAGTAGTAACTAGTCATCGTTGTCCAATGCCCTGGAGCTGGTTCTGACTCATGTTGTTGTTGTTGTTTGCCATCCAGTCGGCCCTGATTCATAGCGATCCCTCCTTGGGTTTCCGAGGCAGTATCACTACAGAAGTAGGATTGCCCAACCTTCCTTCCGAGGAGTGGCTGGTGGGTTTGAACCACCAGCCTTCTGGTGAGCAGTCAAGTGCCTTAGGCACTATGCTACCAGAACTATAACAGAACAAAGCGCTGCCTGATCCTGCATCAGCCTCACAATCATTGCTAGGCTTGAGCCCACAGTTACAGCCACTGCGTCAATCCATTTTGTTGATGGCCTTCACCTTTTTCACTGACCCTCTACTTTACCAAGCATGATATATTTCTCCAGGGACTGGCCCTTCTGATGACATGACCAGTATGAGAGACAAAGTCTGGCCATTCTCACTTCTAAGGAGAATTCCAGCTGCACTTCTTCCAGGAAAGACTTGTTCATTCTTCTATCAATCCCAAACAAACAGAAAACCAAACCCATGGTACATTTGATGTTCTTCTCCAACTCCACAGTCAAATGCATCAGTCCTTCTGCCATCTTCCTTATTTCCAATGGCATATGAGGCTTGAGTCAGGTGCACCTCAGTCTTTGAAGTGACATCTTTGCTCTTTAACACTTTCAAGAGGTCTTTTGCAGCAGATTTACCCAGTGCAATATGTTGTTTGATTTCCTGACTACTGCTACCATGGAGGTTGACTGTGGATCCAAATTAAATTAGATCCTTGACAATTTCAATCTTTTCTCTGATTATCTTGGTCTTGCTTATTGGTTGAGTGGTGAAGATTTTTGTTTTCTTTGTGTTAAGATGTAATCCATAATGAACGTAGTAGTCTTTGATCTTCATCAGATAGTGTTTCAAGGCTTCTTCACTGCCAGCAAGCAAGTTTGTGTCATATGATATTGCAGCTTGTTAATGAGTCTTCCTCCAATCTTGATGCCACATTCTTTTTCATATAGTCCAGCTTCTTGGATTATTTGCTTAGCGTGCAGACTGAACAAGGATAGTGAAATGATACAACCCTGAAGCACACCTTTCCTGATTTTAAACCATGCAGTATCCCCTTGTTCTGTTCAAACAACTGTCTCTTGGTCTATGAACAGATTCCTCATGAGCATAATTAAATATTCTGGAATTCCCATTCTTCACAATGTTATTCACAATTTGTTATGATGCAGATAGTAAAATGTCTTTGCATTGTGAATAAAAGATAGATAAACATCTTTCTGGCATTCTTTACTTTCAGCCAAGATCCATCTGACATCAGCAATCATCCTCTCTTGACCAGTTTGAATTTCTGTATGTTCCCTGTCAATAAACTGTCAGTATTCTAAGGGCAAAATACTGACCAATGCAAGAAGCATCAAAAGAAGATGGAAGAAATCCACAGAGTCACTGTACCAAGAATTGGTCAACATTCAGCTATTTCATGAAGTAGCATGTGATCAGGAACCAATGGTATTGAAAGAAGAATTCCAAGCTGCATTCAGGGAACTGATGATAAACAAGGGTCCAGGAATTGATGGAATACCCATTGAGACGTTTGAGCAAACAGATGTGGTGTTGGAAGCATTCACTTGCTTATGCCAAGAAATTTGGAAGACAGCTACCTGGTCAAATGACGGGAAGAGATCCATATTGGTGCCCATCCCAAAGAAAGGGGATTCAACAGAGTGTGGAAATTATTGAACAATATCATTACTATCACATGCAAGCCAAATTTTGCTGAAGAAAATTCAAAAATTTTGCCCATAGCATCTTTCAACATCACAACTCAAGGCCAAGTTTTTCTTCAGTTCTTTCAGCTAGCAAAATGCCAACCATGTTCTTCCTTTTTCATTTTCTAACTCCAGGTCCTTGCACATCTCATAAAAATACTTTATTTTGTCTTCTCAAGACATTCTTTAAAATCTGTTCAGATCTTTTACTTCATCATTTCTTCCACTTGCTTTAACTACTCTCTGTTCAAGAGCAAGTTTCAGTCTCTTCTGACATCCATTTTAGTGATCCTTTTCTGTCTTTTTAATGACCTTTTGCTTTCTTCATGTATGATGTCCTTGATGTCATCCCACAACTTGTCTGGTCTTTGGTCACTGGTGCTCAATCTTCAAATCCATTTTTCAGGTGGTCTCAAAATTCAGGTGAGATATACTCATGGTTGTTTTTTTGGCTCTCATGGACTTTTTAAAAATTTTGTTCAACGTCAACTTGAACTTGCAACTGATGTTCTGTTCCACAGTCAGCTCTTGGCCTTGTTTTAATTGATCATAGTATGTTTTTCTATCACCTCTTTCCACAGATGTGGTCGATTTGATTCCTGTGTATCCCATGTGATGAGGTCCATGTGTTTAGTCACTACTGATGTTGGAAAAAAAAGTATATTTGAATAATAGTAGTATTAACTGGTTTTCTTTGTAAGCAAACAGATATTACCCTATCACTGACTGCATTGTACTTCAGGATAGATCTTGGAATGTTCTTTCTGATGATGAATGCAATGCCATTCCTCTTCAATTTGTCATCCCCAGCATAGTAGGCTGTATGATTGTCTGATTCAAAATGGCCAAAACCAGTCCATTTCAGCTCACTAATGCCTAGGATGTCAGTCTTCATGCATTCAATTTCATGTCTGACAACTTCCAATTTTCCTAGATTTATACTTCATGCATTCCACATTCTGATTATTAATGGATGTTTGCAGCTGTTTCTTCCTATTTTGAGTCATGCCCCATCAGGAAATGAAAGCTATATGCCATCCACATCATTAAGGTTGACTCTACTTTAGGAGGGAGCTCTTCTCCAGTCATATTTTGAGTGTCTTCCAACCTGAGGGAGTTGACTTTTGGCACTCTATCAGACCATGTTTCATTACTATTCACTAGGTTTTTTATGGCCAAATTTTTCAGAAATTGAACTTCTTCCTAGTCTATCTTAGTTTGGAAGTTCTATTGAAACCTATCCACCATGGGTGACCCTATTGTTATTTGAAATACCGGTGGCCTATTTTCCTGCAACACAGTAATGTGCAAGCCTCAACAGTCCAACAAACTGAGAGAATAGTGGTGGCAGTATCTAGTACAAATCATGCAATCAGAAAATGAATGACAAGATTTTTTTCATTAACGAAGTAATACAAATCTCTGTCATATGTTAAATAAAACAGAAGAGAAATTCAAATTTAGAAAACGGAAACAGGAAAGATGGCATTGGTAATAGATACAAAAGAGATTTTATTAATAGTGGAGAAATTCTTAAGGAAATAAATGCTTTTGTGGGATTATAGAAGCTACCAGAACTGGCACAAGTAGTAGAAAATTTGGAATCACTAATAATCATGAAAGTAATAGGAAATGCTATCAAAAGCAAGGCCATAAAAAAGCCCCAGGCCCAAAGAGCTAATGGCAGGTTCTGTTACACCAGTGGCTCCCACCCAGTGAGTGAGGGTAAGAGAAGGTGTTGATTCCTAGGGGACAATTGACAATGCCTGGAGACATTTTGTTTGTCAAAAGTGGGTGGAAAGCGCATACAATTGGCCCTCTTGTTGGTACAGGCCAGGGATGCTGCCATACATCCTACAGTGCACAGGAAAACCTCCACAACAAAGAAGTACCTGGCCCCAAAATGTCAACAGTGTCAAGGTTGAAAACTCCTGCTTTGTACTTTTAAAGAAGAAATAATTCCCGCTTCATGCCCAGCCACCACCCTTCTGGAAGTGGAGACCTGTGTGTTGCTATGACGCTGAACAGGTTTCAGTGGAGCTTCCAGACTAAGATGAACCAGGAAGAAAGGCCTGGCAATCCACTTGCAAAAATCAGCCACTGAGAACCTGACGGATCACAATGGTCTGATGTCACGGTGTATGGATAGGGCCACTGTGAGTTGGGGGAACAACTCAACAGCAGTTAATAACAAGGTACAGTTAATTTAGGGATGTTTAGCAATAGTAAAACTGCCTGGCTAGAAACCTCAGGATTATCAATTGAAAAATAGTAAGAATTAGAAACAAAGTTAAGTAAAATGGCCAGAGGAAGAAAAAAAATAATACAGAAATCCCTGTCTACCAGAAACAATTCATTAGAAAATATAAAGTAGGAAAAGTATAAGCAATAAAAATATTAAATATGTAGAAAATATCTGAAACAAAATGCAAAAAACATCTGTAATAAAGGAAAGTTCCAAACTTTTCAGTGGCAAGAAGTGAGCTTTAAACAGATTACAAGACATACCATAGTCTTGCTTTGTAAGATTCAATAATGTAAAAATACCATAGTCTCATAGATTAATTGATATATTTAAGGTACCACGAAAACCAAACTCACAGCCATTGAGTCAATTCCAACTCATAATGACCCCTTTTGGGTTTCCAAGGCAGTAAATCTTTACAGAAGTAGATTGCCCAGTCTTCCTTCCACAGAGTTACTGGTGAGTTTGAACTGCCAACCTTCTGGTTAGCAGTCAAATGCCTTAGGCACTACACCACCAGAGCTCCTTATATTTAAGGTGGTGTTGTTATGTGCCATCGAGTTGGATCTGAGTCATAGCGACCCCTCCTTGGGTTTCCAAAGCAGTATCACTACGGAAGTAAGTTGCACAACCTTCCTTCCGAGGAATGGCTGGTGGGTTTGAACCTGCCAGCCTTATGGTTAGCAGTCAAATGCCTTAGGCACTACACCACCCAGAGCTCCCTATATTTTTAAGGTAGTTCATATGAATAATCTATGGTGCTATTCTTAGGACATGAGAACGTGACTCTATTTTTATCTGTAAATACAAAGTTAATAAAACTTACCTCACCAAGAAAGAAAGACTAATGAGAAGAGTTATGCCCCGCTGTATATTAAACACATATGATAATTAAAACAATGTAGTACAAAGGAAAACAGCAAGACCCCTCTAGGGAGTAAAGGAGATAACTGAGAAATACACCTCAATAGCAATAATAACCACTAACATTTATCGAACCTTACTATGCCATAGGCATGGTTTTTAAACATTTAATCTTAACATTTACTGTATGTGGTTACTGTAGTCATTTTACAAATGAGGGAACTAAAGTTTAAAAATAATATTTTCAGGCTCGCATGGCTAGCATCTGACAGCTCTGGAATTTGAAACAAGTCTATTTGACTTCAAGGAGCTCTGGTAGCATAGCGGCTAAGGCACTTGACTGCTAACCAGAAGGCTGGTGGTTCAAACCCACCAGCCACTCCTCGGAAGGAAGATGGGGCAATCTACTTCCGTAGTGATACTGCCTCAGAAACCCAAGGAGGGGTCGCTATGAGTCAGGTCTGACTTGACGGCACACAACAACAACAACAACAACATTTGACTTCAAAGCCTGAGCTCTTAACCACTAGGCTATACTGATTAAGAATCTCAGTAGAGAAAAGAAGGGTTTCAGTGAATTTTTCTATGGTAATTAGCTTCCTAAATGAGGAAAAAAAAAAACTTATATACACTTAGGTCATGTAAGAATATAAAATCAGTACATACTTGAGCCAGGATTTTAGATCTGCCTGTTGCCGGGGTCCCTGGGACCCTGAGCAGGAGTCCTTGCCTTCTACTGACAAAGAACAGAACAGGAGAGGCAAAATGTCCTCCTGAAGCAGTATTTATTAACCTGAAAGCAGAACGAAAGGACTCTCGAGGGAGTGATGGAGAGGACCTTCCACCTACACTAGCTTCACCTGTGTCACTGAACATAGGGTTATAAACCTAGGGTTTATAAAGGGTTTTAGGTGGGAAGGGGGCAAGGCATCATCTTTACTCATAAAATGGGCAGGGATTTCTGAGAAAAACAGTGGGCTTATGAAAATCAAGTGTGTACCCAGGAAGTAGACAAGATGGCTTTCACCACAAAGGCTGTTGGAACAAAAGTGGAACTCGTCAGGAAAGCTGATGCTGGTATGTTGTGCATGCATGCTATCTCCGGACCTGGTTCCAGTTCTGGCAAGTGACTCCTGTTCCTGACTGCCTCTGGTGGAAGGTCACTTTGCTGGTGAAAGGTCACTTTGTTGGTCAGGTTGAATTTTATTTACTGTGCTGTGCTCTGCACCTGGTGAGGTACCTGAGGGACACCTCAGAAGGTTTATCTGCATTTTACAATGGTCAGGTATGTGGGGCTTTTGAAATATAACTTTATTTGGCCTAAGGGCCTGATTTTTAACTGCCAGTAATTCTCTGTGGCCAGCAGATGAATACTGAGTCAGAGGCTGCTCCATTCAGCCACCCCGAAGCCCTTCCTGTCTCAGGCCTGCAGCAACCTGGGAAGCATTTATTCAAGAAAAGTGGCTGAATCTCAAGAAGAACAGTAAACTGGTGGTGTTTTAATTTGCCTTAGTCCCACGTCCTGCTCTTCAGATCCACAGGAGTCTTGAAAAATAACATTCCAAGTGCTGGAGGGAACAGAACACAGCTGGAACTCTTTCAAGTACTCATTCCCAAATAATTGTCATTATTTGAACAATCTTAGAGTGCCCTGGAAGACTCTAGTGGAAAGACTTGTTATTTGACCTGGCTCTGACCTCTTCCATTGCTAAAAGCCTTCTCCACAGGGAATGCTTATTTGTTGAATACAATTGTAGGCAAGTATTTTAACATTGCACCTGCCTGAGGTGATGGAAAAGTAGTGGGGCAAAGCACAGACTAAAACCTAAAATGTAAAGTTTCACAGACAAGAGGAGTTTAGGAAACTGTGATTTCTAAATAACATGTGGTATCCTGGAAGGGATTCTGGAACAGAAAAAGGACATTATGTAAAAACTGAGACAATCTGAATACAATATGAATTTTGAGTAATAATGATGTATCAATATTGCTTCAGTAATTGTGACAAAGGTACCAAACCAATATAAATTTTTAACTGGGTGTGTAGTATATGAGAACTCTCTGTACTATGCAAATTTTCTATAAATCTAAAAGTATTCTAAAATAAAGTTTAATTAAGTGCCTTAGTTACCTAGTGCTGCCATAATAGAAATACCACAAATGAGTCACTTTAACAAACAGGAATTTATTTTCTCACAGTATAGGAGGCAAGACTCTGAATTTCAGAGACTCCTGTTCTTGACTGGGAGCTCTGGTGACTTAGTGTCTAAGGCATTTGACTGCTAGCCAGAAGGCTGGCGGTTCAAACT
>NW_006921948.1:3265229-3270710 GCF_000298275.1 Orycteropus afer afer
GGCGGTTCAAACTTATGGAAGTAGATCGTCTCATCCTCCTCCTGTGGAACACCTGATGGGTTTGAACCACTGACCTTATGGTTAGCAGCCAAATGCATTACATAATATGCCACCAGAGCATTTAGGGAGGACACAAGGCAGTCTATAGCAATAAAGTAAATAATAGGAATCACTGATTGTTTAAATATGTAGATTTCCTCATCCCAGGCTTACATTCAGTAATGTGGGGAAGGGCCCAGGAATATTCATTTTATGCATATTTATACTTATCATTTTTAATAATCCTGAGGCTAGGGCTCTGTGGACCAAACTTTGAAAACCTCATCTTTAAATCTAGGTTTATACCCAAGAGAATTAGAAGCATATATTTACACAAAAATTTGTACTTGAATATTCATACCAGCATTGTTTATAATAGATAAAAAGTGAAAACAACACAAATGTCCATCACCTCAGGAAAGATAAATGAAAATGAGTACATCCTTATAATGGAATATTATTTATCAATAAAAATGGAATGAAGCACTCATATATACTGCAACATAAACGAGCCTTGAAAACATTTTAAGTGAAAAAAGCCAGACACAAAAAGCCACATATTGTATGATTCCATTTATATGAAAGGTCCAGAATAAGGAAATCTATAGGGACAGAAATACTAGTGGTTGCCGGGGGTGGGGTGGGAGGAGGGAAGAATGGAGAGTGACTGTGAATGAGTACAAGTTTTGCTTCTGGAACGATGGAAATCTTTGGGATTAGGTGGTAGTGATACTTGCACAACATTGCGAATATACGAAAATCCTCAAATTGTATCCATTAAGGGCACTTCTGGTAAGATGGCAGAATAGGCATGCAAGCTACCTAGACACTCTACAACAGAAAAATGAGAAATCAATTGAAACAGATACAGAGGATATTCCTGGAGCCCTGAGCTTTGAAGGAAAGGATAAAAAAAAAAAAAACAGTGGATCAAATACCAACTAGTAAATGAAACTGAATAAAAACAGAGACTAAGGAGACAGAGAGTTGTGGACTGCTGACAGTCCTGACAGTGTACCTATTTTGAATATGTACATGTGGTGTTCTTATTGGGGCAGCAATCTGATCATTGGCTCCACTTGCTGAGGACTGCATGAGCATCCACCACTGGTGGCTGGTGACCACTAAGGTGTGATATTCCCCTTGTCCCCCTGATACACCACACACCCCTGGTGAATGAAGTGTGCCCATCCTCCACCCCTACCTACCTTCTGGACAGGAATTCCATCTCAGACTGGGGACCCTACCCCCAGTTGCTTTCTGGGCTGGCAGGAACTTTTGGCAGGGAATGGGTGCCCTACACCCAGCCACCTTGTAGGATGGCAGGAACTTCTCTTGGGAACAGGTGCTCTGCCCTCAGCTACCTTCTGGGTAGGCAGAAATTAGTTCTAGGACCAGGCACCCTGCTCCCAACTGCCTTTTGGGCCAACAGGAACTTTTTCTGGGACCAGATGCCCTGCCCACTGCTGATTTTTGGGTAGCAGGAATTCCTTCTGGAACCAAACACCTTACTCCCAAACATTTTTGGGTGGGATGAGCTTTTTCCAGATCCAAGCACCTTACCCTCAGGTATCTTTTGGGCCAGTAGGAACTCCATCTGGGATCAGAAGCCCTGTGCCCAGTTGCCTTTTGTTTAGGTAAGAACTAGTTCTAGGACCAGATGCTCTGCTCCCAGTTGCCATTTGGGCCAGCAGAAACTTCTGGGACCAGATACCCTATAGCCAGACACCTTGTTGAGAGGGAGGAACTTTTTCTGGGACCAGGTGACCTAGCCCCAGCAGTCTTTGGGGACTTCAGGAACTTTCTCTGGGACCTAAGCACTGCCAAACTAGTGAAAAGAGTAGCACACAAGCCCCACTAGCTTGGAAAGATCAAAACAAAATAGAGTTAAGGAAAAAAAACAAAAAAACCCTGGGCCAATCACATCAACATAAAATCACCAATTAAACACAAATACAACAATATCACAATGTATCAGAGACAACTGACAATCCTCTTCACACAAAGAAGCAAGATAAAGTAGTACAAACTAGGGACCAAAATACAGAGCCAGAAAGCTTCCCAGAGGAAGTCATGGCCTGGGAATTACCTGATAAGGGATTCAAAATAATTATATTAGGTACCTTCAACAGATTGAGAGGGGGATTAAGGAAAACACTGGCAAATTTAAGAAAAACACAGGCAAAAGTCTAGAATAATTCAGGAATAAGAGAATGAACTGACAAAATAAATGAAAAATTAGAAACCATACAAAATAGCAAATAGAAATCCAAAAGGTTAATACTAAGATTTCAGAAATAGATAACACATCAAAAGGGCAAAGAATGGAATTGGATCAAAGGAAGACAGGATTAGGAGACTGAAGACAAATCTCTCTACTACTTCATTAAGGGAACAATTAGAAAAAAGAACCAAAAAGTGAAAAAAAAAAAAAAAAAAGCCTAAGATTTATGAGGGACATAACTTACATGTGATTGGAATTCTAGAACAAGAAGAGACAAATAAAACCAGAGAAAATTGTTGAAGGTTTCTTGAAGAGAACTGTCTTAATATTATGAAAGATGAGAAGATATTCATTCAAGAAGTTCAACAGAACCCTAACAGGACAGAACCCAAAAGAAAATCACCAAGATATATCATAATCAAACTTTACAAAACCAAACACAAAGAGAGAATCCTGAAAGCAACTTGAGAATAAAGAAAAGTTACCTGTGAAGTGTAACCAATAAGACTAATAAGCTCTGATTTCTCAGAAATCATACAGGCAAGAAAGCAATGGGATGTCCTACATAATACCCTTAAAGAAAAACCTGCCAGCCAAGAATTATATACCCAGCAAAAATGTCCCTCAAAAGAGTCTGTAACCACCATGATACCATTAGGAAAAGGGAGGACACCGAACTGTGCACAAAGGAGATAGACAACAGATGCTAATACCAACCAGTGTGCCCTCAATACTGCATTACCATTAACACCAAACACCAGGCTACAGATAAACACATAAACACCTGAGAGGATCAGATGGGGGTCAGCGAACAGGAGTATACTCTGGACCAAGGTAGATTCAGCAGAGGCTAATCTTGCACAGACACCAGTGATACAAAATACCTACAATCCTTACAGAAACAATAGAAGACAGACAGAGTAATCCCTCACAGACACCTAGACACTGTGGGAGAGAGATCTAATAGATCTACTGTCTCAGGACTATAGTACTGGAGAACACCAGACTCAACTGGAACAACAAAATACATAAAAGCCTTGCTCCTCATCCTACATTGTGAGTAGCAATTGGGGTCTTAAAAGCTTTCAAGCAGCCATCTAAGGTGCAGCTAATGGTCTCCTATCGTCAGAAGCAAAGAAGAGTGCAAAAAACAAAAAACAAAACAAAACAAAAAAAACCACAAGGGCATTTGGAAGCATTCAGCCCTAAGGAAACGATAGCCCTCGAAACCAGAAAAACTAGATGGTGTTTGGCTACCAATGCCAATCACTCAGGAAAGGATAAAATCTGGAGATCCTGGATAGAGTGGGAGGAAAAACGTGGAACAAAATCCAAAAACTCAATTAATGACCAGAAATACTGGTTGGGTGGAGTCTGCTGAGATCCCCAATACTATGGCCCTGGGATACATTCTGGGCCCAAAATAAAGCTCGCTCCCAAGGGCTGGCTCTCAGACCAGTAGTAAATAAGATGTACATGCAGACCATTCAACCCAGGGTAACACACTCACATACTCTATGGAGCAATCGACCAGTCAACTCCAGGTGACACACCCACATACTCTATGATAATGCATCCCTTGGAGCAATCGACCACGGGGCAACATTTGCATGGAGCAAATGCAGGACACACAGGAGCATAACTATGAGGGGCGGGGGGGAGGGGCGGTTACTGGGCAGGGAGTAGAGAAGAGTGGGTTAGGATTGGGCATGGTAAATGGGGAGTGAAACTAAATGTACACATAATGTTGAATGTAAAACAAACTCTTAAAATAAAAAATAAAAAAGTCCCTCAATTATGATGGCAAAATTAGGTCATTTTTAGATAAACAAAAATTAAGGGATTTTGTAAAGACCAGATCAACTTTATAAGAGATGCTAAAGGGAATCCTTCAGATAATGAACAACAGTAAACAACCTGTGATTCACACATATGACAGTATAACCCAGAAACCAACCCAGATACAGAAGTGTCCAAAGTAAAGTAAACATACAAGACAAAATACAGGGAATGAGAGACATCAATTTGTCAATGAGGACAACTACAAAGCAAACTTCAGAATACAACACCACACAGCAACAACAAGAAACCCTGTTTCACAAACGTTGCAAGACAAAGGTGTTCTGTTATTAAATATGTTCAGGAACACTGGGATAAAAAAAGAAGAAGAAGAAGAACGTATGTGCTTTGTCTGCCCTAAGAGTTCCAGAGACTTTAGAATATATTGCTAACATCAAGAGGAGTGTATGGACCCCATCCTTTCCCATGTATCTAAAGCCATGAAAAATTATTTCATGCAATATTATGTGTAACTGGTGTTCCATGGAATATATTTCAGGGAAATACAGAAGAGGTGATTTCTTTTTCTTTAAAATAAATCAAAATCCCTTTGTCTTTAAATCTATAGGCCTCAGCAAAGCTACTTTAAACAAACACTATCTTTAAGATTTTGAAATAACCACAGTTCATTCACATTTGAGAAGATTTCCTTGCACAGTGCTCAGCAAGTTGAACAAAGAAGTGATAGGGAACAGAGTTATCTAGCAGATTCATTCAGAAGCTTACTGAAAGATATTTAAAATGTAACATGCAATGTGTTGACATTGCTATAGGGAGTCAAAAGTGGAAAACCACAGTGCAGGATTTCCTTTTCATTGTCACCGTACACAAGGGCCTGCTTCAGGCTGAGTACCAGGTTTCAACTTTGTATAAGAGTGTCCTCTTCTGTTCACTCTCAAATATTCCACTTACTTGGGGTGTTGGATTCGGCTGTCATTCACTAACTCTGCATGTATTATATTCTCCATGCCAAGATGTTTTCAAAGTCTTTTCCTCCACGAATTTTCAGTCTCGAATACTGAGATGAACTCTGGAAACCTAGGTCCCAACAACTTGCTGCCAGTCTACCCTAAATCCAAGTGAAACCCTTGCTACATTCCCTACCAATGGCATGCCTGCCCATATACAGGATAAACTGCCATTACAACCTGCTAGCTGGAGGTCCTACTGTGGAATTAAAAATTTAAATACAAAATTTGAGATGCAAAATTAAAAGTAAAATTAAAATGTAATATTTTACTATAGCAATAAGAGGCCATTATTAAGACCAGCAAAAGGGCCCCAGTTCCAGGAACTGGGAAACATATAGTTTTAGTAAACAATTCCCAGAACTGTAGATAACTAAGCCCTGAACCTAGTTCTCAGAATTAGGAAAGAAG
>NW_006921948.1:3271010-3276822 GCF_000298275.1 Orycteropus afer afer
GTTAGATGCTTGGGGCTCAACTCCTCTGCCCCTGCGTGGGATATGAGTCAAGCCCCAGCGCGCTGGAACCTTGAATAAACGCCTCCTGCTTTTGCATCAAGAGACGTCTTTCGTGAGTGATTTTGGGTGGCGTTACCCTTTGGGTTGGGGGAGCCCTGGTGAAGGGGAACCCAACACTACCAAGAGCAATGGCTTTCAATCTAGGGAAGTGGTTGTCTATTTGGGATGCATACCAGAATCACTTTGGGAGCTAAAAAAAAATTTCTGGTGTCTGGGGTCCCTCAGAACAATTCAGTTAGAACCTCTGGAGGTAGGACCCAGGCCTTGTTATTTTATAAGACTAACTCGGTAATCCCAATGTGCAACTGATGTTGAGAACCACAGACAGAGGAGGTTCACATGAAAAGCAATCTTAGACTGCAATCCATTTCTCCCCAACCATGTGCCTTAGAGGCCTCTATCCTGCTAATGGAGTCCGTGGATGGTACAAACGGTTAACACACATTGACGTTGATGGAAAGGCTGGAAGCTTGATTCCACTCAGAGGCATCTCCAAAGAAAGGCCTGCAGATCTACTTCCCAAATGTCCCAGCCATTGAAAACCCTACAGAGCGCTGTTCTACTCTGACCCACATGGGGCTGCCATGGCTGGGAGTAGGCTTGAAGGCAACTGGTAATGGGGGACTCTTTGCTCTGTTACCTGCTACAAGGAACCCTCATTGAGACCAGTGGCCCACACTGAGCAGATGAGCCAGAGCAGTGACTAAAGATACTGTCAGGACTTAGCAGAAAACTACTCACTCTCCTAACTCAGGGAAATGCAACCTTCTCTTTAACCAGAAAGTCAAACCCAGATTTGGTACTCTTATCACCACCACAGTGTTCGCCAAAAGAGCCTGAAGAAAATAATCACCTAATACACTTGTTGGAGTCCCTGGGTGGTGCAAACACTTAAGCACTGGATTACCAGCTGCAAGATTGGTGCCTCTGAAGGAAGGCCTGGTGATCTACTTCTGAAAAATCTGCCATCAAAAAGAAAGCCCTATGGAGGACAGGAGCTCTGGTAGCATAGGGCCTAAGGTACTTGACTGCTATCCAGAAGGCTGGCGGTTCAAACCCACCAGCCACTCCTCGGAAGGAAGGTTGGGCAATCTACTTCCGTAGTGATACTGTCTCAGAAACCCAAGGAGGGGTCGCTATGAGTCGGGGCTGACTCCACGGCACACAACAACAACAACAACATGGAGGACAGTTCAACTCTGCACACATGGGGTCGTCCTGAGTGGGAGTAGACCCCATGGCAACCACCACCACCAATATACTTCTTAAAAACACAGAGGCCTGGGCTTCAACCCTGAACAATTATAGTAGGATTCCCAGGGCAAAGGTCTGGTGATTTGTATACTGAACAAGTCATCTCAGGTGATAACTTAGCAAGCCCATTTTGGAAACCCTATATTACTGTATAGGAACTCTGGTGACAGTCATTAAAGCACTCTTCTGCTGATCAAAAGGTGAGCAGTTCATACCCACCAGCCACTCCATGGGAGAAAGCTTAGGCAATGTGCTTCCATAAAGATTAACAGCCTTGGAAATCCTATGGGAGAAGTTCTAGTCTGTCCTCTAGGGTTGCTGTGAATTGGAATCAACTCAACTGCAGTGGGTTTTGTTTGGGCTTTGCTTCTGTAAAGATTACAGCCTTGGAAACCGTACAGGTTAGTTCTCTTCTGTCCTCTAGGGTCACTAGGAGTCAGAATTGACTCGAGTGTAATGTATTTTGGTTTTGATATTACTATATACTTTTCTCAACTTCATTTGTTCCAAATCACTAGTCTCAGCTTACTTGGGGTGTGCTCAAAGCCCAGAAGGTTGCACTGAATTCTATGGAGAGAAAGCAAACCAAACAAAACTCACTTCCATTGAATCAATTCCAATTCATAGTGACACCCTTTGGGTTTCCGAGGCAATAAATCATTACACAAGTAGATTACCCAGTCTTCCTTCTGTGGAGTGGCTGGTGGGTTTGAAATGCCAACCTTCTGGTTAGCGGTCAAATGTCTTAGGCACTACATCACCAGAGCTCATTGTGGATACATGGAGGCACTAAAAATAAACCTAAACCAAAGATAGGATTTCTACAATTTGGTAGTTCAAACCTACCAGCCACTCCTGGGAAGGAAGGTTGGGCAATCTACTTCCGTAGTGATACAGCCTCAGAAACCCAGGGAGGAGTTGCTACAAGTCGGACCCGACTGGACATCAGTGAGTTTTTTGTGTGTATGTGATTTTTTTTTTGAGGGGGGGCAGTTTTGAAATCCCCCAGAACAATTTGATGGCCTTATTTAGGAAAACGTAGCCATTAAAATAACTGTATCTAACCTCTTAGTCTCTGTCAGGTTTAATAGAGTCTGACCTCCTGCTGCCCAACCTGTTTCTCAGTCTACAACATTTTAACCCTCACTCTTGTGGTGACCTGATACAGTGCTGCTTCATTCATTCAAAATCATTATGGACCAGACTGGTAATCAGGAGGCTAGTATTCCATCAAGTTCTGAGTGCTCACTGTGCGACTCTGGTAAGGTCCCTGGCTAGTAATAGAAGTTTGTGCTCAATTATGAACGGAAAGGTTCACGGTTTGAACCTGCCCAGCAGTGATGCAGAAGAAAGGCCTGGTGATCTGCTTCCATAAAGATTACAGCCAAGAAAACCCAACGGAGCTCCGTTTCAGTCTGCCACACTTGGGAATAGACTCAGTGGTGGCATGTTTGCTTTGGTTTTGATTTGACTTTGAGTAGATCACTTGCACGTCCTGAAACTATCACTTAAGTGGCTTTTGCTGAAACAAAAGACACCAAATCTGACTAATTTAAGCAAAACTAAAACCAAACCCACTGCCCAGTCGAATTCTGACTGGTAGCAACCCTAAAGGACAAAGCGGAACTGCCCCATAGGATTTCCAAAGTTGTAATCTTTTCAGGAGCCGACTGCCTCATCTTTCTCACAGACTGCCACACATTTCTCTGTGAAGCAGCTAGTGGGTTCAAACTACCGACCTTTTGGTTAGTAGCTGAGCGCTTAACCACTGCACCACCAGAGTGCCTTAATTTAAGCAAACAAAACTGACGTATTGGGATGATACTGGGATAGCTCACTGAACTAGAAGAGCTAGATAATCAAGCCTTGGCAAGGACAGGAAACAAAATGGCCCTGGAGACCCTATAGCAATAGGAACTCATGAACCCACTCTGCAGGATACTGCCGTCAGATGACTCAGCTCCGACTACTTTCAGTCTTTATCTCTGTGCAAGACTGGAATTCCAGGCATGGGGATCTGCTTGGCCCCATTTGAGTCATGTGCCCAGCTGAGTGATCCCAGGAGCTGATCTGTAAAACAGGAAATGGGGAACTGGGGAGACTTGTCTGAGCAACCAGACTGAGGTTTCCATGCTTGTCAACAGAAAACGATGGAAAAGCATCAATGAGATACACAGCACTATGACTCAGAATCGACTCATAATAGCCATCGAGTCTCCTCCCAGCCATGGCAGCCCCGCATGGGTCAGAGTAGAACAGCGCTCGGCTCCGTAGGGTTTTCAATGGCTGTGACCCTTTGCAAGTAGATCTGCAGGCCTATCTTTGGAGATGCCTCTGAATGGAATCAAACCTCCAACCTGTCAGTCAACATCAAAGAGTGTTAATCGTTTGCACCATCCACAGAATCCATTAGCAGGGTAGAGGCCTCTAAGCCTCTAAAGACTCCAAGCTAAATCGGTAGCTATTATAGCAACAGGGTTTTATATATAGACATATATAAATTGAAACTCTTATATATAAATTGAAACTCTTTTGTCAGATGAAAGCTCAAATGGAAACCATAGTCAGTGACCTTTGGGGCACCTCTGTAAAAAAAAAAAAAAAAAAAATGCTGTTTGGAAACTACTGTGCTAGCTGTTGTCTAATCTCCCTGCCAGTGGCATGTTATTTTAACCATCTTGATGAAAATCTTTCTGACCTAGAGTTTTTTTTTTTTCTTTTTTTTATTAATATGTCAACTCTCTTTTTGAAAGACTTGGGTCATCATTGTGAGCATGAGATACTGTCATGGTCTATAATAAGGTATTGCGTTGGGCTTCCTCCCTTGAGCCCAGGATATCAACTGTCACTACGGTTGTCAGTGTGCCTGACTCATATACTGTGCAGCCTGCCATCAACACACTGTTTCTGTGGACTCACAAGGTAAATCACAAAATTTTAAGAGTTTAGGGAAAACATAGAGGGCAGTAGTGCAATGAAAAGTCCCTGCAGTTACTAGAAAACCTATATTCTAGTGCTGCAGTCATTGTGCATCAACTATGTGACCTTGAGCAAAGCACCTCCCTCCTCAGCCTTGCAGTGTGAATAGATCAGCTGTGACTAGCGCAGTGCTCTTCAATGCATATTATATTGAATCTCAGATCCTTCCAGCCCCGTGACTCCATGACTTTGCATATCAAAATCTATAGATATTATGACGGCAAAATGTCTGACGCTAACCATACATTTAGCTAAACTATTATTTAAACTGTTATTGATGAGGGTTAACTAACATCTAATGATCACAAACAACATGCAATGTATCTTAAGGCAATTCTACTCTGTTCTTTAGGGGTGCTATGACTCAGAATCTACTTGACAGCAGTGGGTGTGGTTTGGGCTTTGCTTCCTTAAAGATTGAGAGCCTTGGAAACCCTATGGGGCAGTTCTACTCTGTTCTCTAGGGGCGCTGTGAGTCAGAATCAACTTGAGGCACCCAACAAGAAGCACATCTTATTTAAACTCAAAATAATATGATAAAAGCGATATTATTCACTTTATAAGACAAGAAGAATGAGGCTCAGAAACGAACTGATTTCCAAGGCTAGTCGACTGAAAGAGTCAAGACAGTACACGTCCTTTATCTTGCAGGAAATCAAAGTCAATGATATGTGTGAGAAGGATTTCTAAAATGAAAATGAAGTACAAAGAAAGGGGATAAAAAACATCATTGTTCTTATTACATGTCAGCATGTAAGCTACGAAAGGCAAAGTTCTTGAGTAATGGCCTGTGGGCCCCTACCACAGAATCAAAGGCACAGGACCCTGACATCCATAAGGGTTTCTCAGTCTCCTTGCTTGAGACCTTCTTGCATGACAACCATGTCTTTGTCATCTAAGCTTCTAGCAAGCTGAAGAGCCACCTCTGAGTTTACTGAAGATTGTGTCCAGGTATGTGCAATCATGCAAACTTAATCTAGGCAACACCCCAGCAATATGAAGAAAATGACAACTATGCCCCATCCTCTGCCAGCAGCCTTTTGCAGATACTGTAACACTATGATCAACTAATCAAATTCATTGGGACAGAGTTCATGTGAAGTTTGCAAAAACATTGCATTTGGCCAAAAATAATTTTGTAAAGTACTCCATGTTGTGATTACCTGCAAAGAAGTCTGAATCTTAGCCCCTTTGGTCCACCTTGATCAGATCTCCCTAACATTTGAATGTTGGGGAGCAGGAGCTGGAGTAAAATTATTTCTTCCCCCACCTGGCCCAAGAACCTCTAGGCAAATCAGTACACTTTTCCATTAGTGATCAGTTTGTTTTGCATTGTCCAATACAGTAGTCACGAGTGCTTGAAATGCGGCTAATCCAAATTGAAATGTGTCGTTAAGTGTCAAATACACAACAGATTTCAGAGACGGAGTACAAAGAAAGAATGCAAAATATCTCACTTATATACAGGTATGCATTGCTTGACACACACTGAGCCAATGTTCAACTGCGCATATGCCGG
>NW_006921948.1:3277248-3277862 GCF_000298275.1 Orycteropus afer afer
GCAGCGATGAGGATGACTGTAAGCGGACTCTCACAAGGTTTTAATATGGTGTTTGCCCAAAGTCCAAATCACATAACATCCTATTTTATAGAATGGGGATGTTAAGCGAAGCATATTTGGAGATACATCTTTTCATTTAGGATTAAGTTTATCTGCAAATAACAGAAACACCACATACAATAATTACTTAAACAAGACTGAAGTTTATACCTCTCACATAGCAAAAATGTCTCAGGGTAGACGGTTCAAGTTGGAATGGGGCTCCACAAACTAATCATGGACCCAAGCATTGTGGGGCTTGCTCTTCTATCTTCCCAGTTGTGGTCCTTACCTTTACATCCAATATAACCACTCACATCTCATTGCCATTGTCAAGGAGAATGGTTCTCAACCTTGGCTACACACTAGAAATACCTGGGGAACTTAAAATATCCCAGTATCCGGGCCTCATCCCACACCAACGGAATCAGAGTCTCTAGAGTTAGAACCCAGACAGTCATTTGTAATGTTGTTCTTTATGGTGGTAGATACCTAGCTGCCATTTCAACTGTTTTTATGTGGCATTATTTAGGTTCTCAATGCTGTGCAATATTTTTTAAAATATTGATCATGTA
>NW_006921948.1:3277962-3288278 GCF_000298275.1 Orycteropus afer afer
TGTTAATGGGGATACTAGAAAAAGTAATATAGAATGTGCAGTTCACATTTTTTCTGCTTCTGTTATTTCTTGCCTAATTTCTGCTTACTACTTTTGAAGGACAAATATTGACTTGTCTTGTTACAAACAAAAACTCTGGGTCAAACAAACCAAAATTATACCCCACTTTCTTGGCATACATAAAACAGGTTTGCAATGAAGCACACAAATAAATAAGCTAGTGGTTCTGAAAACTGAAACCTTGCACGTGAAATTTTGCATCATAAGGAACATTTACTCTTCATGAACCTGTCATCAATCAGTTCCACCTTCCCCTTAATCTTGTTCCTTCTGCTACTTAAATTTATCCAACCAAAACCAAACCTACCGCCATAGAGGTGATTCCAACTCACAGCAAACCCCATTGGGTTTCCAAGGTTATAAATCTTTACGGAAGTAGATTGCCTCATCTGCTTCCCATGGAGCAGCTGGTGGGTTTGAACTGCCGGCCTTCTGGTTAGCAGACAAATGCCTTTTCCACTACGTCACTCAAGCTCCTTACCCAAAGGAAGATGGGCAAAAAAAGAATGGAAGTAACTGACATTGTCCATGGAAAAGAGTTCAAATTGGCTTTTACATAATATTGTGGAATCACTTTTACCTTGATTTACCAAATGAGCAAAGAACTGTTAATAGAGTGCTTGATCCGCAAAAATCACCTGGGATCACCCTTTCCTTCTTACGTGATGAGCTGGTCAGCAAGGTAAGCAGCAGGCCCAAGGTCACTTAGTTAATAAATAATAGAGGCACAATTTGAATTCAGTGCAGTCCCCTGGTGCAAATTTATTCTTATTAACATGGCACATTTCAAACTATTTCCAAGCCATTCTTTTTTCCTTGCTATAGAAGCCTGAGCTTCAACTGTTTTAAGGTGGGCATCAAACTACTGACAGTGAACCACCACTTAACTTCCTCTTACAAAATGCGTATCGGTAAAAGTAATCCTTACTCTAGAATATATGGATAGGACAAAATATGAGGAATTTTCACACAATTAGACATAGACTTGGAAGTAGCCTGGATAGCACTCTTTCCTGCTGATTCGTAGCCTGCAGTTCTAATGGAAACAGTGCGAACCTAGTATGTCTGTTTTGCTTGCCTTTTTAAATTTAAATGCAGTTTTCTCCCCAAACTGCTGAGATTGTCAAGGTGTATGACCCTTTGTCTGCTTGACAGTCAAATAAATTTAAAACTTTTACACACATAAAAGCATGCATTACTTCAGCTTTCAAATCACTGGAGTAAATTTGGGTTGCTTTAATTCATTACTTTTAATATTTCATGCGATGCACCATGATGTCATTGGTGAGTGAATTCATTAAGTCCCTATATGCAGAAATCTTAAACCTTTCCAACTTATTTTTTCTCTTTCCAATAATATGTTTCTTTTTCTCTTGAATAAATCAACTATTGATATATTTATTATGAAACATTTCAAGCATAAAGAAAATATAATCATAATATAAATATCTCATCTCAATATAATATAAAAATGTTAATATTTAGCTTTATTTGCCTCAGATTTTAAAATAAATGTATACCACTCCTGTTCATAAATTATTTTATTAAATATTTTTATGTTCATAACTGATATACTGTGTTTTGCAAGTTATATAAAGAATGCATGAATCCTATAGTTTTGTTTTCTCATTTGATTTAAGGTTTTCAGACATATTGATTAATATAAATCTACTTTAGTTATTTTAACTGCTAAATGGTATTCTATTATATGACTACTTACAATTTATTCAGCCCTTTCTGGAGCCAGACTGCCTGGATTTCAATCTCAGCTCTTTTGCTTATTAGCTATGCATTCCTGAGTAAACTATTTAAACTCTCTCTGCTAGATTTACTATCTGTAAAATGGGGACACCAATAGTGCCTATTCTATCTCACGGAGATGTTGTGAAGGGTAAGTGAGACAGTTAGTGTCAAGTATTCAGAACAGCACGTGGCACATAATAAGCCCTCGATAAATGTCTCTCTCTAAGAGAGATTATACCTAGAAGTAGAATTATTGAGTCATATGGTATGTACAGGATCTCTGGTAGCATAGGGCCTAAGGCACTTGTCTGCTAACCAGAAGGCTGGCAGTTCAAACCCACCAGCCACTCCTTGGAAGGTTGGGAATCTACTTCTACTTCCGTAGTGATATTGCCTCGGAAACCCAAGGAGGGGTCGCTATGAGTTGGGTCTGACTCTACGGCACATAACAACAATAACATTATGGTATGCACATCTTCAATCTCACTAGACACGGGCACATTGCCTTTCAAAGTGGTTATGTATTGATTTCTCTTCTTACTAGAAGTATATGACAGATCCCATTTATTCACGTCTTCTCAAATGGTTGCCTTGGTTAGGCCCTCCAATCCTATATTGAAGGCTTGGTTATTTCATACTCTTTTTAGGTTTAGAGAGTCTATCCCTGGTTTGCTAAAAGCATTTTTTTAAATCATAAATGGACATTCTGTTTCATCAGATAATATTTATAACATGTATTGAGATTTTAACATATATATTTCTACCTTGATCCTTAGGAGCTCTGGTGGTGTAGCGTGTAAGGCATTTGACTGTCAGCCATAAGGCTAGCAGTTCAAACCCACCAGCCACTCCTCAGAAAGAAGATGGGGCAATCTACTTCCATAGTGATACCGCCTTGGAAACCCAAGGAGGGATCGCTATGAGTCGGGATCAGCGCAACAGCAGTGAGTTTGGTTTGGTTTTACCTTGATCCTTTAATCTGTTGGTGTAATGAACTGAAATGATTGATTTTGGAGCTTGAATTATCCAAAGGCCTTGTATAGACAGCAAGCTATCTCATAGCATCCTCAGGGCATTAGTATTCTTATTTTGTCAGATGGAACAGATATTGAAGACATTTTGCCTTATGTAAGAGTTCTAAGATGTCACTTTTAAGACTATGGTGCACCTGACCCAAGCCACTGTATTTTCAATAGCCTTATATGCCCATGAAAGCTGGATAACGAATAAGGAGTTGATGCCTCTGAACCATGGTTTTGGCTAAGAACACTGAAAATACCATCGTCTGCCAGAAGAAAGAACAAATTTGTCCTGGAAGAAGTGAAGCTGGAATGCTCCTTAGAAGCAAGCATGGCCAGACATTGGTCATGTTGTCAGAAGGGACCAGTCTCTGGAGAAGTATATCCTGCTTGGTAAAGCAAAGGTCAGGAAAAAGAGTAACACCCTTAACAAGATGGATTGATATAGTGGCTTCAACAATTGGCTCAAGCATAGCAGGGATTGGGAAAAAGGCACAAGACTGGGCAGTGTTTCATTCGGTTGTAACAGGGCCACTGTGAGTCAGAGCCGACTTGATGACACCTAACAGCAACAAGAGTGGTAGTCCCTTCTCTTATAAGGTTCCAGAGTGCATTATTTTGTCTCCATTTTTATTAGAAATCCATCCAGATTTCTCCTAGAGCATATACAGAAGATTGAAACCTTAATAGGCGACTGCAACATCAGCTCACATTAAATCCCAAAATTCTAATTTTTCTCCTGATTTCTTGTAACTAGAGGTGGTTTTTTTCTTTCTTTTTGAACATAACTATGTATTAAATATTTTATTTTGATATATTTCCTCTTGTCCTTCTGTGTATTTCTAATGAGAACCTGACATGTTGCTTACTAGATATTTCTAGATATTTCATCAGATCGAATCTCAACAGACAGCTTAGTAAAAAGGTTGTCTAGATGTAGCAGAAGTAGGGCTTCTGTCTATCTACCATTTCTGTACGTCAGGCGTTGGTTGCAAACTGGTGGCCAGTGAGATCTACCTGAACCATACATGCTTTACATAGTGGATATAGTGTCTCTCTCAGGAACTGAATTAGAAAGTCTTTAGTTGGGACATCCCTCTCTCCAGGTCTCCCTGCACAGGCCCCACTTCTTCCTCCTATGACACTCAGCCACTTCAAGCCTCTCTGTGATCTGTCTAGCCACTGGAGGCATTCCAGTTCATGACTACTGCCAATATGTTTAAAACTGGGCTTTTCAAATCTAACTTATTTTAGTCGTATTATTTTCTAGAAATTATTGAGTACCAATTATACAGTAATAAGTCAAAATTTTAAAGGACATATCTCTTAATTTTAATCAAAACCTTGTAAGGTAGATATTGCTATTTTATGTGATAGATTAGGAGGCCCAGTTTCAAGGAGGTTGAACCACCTGGCCAAAATCACAATAATACATTGCCTGAGATTGCCTGAGATAATCTTTAAACCTGAAACCAAAACTATCCCCTGAAGGCTTCTTAAAACCAAACAATAGTCTACCTCAACTAGTAAAAAAGAAAAGAAAGAAAAAGTCTGCCTTGAGCAATATGTTCTTTTAAGTTCTATTTATACAGGATCAAAATGACAAGAGCAACTCAAACGATTAGATAGGAATCTTAGGGGGTAGTGAGTTAATGTTAATGGAAGAGGAGAGTGAGAATGGTTTCACAACTCAAAGAATGAAATCAGTATCACTGGATTGTAAGTGCCGAAATGGTTGAATTGGCATATGTTTTGCTGTGCATAATCTCAACAACTAAATTAAAACAAATAAAGAAAATGCAACACACAGACACAGAAGCACATAAGGCTCCAAAACCTGGTGGGTTTGAACTGCTGACCTTCTGGTTAGCAGCCAAATCCCTTACCCACTAAGCCACCAGAGCTCCTTATGGGTGATAGAACTATATATAAATTACATACTAGCTTGCAATATTGTTTTCTTATATTTTCATTTAAGTTTAAACTACCCAAGAGCTGTCATCAGCATGTTGCTGTAAGTGGAGTACAAAGGAAGGAGCCTTTATTTCTCCATATGTCTATAAGCAAATTTCATTAAGTTCTTCCATGAATGGAATTGATTACATTCAGAAGCTCTGCTCTTGGTGGTCTCTGATGCCTGTAACTGCATCATTCCTCCCATAAATTAAGAGAAGGGATGGAATGCAAATCAGTCTTCAGTCAAGGTTTTGCTGGAGAATTTGTAGCATAATTCATAGCCCAGTCGTGTCCCGTCCCCCTCCCCCAGCATCACTATTGGGTTCATTTGTGTTTGAGGTCTGCCGGAATGACTCTCTGCTACTAAGGTCTGAACGTCCTGAGGAGTGGTCATCAGAGGGAAGGTTTGCCCTTTCACTGCTTGGAGCTACACTCTTTCTTGCAAAGTCAAACAGACAGGCTGGAGATATAGAATACAGAGCAGCAAGATGGATTAGCTACCTTTCAGTTAAGGTTTTGTCTTTTCAGAAACTTCAAACGAAATAACTTTCCATGATTTTTGGAAAGACATGACACTTAAGATGTATTTTTAATTATGGAACAGAACAATACAAAGCAAAGAATGCCAAAATTAATTTAAGTTTTAGAGAGAAGGGAGAGGAGGAAACTTCTAATCTGAAAAACAGTACAAAAGTTGATTGCACTCAGAGCAACCTCACCTCGGGTTTCCCAGGCGGTATCTCTATCGAAATAGATTGCCCAACCTTCCTTCCAAGGAGTGGCTGGTGGGTTTGAACTGCCAGCCTCTAGTTAGCAGTCAAATGCATTAGGCACTACGCCACCAGAGTTCCCCAAAAAGCGTTAAGAAAGTAAAATGAATTTAATCAAGAATATGGTACAATTATTTGATGGCAGAGTCAGTAGGTTCATAATGGCTTAAGTATAAATGTAAATGTTGCTTGTCTTACATGTTAGCTGTGACCTTGAGCTAGCTTTAAAAATCTCAGCTTATTCAGCTGTTCAATGATTTAGTGACACCAATGTCAACCCCAAAGGATCCTTGTGAGAATTAAATTAGGTAAGTGTGGAAGGTGATATAGTGCCTAATGCATTTGACTGCTAACCAGAAGGCTGGTGGTTCAAACCCACCAGCCACTCCTCAGAAGGAAGATTGAGCAATTTACTTGTGTAGAGATACTGCCTCCGCACCCAAGGAGGGGTCGCTATGAGTCCAATAGACTCAACAGCAGTGAATTTGGTTTTCTTTTTTGGTTTAAGTGTGCAAGGTGCCTTTTTTACCCCATAGCAAACTATTGAAGGGAGAAAGGCCTGGAGATCAGTCAGTGATAATCCCATGGTTCACAACAGTCCGTTTCTTAACCAGTCATGGGGATGGCATGGGACAGGTCAGTGTTTTGTTCCAACACGCGTGGGATGACATGAGTCAAGGGCCTACTTGATGGCAGCTAACAACAACAACAAATTGATAAATGCTTTTCTTAGTATGTTTCCCTCACTGCAGTGTAAATGAAAACCTTTACAAATAGGACAACATGATATAATTGAGACAACAACTGATTTGGACTTAGAAGAATTGATAACTAACCTGGGGCAAGTCAGTTAATCTCTTTGGACTTTGGATTCCTCATCTGTAAAAGTGAATATTGTTCAATTGGCTCCTTGTCTGAGATCTCAGAACTAGCAAGAGTTAGATCCACACACACGGACACACAATCTGGGTTCTTTTGTACTCTAAAACTGTTCTCTTATGGGGTCCTTTGGGATTGTCACATAAAAGAAAAGATCCATTGTAAATTCCAGCCTTACCCCCATCCTGTTCCCATCCAACAACAAAAACAACGGAATGAAATATTTACTATAGGACAGAGTATAGCAGGAGCTTAACAGTGTTTTTCAAAGACTACAATCCTTGCTAATTATTACCTGTGGACCAGGGTCATAAAGATATATGAGTATTTTCCCATGGGCATCCATATATACATAGATTCAGTTGTCAAAAGAACAGGTTATAAGTACAAGAATTGGAAGGTCTACATTTACAAGATGGCAAGCAAACCTTGAGATTTTGCAACCTGGCTGTTATGGAGGAGCTCTGGTGGCACAGTGCCTAAGTCACGGTACCTCTTGGTCTTTTTTCTCCAAAACAAATGATCTCAAACTTAGAGGCAAACAACAGCCATCATTTACCATTATTATCTCTCACAATGCTGGAAATGGGCTGTACCCAGCTAGGTGGTTCTCACTTGGCAACTCTCACTTGACTGGGAGGCAGGTAAGGCTAGATTTGCCTCAAAGACCTCCTCAGTTACATGTATGGTGATTAAGAGTGGCAGTTGGCTAAGAAGACAGCAAGAGCTGCCAGCTGAAACCCTTATAAAGGGTTTTTCCATGTGGCCAAAGCTTCCCCACAGTTCTAAGCTGAGCAGAGAGAGAGCCCAAGAGCAAGAGTAAGGCACACTAGGCAGAAGTTGTCTCATCTTCTATGACTTAATCTCAGAAGTCACATAGTGCCAGTTCTGCCATACTTTATTAGGCATAGCAGTCACAAAAGCCCACACAGTTTCACGGGGAAGGAACATAGTTTCCACCTCTTCATGGAGGTACAAGGTTCTGGAAATAAGAGAAAATACTGCTGTGGCCAATTTTGGAAAATATAATCTGCCATGTTGTCATCAACTGCTGTTTAGTCAGCCCTCCAACTCATGGCCAAGCCATGAACAAAGAGAAAAAACCATTGCCTGGTTCTGTGTCATCCCCATGATTAGGTTACAGGGTTTTCATTGGTTGGTTTTCAGAAGGACATCACGAGGCCCTTCTTGCACAATCTCCCATAGTTGCCATATGTTGTTTCCTATAAAGCACACTAAACCTAAAAGCAACTACAGTCTTTAATTCCCTTCATACAACTAGACACACCATCATAGGAAGATACTAAAAAAGTGCTCAGTTGACTATATTTGACTCTAGGTTGGTTCTTTGCAGCGCCGACTAGTTAATGGCAAGTTTTCAATCTCTCTTGGCACATTAATTTCAATGGCTATGGTTCATTTTCTTTCACTGAAGATACTGCTCAAAAGCAGTGTTTATGCAGGCCTCTCAGACAAAACAAAAGAGAACACGATCATTCGTAAATGTCAAATTAATTGCAAACTATTTTTCAATCAACTGAGAACAAAAGAATCTCATCATGACAGTGAAAATTTGCTACATAGCAAAGTCATGGTGAAAGGAGGCAAGATTGGATTAATTGAACCAGGTGCCACGTTCTGACAAATTTAGCAAGGAAAATGGACAGGCTAGTTGGCTTAATATTCTTTCTTAGGGGGAGAAATATTAAAAGAACTCATCCAAAAATAAATCAGTGAGTCTGTAAAACATCTTCTCAGAAATGATTAATGATACTTTATGAAGAGTCAATCTTTTTTTTATCAACCTGTCTTGCTTTTGTGTATGAAAAGAATAAAGCTCTTAAATCACTAAGTAGCAACATATACAATAGCCTTCATCTTGACTTGGTACATATTTTCCTGTTGTACTATATAACATAATCAACATGCTGTGCCCATAGGGTTGCCTAAACTCATATTTTCAAGTTTTTGGTAAACATTGATCCATTAACTGTATCAACTGATACACCAGCAGGGCCAAACGTAAGAATCCAAAATGATTAATTATTTTCACCAATGATTTACTTGTTGGAAATCATATCAGTCAGGATATATTAGGTTATCCTGAACTAAGATAAACTCCCCAAATCTCAATGGATTGAAATAAACAAATATTTATTTTAAACTTATAGGACATATCCAGTGGGGCTGGCTGGGCTGGCTGTGGTTTTTAGCCCTCGGACATTTAGGCTAAATGAGAAGTCACCGTCTGAAACTCTGTAAGTTGCTATGCCAGATGGAAGAGATAGTTCTGGAGGGCCTTGCCTCAGCAATTAAATACTCTGGCTCAGAAGTCACACTTGTCCCTCCTCTCCTGACTCATTGGCCAGATCAAGTCAGACAGTCCTAACCAACCTGCCAGGGAACCAGGAAATGGCTCTGTATATCCAGAATAGGGGAGAACTGGAAATATTTGGTGAGCATCATTAATGACTACCACAGAATTGAAAATGAAGCTCAAAGAAATGAGATAAAAGAACCAGCGAAAGAACAGAGCTGAAGACTGAAGCAGAGAAGCAGAAGACAAGCCCTAGAGAAATTCTTCAGATGTGGGTTAATGTCTCATCGAAAAATTTCTGCAGCACGGGTAGGATATGTAGTCTTTGTAGCACAGGTAGGGCAGGTGTGTTTGGAGAGGCAGGACTGGAACGAGGTAAGCACTGAAGGGCCGCTGCCCCAATAGTGAGTGCTCTTTTCCAGAGACCTCCAAGGTCCTCCAGGGCTCTGGTGGCGCTGTGGCTAAGGCATTCAGCTGCTGACCAGAAGGGCGGCCATTCAAACTGACCAGCCGCTCTGCAGGAGAATATTGAGGCAGTCTGCTTCCGTAAAGAAACCCTATAGGGTTGCTATGAGTTGGAACCAACCCAATGGCAGTGGGTTTGGTTTCATACAGTCCCCCACAGTTGCAAAACAAATGATAGAGTGATGCTGGAGATAAGAAAAGATGAAGTGACAAATGTATTAGGCACCTACCTGCTGGTGTGTTGTAATGCAATGGGAAGTACACGATGCATAGCGTTCTTGCCAAAACGTTTAACCTGCATCTCATGAGGAAATAATCAGACAAATCCATATTGAGGCCAGAATCACCACTCCTGGGCTAGAGGCAAAAAAAAATCTCAGTGTCACAAAAGACAAAAAAGGTGGGAACTGTCCTATGGTTTAAAATAAATAAAGACTACGGAGACGTAACAAGCCTACACAATGTATGACCTTCAGATTTTTAGATCAAAAGACAAAACAGCTATAAAGGAAATTTTGGGAACTGAGGAAACTTGATTAAGGACTTGTTAAGAATGCATATCAAAAAAGCCAAACCCACTGCCATCGAGTCATTTCCAACTCATAATGAACCCCATTAGATTTCTGAGGCAGTAAATCTTTACAGAAGCAGACTGCATTGTCTTCCTTCTGCGGAGTGGCTGGTAGGTTTGAACCACCAACCTTCTGGTTGGCAGTCACATGCCTTAGACACTGCACCATTAGACTGCATATGGATGTTAAATTCCTAGGGTGTGATCATGTCCTGTGGTTGTGGGTGAGAATGCTCTTCTTCTTAGCAGATACACATTGAAGAATTGGGCATGAAACTATTTCAATTGGTTCAGCAAAGGGAAAACCATTCTCTCTCACTGTTGCTCTCTAAAATGGTCCAAATGTATGTTAATAGTTGATAAAATCTGATGAAAATTAAATAGAGTATTCATTGCACTATTATTTAAAGTTTTCAATTTGTTGTTGTTGTTACGTGCCGTCAACTCGGATCTGACTCATAGCGACCCCTCCTTGGGTTTCCGAGGCAGTATCACTACGGAAGTAGATTGCCCCATCTTCCTTCAGCAGAGTGGCT
>NW_006921948.1:3288488-3290262 GCF_000298275.1 Orycteropus afer afer
TATATATTTACATATATGGAACAATATATTCCATAAATATAGGCTAGAAATACATTAAGTTCTTAACAATGTTACCTCTGGGCAGTGAGCTTATGGGTCATTTAAATTTTCTTATATTTTCTTCTTTTAAGTGTCAAATAGGAACCTAATTTATTGTGTAAACTTTCACCAAAAACACAATAAAATGTTTAAAATACAATACATAGAAAACTTCAGCAATGCAACAAGACAAACAATCTAATTTAGAAATGGGCAAGGGACATGAAGAGACACTTCACTAAAGAGGACATTAAAGTGGCAACAAACACAAGGAAAGATGCTCCTGATCATAAGCCATTCCAAACCAAACCAAATCCACTGCCACTGAGTCGATTCCAACTCGTAGTGACCCTTTAGGATAGAGTAGAACTGCCCCATAGGGTTTCCAAGGCTGTAAGCCTTTATGGAAGAAAACTGCCATACCTTTCTCCCATGGAGTGGCTGATGGGTTCAAAACACTGACCTTTTGGTTAGCAGCTGAACACTTTGACCACTATCCCACCAGTGCTCCTCCATTAGCCACTGTTGTTAGGTGCCATCGAGTCAGCTCTGACTTACAGCAACCCTATAGGTTTTATTTATAAAACACTGCCTGGTCTGCACCATCCTCACCATCTTTGCTATTCTTGAGCCTATCCCCTGCTGAAAAAACTGGCCACTGAAAACCTTATGAATAGCAGTGAAACACTATCACTAACCATTGGAGAGATGTAAATCAAAACTACCACGAGATACCATCTGACTCCAGTTAAAATAATATTGACAATAAAGCAAAAGCAACTGCTGGCAAGGCTGTGGAGAGACTGGAACCTTTACCCACTAACAGTGGGATTATAAAATGGTGTAACCCCTACAGAAAATGGTATGGCACTTTCTCAAAAAGTTAGAATTAGAAAGAACCTATGATCCAGCAATCCTACTTCCAGATATATACCATAGGAATCTATTAGCAGTGACATAAATAGACATATGCACACCTATGTTCATTGCAGCACTATTCACAATAGCAAAAAAAAAAAATGGAAATAACCTAAGTGTCTATCAACAGATGAATGGATAAACAAAATGTGGTACATCCATACAATGGTATACTATGCCACCATGAAGAACAATGATGAGTCCTTGAAACATTGTATAACATGGAATAATCTGGAGTATATTATGCTGAGTAAAATAAATCAATCACAAAAGGACAAATATTTATCATAGCATTTTTATTAGAAGACTAGATCTATAAAGAGACCAACATTCACTGGTAGTTACCAGGGATGGTGGTGAAAGGGGGAAACACTCTCAAGTAGGTAGGACGCTTGTTAGTTTTGGTGATGGGAAAGGCAGCATCAAATATGGGTGAAGTGCATACAGTTTGACCAAGGTAAATGGTATCACTACAAAGCGGACAGTAGAAAAGAGTGTCTTTGGTTAAAAAAAACAAAACAAAAAAACTCACTGCCACTGAGTTGATTCCAACTCACAGCGACCCCCAAGGTTTCCAAGGTTGTAATTCTTTACAGAAGCAAATCCTCTCATCTTTCTCCCATGGAGCAGCTGGTGGATTTGAACTGCCAGCCTTTTGGTTAGCAGTCAAATGCCTTAGGCACTATGTCACCAGAGCTCCTATATAACACATGTTGTTATTATGTGCCGTCAAGTCAGACCCAACTCATAGCAACCCTCCCTTGGGTTTCCGAGGCAGTATCACTACGGAAGTTGATTGCCCAAACTTCCTTCCGAG
>NW_006921948.1:3290672-3293484 GCF_000298275.1 Orycteropus afer afer
CCTTTCCAACTTCATTGTACAAATCATTCTGATGTTTTCATCATCTTGCTCTGAGTACCTGTTTTTCTGGGTTCATACTCCCCTTTAATTGTATAGTGAGAAGCACTTGCCTGGAATGTTCTTCTATTGGAGACTAGTGTTTTGCATACACAGGTGATATATGTTTGCACAGTTTCCATGAATATATGATAATCTTGCTCACATGTAGGCAGCCTTGTTCCAACTTTGTTATTTTTAAATATATTTTCTTTATCCCTTCTGATTCAAACATTTAATCATACACATTATCTACTTGGCTCCTGAAGGCATTGGTGTTTGCTACTAAAAGACTCCAAACTACTGTTGCCGAGTCAGTTCCGACTAACAGTGTCCCTAGACGACAGAGCAGAACTGCCCCATAGGATTTCCAAGGTTGTCAGTCATTACAGGAGCAGACTGCCTCATCTTTCCCCCACTGAGTAGTTGGCGGATTCAGACCACGGACCATTTGGTTAACAGCCAGTGCTTTAACCACTGTACCACCAGAGCTCCTTTGAAAACTCAAATGGTTCAATGCCTTTGAGTCCATTCAACTTATAGCAACCCCTCCTTTGGCTTCCGAGAGGGTATCTCCACCAAAGTAGATTGCCCAATCTTCCTTGCAAGGAGTGGCTGGTGGGTTTGAACTGCCAGCCTTGTGGTTAGCAGTCAATTGCCTTAGGCACTATGTCACCAGAGCTTGAGTTTGCTAAGCCTGGCGTAATGTAACTATTTCTACTGGACAGAGGTGTCTTGATGTAATTTGTTGAATAATCCATCACAACAATATAAAATGCCCCCTTCCACTTTATGAAACCCTCATACATTCCTGGCTCTTTCTGTATTTGTTAGTCTCTTCAGGTGATTTTTCTGCCTGTTCCTACCATAGCACGAAACCTTTAGGATGGTTTTATTACTAAGTTATTTAAAAATATCTGCTAATATAAGTCATCATTTATTAGTATTCAATTTTAGGATTTTATTAGCTAATTTCACATGAATATTTTTCTAGGGGACTTTGAAATCATTCTGTCAAGTTCTAAAAAATACTGTTGGAATTTTAATTGGAATTACATAAAATTTGTAGTTAATTTGTAAGATCTGACATCTTCTTAATTCTTACTCCTGGAGTTGTTTTCACTCTTTTTCTGGAGCTTTTATAGTCAGTCTTTTAAAAAACAAAGTTTTTGTACTCATACAACCAGACTATTGAATATTTATAGAATTAATTATTCAGCATTTAATATTTTTTTCTGCCTTCTCTAGGTTTATCTTGCTGCTAATTTTTAGCTTCTTCAGTTAGGCTATAGGGGCTCTGGTGGCGTAGTGCCTAAGGCATTTGACTGATAAACAGAAGGCTAGCAGTTCAAACCCACCAGCCACTCCTTGGAAAGCAAGTTGGACAATCTACTTCCATAGTGATACTGCCTCAGAAACCCAAGGAGGGGTCGCCATGAGTCCAATCAACTCCACAGCAGTGAGGTTTTTTTTTTTTTTTTTAAGTTAGGTTACTAGCTAATTTATTTCCATTCTTTCATTTTTATAATAAAGAATCTTAAAGGCTATAAAATTCCCTCTGAGTACTTAAAAAAAATTACTAGTTAGGGGACCTAGAAAGCTAATATGGAGGGAATGCACACTGTTTTGCTATAACAAGGTGTAGTTCCAAGAAAAAGGTAACATGAAGGACTTAAAACAAGGAGTAAAGAAGTGTAGATCATGTTCAGTTTGAATAATATATGGCTAACAAATAAAGAGGCAGCCCCTCCCATTTGGCCAGTAAAGTAAAAAGGAAGAAACAGGAAAAAGTAAAAATTAACAGTCCTAAAAACTAAGACTGAGAAACCATTACCAGTATCTATAAATAATTTTTAACTGAGTTGGACCAGGCAGAAAGGGGAAAAGAAAACATGCGGTCTTCCAAGCTTTACCCTGAGAAACATGGTAGATCATCACATCTCAAAGAAGGACAAAATGAATGTCCTAACTCCACCACAATGTGTACTCTGATTCCCAAACCAGAAAACTGGGCAACTGGCCTTGATTGTACAGATAATTTCAAAATAAAATGGGAACACTGTCTTAACGACTCCTGGAGTACTTAAATTTGATAATGATTTATAGAAGGAACCAGACCAATTATTTTCAGATGAAAATAAATCTCAATTTGAGCCACCATCTTATCAGGCTGCTAGGAAATTCAATTTCCTTCTCCACTGAAACCCCTTAAAGTTCAACTAGAAATAGGAGTCTTCTATGATGCCTCCAAATAGACTAAGGGCTTCTATCTCCACTCTACTGGAGTCACCACTGATGTCATCTTTTTTTATGGTAACAGTGATGCCTTTATGTCCAACCATTCTCTCATTCTCTGTTGTTGCTATTATGTGCCATCAAGTCAGCTTCAAATCATAGTGACCCAATGTACAACAGCACAAAAAACTGCCCAATCCTGAGCCATCCTCACAATCCTTGTCAAGTTTGAACCCATCATTGCAGCCACTGTGTCAATCCGTTTCATTGAGGGACTTCTCCAAGCATTACCCATAGAACACCCCTTTATCATCATTGGTCAACTAGCCTCCATCCTATACTTCACCATCATCCTAATCCTCACACCTGTCACCGGCCTAATTGAGAACAAAATACTTAAATGAAGAGTGCTTGGAGTGTAAACTATTACCATGGCCTTGTAAACCATAAATAGGACATACCTTCCCTGTTGTTGTTGTTATGTGCCGTCCAGTCGGCCTCAACTCTTAGCGACCCCTCCTTGGGTTTCCGAGGCAGTATC
>NW_006921948.1:3293730-3297595 GCF_000298275.1 Orycteropus afer afer
CCAGCCACTCTGTGGGAGAAAGATGAGGCAGTGTGCTTCCATAAAGACTTACAGCCTTGGAAACCCTACAGGGCAGTTCTGCTCTGTTCTGCTGGGTCACTGTGAACCAGAATCATCTCCATGGCAGTGGGTTTGGTCTTCAAGGTTCTTTTCTCTCATCTGTTAGACAATTATTCTGAAACTTTGTCAGAAAAAGCCACTTTACCAATGTTGTTTTTAAAAACTGGTATTTTGAAATGAAGTGAAACATGGTATTTTAATTTGTATTTACTTTACTCCTCATGAGTAACTACTTTTCCTTATATTCTGGATGCTTATCAATGATTTGTTGTCTCATCTGTTAACTGTCTTTTGATGCTTTTTTTTTTTTCTTTTACCCATTTTTCTACTGGGTTTCTTTTGTGTTCCCTCATGATTTGTGGAGTCCCTCCGTGGTGCAAATGGTTAACTCACTTGGCTGCTAAACCAAAAACGTTGGAAGTGCAAGTCTACCCAGAAGCACCTTTGAAGAAAGGCCTGGCTATCTATTTCCAAGAGGAGGGACCAGCAACTGAAGGCTCTGTGGAGCACATTCTACTATTACCTGCATGGGATTGCCGTGAGTCAGAATCTACTTGTTGGCAACTACTATTTTCTTTTTATGTTAGAATATTAGGAGATCTATTGGCATACGGCCTAAGACATTTGACTGCTAACCAGAAGGCTAGTGGTTCAAACCCACCAGCCACTCTTTGGAAGGAAGACTGGGCCATCTATTTCCATAGAGATACCTACCACCTTGGAAACCCAAGGAGGGGTCGCTACGAGTTGGATTCGACTCGATGGCCTTGAGTTTTATACACACACACACACACACACATATATATATACATATTAGAATATTAACTCTGTCGGCTTCCTGATGGATACGCCCCCCCTAGATTTCTTTTGACATAATTAGATAACCCTGCAAAACGGTTAAACACCCACCGGTCAGTGTAACTGGTGATGAAAACAAACAGTTTGATAGAGCTAGAGGAAAGAGTTTTGCCAGGGAGAGGCGTGGTAGGAGCCAGTTGAGAAAATTAAGCAAAACAGTATAACACGTTGAGCCCTATATGCTTAGTTAAGGGATTTGGGTTTTATTCTATGGAAAACGCAAGACAGAGGGAAATGCTCAAGTGGGAAGTGAGATGCTCAGACGAGATCATCCTGGCAGCAGTGCGGACGACGGATTGGTAGGGGTCTAAAATATTCACGGTGCAGGTTAACCTGTCTCTCGATGCAGCAGCTGTTCACGGTCGCACAAAAAACCAAGAACAACAAACTATCCCCCAGACCGCAACTAATGAGCGGAGCGGGGCCAGAAAACTCTGCTTCCTCTCAGTCGCCACGTTCCGCAGTGCTTGAAGCCCCTGTCATACCCACCACAGCAGCACTGGGGGCACCTGTACCAACAGCAGCAAGCAGGCAGGCAGGAAGCGGCATGGGCATGTTTGTACCTTAAAGCATAGAAACCAAACCCATTGCTGTGGAGTCAATTTCAACTCCTGGCAACCCTGTGTGTTACAGACTGGAACTGAGCTCCACGGGGTTTTCCCAGGGGTCAGGACAAGATCACCAGGCCTTTCTTCCATGCCATCACTGGGTGGGCTCGAACTGCCAACCTTCAGGTTAGTAGCAGAGCACAAATTGCTTGTGCCACTTCGGGACCTCTGTACATTAGCTGGTGCTTAAGCAGGAAGTGTCAAAAAAAAAAAAAAAAAACCAAGATTCTTGACAGGGCCTTAAAATGTGATAGTTGAGATTCTGATGTCAAACAGCTTTGGTGAACTCTCAGAACCCAGTCCCTGGTATATCTATGGCTCATTCCAGAAATTCTCAGATGTATTGATCTCAACACCATGATTTTATAAACGTTCTATACTGGTGACCTGATTTTGTAATTGTCTCACAAGTTCTTTAGAGATGCATCTAAACTGTTTGCCATAAAATTTCACATTTTGTTGTATTGTTGACTGTGAGTGTAGAATATATGATCTATATTTTTAATTTGTTGCTATTCTTGTGGCTTAATGAAAGATCAACTTTTGTCAAGATGATATGGTTGTTTGAGAAGAAATGATATATAGTGAATCCAGTGCTTCTTTTGTTTTGAATTACTTAATTTTGTCTAATATTTTACTTTGAATCTTTGTTTAGAATATTCATTTGCAGATAGCATGTAGCTGTATTTTGTATTCTGACCTAGTCTGATGAACTCTTATTTTAAGTAGGCAATGTGTCCAGTGTATAATTATTTCATATATTTCCTGTTTTCCAGTGCTTCCTTGTTCATCCTTTTGGCTTCAAGCTTTTCCTTTATGTTTTCTTACAATCCTTCCCACCCAGCCCCAATTAATTTAGGAGGGAGATAGCATGTTTATAGTTCAACTAGTTGTTAGCCTTTGCAATACATATTTAAACTTCCATTTCTCGAATTATAAACATTATGAATAAAGCATTTCTAATGATTTCCCCTAGGTAAGCTAAAGAAAGCAGCACATTCATTTTTTCACTCACACCTCTCTCCTCCCCAGGAGTTCAAATCCCATTTTGTTGCCATGGACTAGAAATTTTGTCCCAGTTTCATATTATTGCTATTTTATTTTTCATTACCTTTGTTCTCTTTCAAGAATTACATTTGCATTGTTTTATAACCATGTTTACGTATTAATTTGCATTTAAGTCTCTATTTTTGATCATCTGTCATTGGCTGGTTTGGTTCTTCCAGTATTGTTTTCAAGGGGCACATTCAAGGCCAACTTGACTCTTGTCTATCTGTAAATAACCTGATTTTTCTGCTTGGATCCTTATAGGATTCTTTCTTTATTCTCAAAAATCAGAATTGTCACCCAAATATTGCTGGTATGGGTTGTATTTCATTAATTATACCTCATGCATGGTGAGCCGTTTTGATCTGCAGATGTAACTCTTTCCTCTGGTCAGTAAAATTTTCTTCAATTATATCATTAAAACACAGCCCAAATGTCCCTAAGATTTACCCACAGTCACAGTCGTGGTAACACTAAAACCTTGCTAGTTCCCCTTTCCCCTCACCACACTGAGGTGTGTTCTCCCTCGCTCTGGCTTGGGCCCATTTTGGCAGTCTCCCCATAGGGTTCTTGGGACCCTGAGGTTTCAATGTTCACTGAGGTAGAGCCACCAGTTTACACACAGCCTTTTTCCCTTTTTCATGAGGACAAACATGACACCAGGACTACTGATGTGGTCGTCAAGGCAGGTAGCTGAAGACACAGTCTTGTATCAGAAGTATATACAGGCATGCCTCATTTTATTGCTTTTATTGTGCTTCACAGACATTGTGGGGTTCACTTTGTGTCTCTGTGCCACCTTCTGATAATTTTCACAATATTTCAAACTTTTTCATCATGCTATTACATACTTAATAGACTTACTAGTGTAAACACAACTTTCATATGCACTGGGAAACCAAAATATTTGTATGACTTGCTTTATTGTGATATTCACTTTATTATGGTGGTCTGGAACCAAACCTGGCATGTCTCCGAAGTAGGCCTAGAACCACCTTTGAAGTTAGATAGCTCTGAGATAAAGGCCTAACCCTGCTTCTTCCTTCTGTGTGAATTTAGGCAAGGTATAGACAGTTCTATGTCTCATGTCTTCAATTGTAAAATGGGGGTAATAACGAAATCTAAGCCATAGGGTCATCATAAAGGTACATAACACTTAACATGGTGTCTCTGGTACATTGCAAGCACTCATTCAACACTGGCTATGCTTACAATTTTGGAGTTACTTGGTGGTGCAAATGGTTAATGTGCTTGGCTGCTAACCGAAAAGTTGGTGGTTCAAGTATACTTTG
>NW_006921948.1:3297765-3302818 GCF_000298275.1 Orycteropus afer afer
ACTATGATTTTCCTTTGTTAAGTCTTATGTAGCAAGGCCAGACAAAACCTTCTGTTACAGCACATTCCCTCTTAAGAATTCTACTGAGTGACACACTACCTGGCTTCTGTGTACTAGTCTTCCACATGGCCTACCACCTACAGTCCGAGTCCTTTAGAAATGTCTATGTGCATTAAACCCATTCTCCATTAAAAGATGCATCTAGCATTCTACTAAGCATATTGATGTCAGATATATAGCAAGTTGACCTTCATGGCTGACAAGATCTTGGGGAGAGAAAAATCAAATAAAGAGATAGCTTAAGAAAGAGACAAGAGAAAAAAAAAAGAATACAGATCCTTGTTGTAGTATGATAGATATTGGTTCCAAAAGATATCAAGCAATCCTATTTGGAAAAATGATTTTTACAGAATCTTATCTGGAATTATCCTGATGGGTCCTAAATGTGTCCTCATAAGAGAAACACAGAGGGGATTTGACACACAGAGAAGAGGAGAAGGAGATGAAACTACGCAGGCAGAGACTAGAGTGATGTTACCACAAACCAGGAATACTGCCAGCCCCCAGAAGCTGGCCAAAAACTCAAAAGCAAACCCACGGCCATCAAGTCAATTCTGACTCACAGCAGTCCTTGTTGGGTTTCCGAGGTGGTAAATCTTTAAGGAAGTAGATCACCCTGTCTTCTTTCCATGGAGTGGCTGGTAGGTTTGAACCATCAACCTTCTGGTTAAAAGTCAAATGCCTAAGAAACTACACCAAAATAAATGCATTTTCCCCTAGAGCCTCCAGAGGGAGGATGGTCCTCAGAACCTCAAAATGGGACCCTATTTTGAAATAGTCTTCGTAGGTGTACATAGTTAAGATGAGCTCTTACTGGGGTAGTAGCAGTTGTTCTTGTTGTTAGGTGCTGCCGAGTCAGTTTTGACCCATAGCAACCCCATGTGACAAAGAACCGCTCCACATGGTTTTGTAGGCTTTAATCAGGTGAGCCGTAAATCCAATGACTAGGGTCCTTATAAGAAGAGGAGAGGACACCCAGAGAAGAAGGTCATGCAAAGATAGAGACAGAGACTAGAGTGAGTGCTGCAGCTTCAAACCAAGGAATGTCCTGCACTGTCAGAAGCTACCAGAGTTTGGAAGAACATGGCTCTGCTGACACCATGATTTCAGACTTTGAGCCTTCAGAATTGTGAGAAAATCAATTTCTGTTGGTTTAAGTCACTCAGTTTGTGGTCATTTGTAATGACAGCCTTAGGAAATTAATATAGTGACAACTGAAATACTGTGTGGTAAGGGTAGCAAGGCATTTGCAATGAGCAAATTGTCCCTGGTGATTGTTAAGGAAGAGCATAAAGGTGACCTTTCAGCAGAGTACCATACTGAGAATGCAGGGTGCTTTAGGTAGAAGAGAAGGTGTTAGAAAACAAACAGGGAAGATAATCGTTAGTACAGTGAGCTGTGTTTGGCAACTGCAAGCTGGACTCTACTTTCTGGGGATGGCGGGGGAGGGTGTAATGGGACATTGGAGATGGGAAATGTGTTGAGAAATGAAGTAGGAGAGATTATCAGGGGTCATATCATACCGTAAATATTCCTATAAATCATGTAAGGAGTTTGGACATTTCATATGACCCAAGTATTCCACTGAAGGGTTTATGCATGGGAGATAAATGATCAGCAGACAGCAAATAAATCTGGCAGTTCATTTAAAAGATAGGTTTTTAAAAGGTGGTATTAGAAAGGCAGGAACTCTGGTGGCACTGTGGTTAAAGCATTGGGCTGCTAACCAAAAGGTCAGGGATTCTAACCCAGCAGCCACTCTTTGGAAGAGAGATGTGGTAGTCTGCTTCCCTAAAGATTTACAGCCTTGGAAACCCTATGGGGCAGTTCTACTCTGTCCTATAGGGTCACTATGAGTCAGAATCGACTCTATGGCAATGGATATTAGCAAGGCAGGTTGACTGATTAGAGTTATTTAGTTACTTAAAGAGAAAACAATGACAATAACATTTCTCCTTGTTAAGAAGTTGACATGCACAGTCATGTAATCATCAGGAGGAGGGAAAGGGACCCCAAAATACATGCATGGCTATGTGTAGCTATTGCAATATGACAATGGCTGTGCCATGGCTCACTGACTTACAAGTACAACCAATAAGACGTACTGAAGTACAAAGGAAGAAACAAGGTAGCAGGGAATGAGGTTATTGGATGTCAAATTTGTAAAAATAAAGAAGTTATTTTGGGAAATTAGGACCCATTGTGTGTTCTTCTCAGAATGATTTTGCCCCAAGATGCTCAATTTACACTTAGGAAGCCATAAGTGTTTCTCTAAAAGAAAACCTAAAATCTAAGTTATAAAAAATTACAAGAATTTGACTCTTGAAGGCACTATACTAGAGATTATTTCACTATATCACATCACTTTAAAAATTTAAAAACTGGCATCAAACAAAATGTGTATGAATTGTTGAATGGAAAACCAATTTGCTCTGTGAACTTTCACCCAATTCACCATAAAAAGTTAAAAAAAATGGAAAACTAATATTCATAAAGTCCAATGTCACCTAGCTGTTAGCTGTAGATCAGAAAATCGTAATTTAGGTCCCTGCCTTAACATTCAGCATTTGCCTGACCTCAATCTGAAATTATGAAAGACTGGCAAAGTGAGAAAAGGTCTTATGAACTCTCTTATGCTCATCATATTTTGAATTCAGGTCCCTCCTTTTGTTTCTGGTATGTACAGCTCTCTGAGCTCCCATCCCATCTGGTGGCAGAAGGACAAGAACAAGTGATCGGATAGCTGGATGCTCCGTAACAACCTTTTAGAAAGCTGCAAGGCCTTCTCTCTGTTACATACAATTATAACCTACTGATTTAGCTCACTAGTTACTGAATTCACATTTTGCCCACTCGCTTGTTGTGTAATATTTTATGTCACTGATAGGATTGGGAGTTATATTTATTGGCTAAAAATATGGTCTTGTTGAAAATATGATTTCTTTTCTTTCCTAGGGGGAATACTGGTGGTAAATTTCCAGCTTTTACAAAGCAATGCCAAAATTTTGTAGCAGTCAATGTCACAAAAGTAGAATAGGCAAGCAGAACTGTTGCTGTGAAATTATCAGTCCTTTAGACTATCTGTGCAGTAAGCTGATAACAAACGCCCAGGAGGAAAAGAAGAGGACATGAATCTGGGGAAGCATTGTCCTGCGAAAGCCAATATTTTGGTCAAGAGTTGGACAAGTTCGTTTATCAAGAAAAAAAAATATGCTGCCCCTGACTGCTGGCTCCTTCGTGACTAAATCCCGTATGTCCTTACATATACTAACCAACCAGGGGCAGCAGCCCTTAGCCAGAGTTCTCCATGCTTCCCTGTGATCGGCTGCTTCCTAGAACAACTCCTTTTCCTTCTCCCTACGTCTCGTTTTCCTCTTTACCTTGCCAGGGCTAGAGTAGGACACGACTGTGGTGGAAGGATGGTTGAGGAAGGAAGGAAAGGGATTAATTACTACAGATGCCACTTTCCAATCTAAAATAAGAAGTATTTCCAGCTGAAACTCTTTACTATCCTCTCCTTTTTCTCACCCCTAAAACATATATGCACTCAATTCTAGTCATGCTATTCACCTCAGAACTCAAAACCGAAAACCAGACCGTCATCGAGTCAATCCTGACTCACAGAAACCCCATAGGACAGAGTAGAATTGCCCTATAGGATTTCCAAGACTGTAAATCTTTACAGAAGCACACTCCTCACCTTTTCCCCACAGAGCAGCTGGTGGGTTCAAACTGCCGATCTTATGGTTAGCAGCCCAATGTTTTAACCACTATACTGCCAGAGCTCCTACCAGAAGCCACAGTTCTTTGAAAAAATAATCTAATAATAATAATAGTTATTATTATAAGGTAGCTGCCATTTATGAAGTATTCAGTATATGCTTGGCCCTGTTAAGAACTTTTAAATATATTACTTGATTTAATCCTTATGATGAGACTGAGGTACATATTACCATCTGTATTTAATAGATGTTCTTAATCCATGTGTATTAGTTTCCTGTATGTGCTGTAACAAATCACTACAAACTTGGTGGCTTAAAACGACAGAAATTCATCCTCTCACACTTCTGGACCCCAGAACTCTGAAATCGATGTGCCAACATTAAGGTATGTGAGCGTGTCTAGGATGGTTGAGGGAGCTAACGTGACTGGAGTAGCGTGAGCAAGAGCAGGATATGTAGATGAGGTCAGAGAAAAACACATGAGGGGCAGACCATGAAGGTCCTAAAGGTCATGGCAAAGGCTGTGAGAATTTGTCTAGGTGTGATCAGGACGCTACTGGGGAGCTTTGAGCTGAGAGGTGGTATGTCTGAATCGCTTAAACCTGCTAAGGCTCACAATTACATCCCCTACAGGAAGTTGCCCTCACTCTCAGGGAACTGCCTTGCCCAGGATTACATCCCCTCCCATGGACCAGCCTGCAGCCAATGACTGGAAGATCACGGATATAAGGGTTTGACCCTCTTACGTGCACTATGTTTTACTTATTCATCCTCCAACTGATGCATATCCTCATTGTTTCACATTTCCCTCTACCACAAAAAGTACACCAATGGACAGTCTTGCTTGTCTTCATTGAAGGGCCTGTGTGAAAGATGAATTGAGATATATATTCAAGCGTTAAATTTTGATACTGTTGTTTTTGTTAGGTGCCATCGAGTCATGTCTGACTCATAGTGACCATATGCACAGCAGAACAAAACACTGCCTGATCCCATGCCAGCTCCATGATCCTTGCTATACTTAAGCCCATCATCACAGCCACTGTGTCAATCCATCTTGTTAAGGGCCTTCCCCTGTTCGTCAACCCTCCACCTTACCAAGCATGACATCCTTCTCCAGGGAATGGTCTCTTCTGACAACATGACCAAAGTAGGTGAGACAAAGACTGGCCATTCTTGCTTCCAAGGAGCATTCTGGCTGCACTTCCTCCAGGACAGATCTGTTAGTTCTTTTAGCAGTCCACGGTACCTTCAGCATTCTTCACCAGCAC
>NW_006921948.1:3303824-3306004 GCF_000298275.1 Orycteropus afer afer
ACAAATATGGATCTCTTCTAGTCAGTTGGCCAGGGTAGCTGTCTTCCAAATCTCTTGGCATAACCGAGTGAGTGCCTCCAGTGGGGCATCCGTTGTTGAAACATCTCAATGGGTATCCCATCAATTCCTAGAACCTTGTTCTTTGCCAATTCCTTCAATGCAGCTTCAGCTTCTTCCTTTAGTACCATTGGTTCTTGATCATATTCCACCTCCTGAAATGGATGAAGAGCTAGAAGTTCTTTTTGGTACAGTGACTCTGTGTATTCCTTCCATTTTCTTTTGATGTTTCCTGCCTCATTCAATATTTTGCCCATAGAATCTTTCAGTATGGCAACTTGAGGCTTAAATTTTTTCCTCAGTTCTTTCAGCTTGAGAAATGCTGAGCGCGTTCTTCCCTTTTGGTTTTCTAATTCAAAGTCTTTGTACATTTCATTATAGTAATTGGCTTTGTCCACTTGAGCTGCTCTTTGTAATCTTCTGTTCAGCTCTTTTATCTTGTCATTTCTTACAATTGATTTAGCTACTCTCTGCTCAAGGGCAAGTTTCAGAGCTTGGTATAAGGCATTGCACCATGTGACAGTCAGTTGCTGTTTTTCTCAGCTCTCTTCTGTCATCCATATTGGTGTTTTCTTCTTTTCTCATCTTTTTAGTGACCTCTTGCTTTTTTCATGGATAATTTCAATACTAAATAGATTTATTTAACTTATATCAGACTCCTCTTCAAACCAAACTAAACCCACTGTCATGAGTCAATACTGACTCATAGAGACTCTACAGGACAGAATAGAACTGTTCCATAGAGTTTCCAAGGCTGTAATCTTTACAGCAGCAGACTACAAATCTTTTTCCCATTGAACACCTGGTGGGTTGGAAACACTGACTTTCTGGTTATTAGCTGAATGTATTAACCACTATGCCACCAGAAGCTCCTACTGATTAGTTATTGAAGGCCTAGATTATCAATGGAAGCATGACTATTTCAGGTATCAGAGTCAATTTCTTTTTTGTTTCTTTCAATCCTAATCAAATGTTTCTGCATAAGTTTCTTACAATTACAGGATCACATAAGCTTTACGTTGCTAACATTTCTCTAACACACTCAGAGAACAGACAAACCAGATGTCCTGAAGTGGCTGCTGTCATTGCCCTGAGAGAGTCTAAGGATGGAGACTTCAGGGGGTTATATTTTTAATCACCTGGACCAAATGAACCACTCTAAGACTTCTTGGCTTAACTCTTGTTAAATGTTGTTCCTCGAATTTCAATGACAAATTTTCATTTACACACTTTCTAATTGGTTCTTTGTTGCATCCACCTGTTCTTGCCTCTCTTCTGCCTCCTTGGATTTTCTCATGTCCTATCATTTCCTATGTATTCTTTCTTTCCTTAGCCTTTGGAAGATGCAAACATACTGAATATAAAGGCACTGTTGCATTGCTTGGGAATTTTCAGTTTGTTTCAAGGAAATTCATTTCCCAATTACTGATACTGTTTATTGTTTTTCCTAGTGCTAATTTTCCTCATGTTGTGAAGTTTGATTTGCAGGCTCATCTAGACTAAAAGTTGTTTTGTTTAACAACCCCCCCAAACTGTTTCTCATCCTTTCCTCACTCTTGGCACATGCAGCAGATTAGTGGTGGTAGCCACTAGCCTTCAGTTTGGAGTGGAGGTTCAGGGTTCCTGCCCATAGCGATGATGGGATATCAGTGGTAATCAAGCTAGCAGACAGCATAACCCCAGGCCCAGCTGTAAGATGGACTTCTTCCCTTTCTCCAGCTACAGAGCTTGGTATAAGGCATTGCACCATGTGACAGTCAGCTGCTGTTTTTCTCAACTCTCTTTATGGGAAAGGGACAATATCAGCCATTTCTTTCAAGCTGAGAGAAAGAATATACAAACACAGTGGTCATACCATGTATGAAATAGAATTCTGACTTACAACCTCTGCAGCAATCAATGTAGGAAGCCACATGACAACCTCTGCAGCAATTGGCCCAAAACAGAAAGGACTTGGTCAATGACTACTAAAAAAACAAAACCAAACTCACTGTCATTGAGTCAGTCTCCACTCAGAGCAACCCCTCCTTGGGTTTCCAAGGTGGTATCTCTATGGAAGTAGATTGCCCAGTCTTCCTTCTGAGGAGTGGCTGGTGGGTTTGAACTGCCAGCCTTCTGGTTAG
>NW_006921948.1:3306954-3318052 GCF_000298275.1 Orycteropus afer afer
CAGCCTTCTGGTTAGCAATCAAGTGCCTTAGGTTAGCAGTCAAGTGCCTTAGGCACTATGCTACCAGATCTCTTTCCATAAAGATTACAGTGCAATTCTATTCTGTTCTGCATGGTTGCCATGAGACGGTTATTGACTCAACAGCAGTGGGCGTTTTATTTTATCTATCATTGCTATGTGTCTGGAGTAGATGACTTCAAGGCACGAGCATGTGATACCATAGGAGTTCTGGAACATTTTTTTGTATCTGACAGTAATAGAAAATAGGCAAAGTCCATGGCTGCCATGTCTGTATGAGATGACACACAGATAATCATCATCATATTAATGAAAGTACACGATGCTGACATTTTGTTAATAACAATTACATTGGTGATAATCACAATGAAATACTGGCTAATAGTGTGTGTTCAATGAACACTTTAATAAGATGGAAGATGATTTCTTTTTGCCAATTGATCAATCAGAAAAGTGTTGAAATACAGGGCTGTGAATGCATTATCTATGCAAAAAAATTAACGATTAAGCCCAACCCCAAAATTAAACCCCTGCCTTTGAGTCTATCCCAACTCATAATGACTCTATAGGACAGAATACAACTGCCATACAGGGTTTCCAGCACTGTAAATCTTTGTTGTGTAGTTGTTATGTGCTGCTGAGTTGGCCCCGACTCATAGCGACCCCTCCTTGGGTTTCCGAGGCAGTATCACTATGGAAGTAGATTGCCCAACCTTCCTTCCGAGGAGTGGCTGGTGGGTTTGAACCGCCAGCCTTCTGGTTAGGAGTCAAGTGCCTTAGGCACTATGCTACCAGAGCTCCTTGTAAATCTTTAGGGAAGCAGATTGTCACATCTGTCTCCTGCAGAGCATCTTGTGGGTTTGAATCACCAACCTCTTGGTTAGCAACCAAATGCCATAACCACTGCACCACCAGAGCTCCTAACGTATAAGAGTCAATGTAAAACTCACTTGCAGTATGTGTTGACCATAAAACCTAGCTGGGGGAGAGATTCACCACATAGATATTTGCATAAGGACCTCAAAGTCCTCTTGATTACAGCAAAAGGGCCAGAAGAATACCTCAAGATGGAAAGATGCCAACAGGTATGATATTAGACCTTTCTGTAAATTCCCTATAAAAATTAATAAAAACAAAATTTGTCATAATATCCCACTCTAAACACAGCACTCTGGTAAGAGTGATATTAACTATAAATTCAAGAAGAAATGTGTGTGTGTATGAGGAAGGAAGGACGGGGGGGCGTGGAGGAACACCAACAAGATGAAACTGTCAAGATAGGGATTCAGCACACACGGAAATTTTCTCCCACTACAAAAGATCTCAGTTGTTTAATGTGACAATCACTTCCCCCACCAGTTCACTGAAGCCTGAAATTCAGAAAGAAAAATGAATTCTTATAGCCAAAGTTTTTGCTCACTGTTAAAATACAAGTCCCAGGAACTTTTATTACCATGAGGCACTGAAAAGATCAGTTATGTAACCTGTGTGAGCCTCAGTTTCCTAAACTGTAAAGCCAGGATGTGGTGAGGATTAAGTGAGATAATGTGCATATATAATGAGTCCATGCATAGTACATACTCAGTAAACGGTACCCTGAAATGGTAGCATTTTGCTTCCCCAAGCAACTTCAAATCCATAAATACCCCTGGTGCTCAGCTCACAAGCTTTCAGCTTGCCCCTTCCTCCTTCTCCACTCAGTCACTAACCCCTTAGTGTGAATGAGGTCATCAAATCCTTTCTATACACCTGTTTTCACGGAGGAGGAAGATCAGGAGAGCAAGGAAGGCCTCAGGGTAGAAGTGGGACCATCACCAGTAAAAGAGCTACTGAAGGGAAGGGTGGGAAGGATAAAGGTTACATGTACTTGAGAAGTTTGCCTGGTTCTGACTGTAGAAAAACCTCAGGGTTTTTTGTTTGTTTGTTTGTTTTTTCCTTTTCTTGCCATATAATTAGTATCTGATTACATGACTTGCTTTTATATTTTCTGTAATAAAAATTGTGATGTAGCCAAGATAACCATCATCTACACAAGAAAGGTATTCAATTAGCATATGATATGCCCTCATCAGTAATTCACCCTCCAGAGGAGGTTGTTTAGCAACTCTAATATGGATATAAAAGTCCATGCCCTGGGGGGATGTTAATCAGCACACAAGATGTTAGAAATATTTGGGGTTTTTTTCCCCACTGGTGTAATAAATGGTGTTCACTATAGGTAAGTTGTCAGAGAGAATGCTTGGGACCCACTGCTCTTGCATGAACAAGGTTGAAAAAATCTGGTGAGCCCAGATGACTAATAATTTTATGCAGTCCTCCAGGTCTACTGTCCCACTGGTCCGGTGCCACTTCATTTTATAGAAGACTCTCTTCCCTGAACCATCTACAAAGCTGGCTGACATGGCCATTAGGTAATACCAGAGGAATTAAGGGCAGAGGGTGCTACTTCTCTTAAGTGACAAGAACTAGAAGTATGATTTGTTTCTGCTTGCTTGTTAATAAGTATGGCCCTGGCAAAATTTGATCTAAGATTTGCTCCCATATTACCTGACAGATTGTGGAGAAGCAGACGCACAAACCAGCAACTATCTCTGATTTCCAAAGGCTAGTGAAAAACTCACCACCTGTCTGTCAGCCTGTCATACTGTGGGGGCTTGTGTGTTGCTGTGAGGCTGGCAGCCATGTCACTAGCATTTCAAATCCCAGCAGTGTCACCCATGGTGGACAGGTTTCAGCAGAGCTTCCAGACTAAGACAGACTAGAAAGTTAGTTCTAGTGATCTACTTCCAAAAATTAGCTAATGAAAAGCTCTAGGGATCACAACAGAATATTGCTCAATATAGTGCTGGAAGGCCAGCTCCCCACCCCAGGTTTGAAGGCAAAATACAACACAGTAGCCACAAGAATGAACCCAAACATACAGATGATCACGAAGGTGGCCCAGGACTGGGCAACATGGTTTCTTCCTTAAGGTCACCATGACTCAGAGTTGACTGAATGGCAACTAACAACAACAATGGAAAACACCAAAGGTACCTGAAAACTGCTGAATGCATAAATTAACTTAGGTCAGCTGTTAATATCTGGTGCAACCAAGTGGGTGACAATTACCTAGCTGTAAAGCAAAAGGTGGCAACACATTGCTTTCCATAAGAGATAACATTTGGGAGTCGGTAAGGTAGTATGAGCTTATTGCCATGTCTACATTTGTATATTGTGTAAATAATGAAGATCAAAAAGTTAACCTAACAGAGGAGAGAATTAGCACTACTTGCTGAGGGTTTTTGGCTTGGCTTCAAGTTTGTAACAGGTAGGAGGGAAGGACTTCCACCAAGCTCAAGTTGCTAACCACAGGAAATAATATGCTAAGAGATGGAAGAAGTAGATCTGGTTCAGCTAATATTCACTAAAGGAGTAGATACTGTGATGTTAACAAAAATAAAATGAGAGCTTCAGGAAATCACCCCAGGGTGAAAGACCAAGAGCATTCTCGAAAGAGCCTAGAGTCCTCTTCAAGGATAGAAAAGTCTTGTCCTGCCCCCATGAAATGAGTATTTACAGCCTGCTGAAAAGCTGGCCCACAGCTCATACAACAGCTTTAGTGGCAAATGAGTGAGTGAAGTTATTCTTGTAACCAAAGACAAAGAGAGCCAGGAACTGAAGAATTTATCAAGATGCATAAAACCCTGCTGAAAATAGAGCAGGGCAGGATGTCCGAGAAACTGTCTTTAATAAAGGAAATGGGGCCACCAATAGGACTTTTCTAATTGACATACCAGAAGACCCCTGGTGGTACAAACAGTTAACATACTCAACTGCTAATCAAAAGGTTGGAGGAAAACCCTGTGGAGCATTCTGACACATATGGGGTGGTCATGAGTTGGAATTGACAAAACTGGCTTTGTTTTGGGGGCTTTAATTAACATAGGAAGGAGCAGCGAAACTAGGAAAGGGCAGCAGATACCTTGTAATTTGTAAATGAATGCTCATGTGCTATGTTCCCTTTAGCCCTTCAGTAATTGAAATGGGTCAAGAAAATAGAAGCAAGCAGGGACAATTATTGAGAGAAAGATGGGTCTTGAAGGATCAAAGTAACAGGAAGTCAGGTGAGGTAGCTAAGGCACCGCCAAGAAAACAAAGTTCGATTCCACAGAAAATCCCTGATGAAAGAATCCTAGGGCAATCCTACTTCTGTGGTGATACTTCCCTGGAAACCCAAGGAGAGGTCGTTATGAGTCAGGCTGACTCCCTGGCACATAACAACAACGGGGACTGGGGGGTTTGGAGTTAAGGTCCCTTAAGGCAAAATAAATCAAGCTGAGGTTGTTCCTAAATATCCCAGGCTGAAACAGTAGCAGCCCCCTAATGTCCTGGAGTGAGGTTGGCCCTGAAGATTCTTTGGGGTTCAAAAAGTCAGTAGAAAGAATTAGTATTAATTCACAATGGTTCCCAAGTGACCACTCTGGAAAATACAGAGTAGTTTAAAAGTTTAGGTAATACAGGCACACTGGTAGCAAGAACTAAGGTGAAACTGGAAATAGGTGGCTAAGCAGGAAATTTGAACTTCAAAGTGTGTAACTGGAAAGGGTAGGGAAAGACTTTTTAAAATTTTGTGTATGTGTGTGTCCACCTTTTCTTGACTGTGACAGTACTAACCCACTGCCGTCAGTCGGATCTGACTCATAGAAACCCCTCCTTGGGTTTCCACGGCGGTATCACTACGGAAATAGATTGCCCCATCTTCCTTCTGAGGAGTGGCTGGTGGGTTTGAACCACCAGCCTTCTGGTTAGCAGTCAAGTCCTTTTATAATTGACTAATCTGGGAGCTCTGGTAGCATAGTGGCTAAGACACTGCCTGCTAACCAGAAGGCTGGCGGTTCAAACCCACCAGCCACTCCTCGGAAGGAAGGTTGGGCAATCCTACTTCCGTAGTGATACTGCCTCGGAAACCCAAGGAGGGGTCGCTATGAGTCAGGGCCGACTCGACGGCACATAACAACAACAACAACAACAATTTCACTCAGTAGTGTCCTCTAGGTTCATCCATGCATGTTATGAGGTGTTTTGCAGATTCATCCTAATACAGTGTAGTATTCCATTGTGTTTATGGACCACAGTTTGTTTAACCATTCATCTGCTGATGGACACTTAGGTTGTTTCCATATTTTTCCTATTGTGAATTTATAATTATGGTCAGAATGCTAAATGGCAATGTGTCAAATGGCCTTCCTTATTATATTTAATAACCCCCAAGAAAGAATTAGGGGTTAAAAACAAGCTGAAACGTCCCTCAAATATAAAATATTTGAAAGCAGTAGGAATAATTTACAAGACCCTGCCTCCATTTCATTCTCTAAGATAAATGGTAAGTAAAGCCTTCCATTGATTAGTAATTGCTAAAGCATTGGGTATACTTACTACATTGTCCAAATCACTAATGAGTTCATTAAAGCCCCTGAAAAATACTTAGCTGCATTAGACTTGTCTATTATATTTTTTCAACACCCCCAAGTGTACTGGAATGTGAATTAACCTGCCATAACTTGCCAAAGATTGCAATATACTTTTGTCTTCCTCCAGTAGGGTTAAATCCACTTTTAAAAGCAAGTAATTTATTGAGGGGGGAGGGGCAGGAGGGAGGCAACAATTGGGTCTAGACTTTTGAAACAGCTGCACAGCATAGTACATTATTAGTGACGACATTTACTTTAGATGTGTCAGTCATCAGACATCAGGAAATATAGCTTTAGTGTCTGGAAAAGGTCTCTGCAGAGTCAAGAAAGGACCAGCTGTATATCAGTCAGGAGTTAACTGCAGGTAACAGAACTTGCTCTAGCTATTGTAAGCAAAAAGGTATTTACTGCAGAAAAGTAAGTGCTTATAAAATGGTAGAAGGGCCAAAGAAGCAAGCTGTAGGCTGAGTTTCAGATTAATTCCCAATACACCACCACAGAAGTGACTTATCAACCTGCTCTCTCTGGTTCAATCCGAGAGATAGAGAATCATGAAGCTGACAAAGGAGGCCATGATCTGAATGGCTGGATCCAGGTGCACACCACCTTAGCCATGGTCCAAGGACTGAAGTTGTTGCTGTGACCAGGGCCTTCAACTGTGCCTTAACTGTGATGTGAGGAAAATGAAGGCACCCAGAAAAGCTGTGGGATCCACCACCTCTGCTGGATGGGCATCACTAAACATGCTTCATAGGCTGCAGCCTCTACCTACTCCACCCTCTGACACTGCACTCAATTACTAATTACAAGGAAGTCTAGGTAATGTAATTTTTGGTTTTCCAAGTCCCTATGGAACAAAAGGAGGTTGGAGGCAGGACTCTGAATGGGTCCATTCTGGTTTGACCTCCAGCTGAGAATTTGCCTTTCTGCCCCAGATAGACTGAATCGGAATCTTGTTTTATTGAACAAGATCCCCAGGTGATTCTTAAAGATCCTCATCTTTATATTTTGTTAAAATACAGATTCTGACTGTATCTGGGGTGGAAATGCAAATTCTCAGGAGAGGGTTGAACCAGAAAGAACTGGTTTGAGGCCCTGGTTTGGACATTGAATGACTCCATCTGTTGTAACCTCTACAAACCAGTAAGATTCCAGGGGGCAAAAGCAACTTACATGCCCCTAGAAAATCAAATTCTCTCCATTTTTTCAGGTCTATCTGACACTAAAGACTTAATGGAACAGAACCTCAAAACCATAGAAAGCCAACATCTCTGCCATGGGTCCAATCAAATATTTGAAGAAGAACTCAGAACAACTAATTAAAATTGCAATGGCAGCTTCAGAAAAGGGTCAAACTAGGCCCTCATGGCACTATACATGGAGGTGTCAGTCAACCCTTTGCTTCCCTACTGTCTGTCCCAAGTAATGTCCATGTCAACAAGTAGTGAAGGAAAGCCTCTTGCTAAATAGAGGAAGCCCTAGTAGGATTTATGAAATAAAGGAAGATCTAGACTATGTCTTTGCCTGTGGATGGTAGTGCCACTCTAATTAAGAGTGGGGTTTTATTTCTTTATTGGATTTTATTGTGATTTGGGTGAAAGTTTACAGAGCAAATTCATCGTCCACACAGCAGTTCATATACACTTTGTCTCATGACATTGACTGCAATTCCCCATAATGTAACAGCTCTCTTCCCACTTTCTCCCCATAGTTACCTCTTCTCTGTGTCCTTCCCACCATGCACTCCTGCTCCCTGCCTGCTGTTTCCCTGTGCAAACACTGCTCTTCTGTTCTCCCACAATTGATCGCTCCAAGGAGTATATCTACCTGATGTAGATATTCACCCCCTACGCCTATTATTTACCTAGAAGCCGCAGGAGTGAGTTCAGTTCCAGACCTGAAGGGTAACTAGAGGCCATAGTCTCAGGGGTCTCACTAGCCTCAATCAGACCAGCAAACCTGGTCTTTTTGTTTATGATTTGAGTTTTCTTCCACATTGTTCTCACACTCTATTCAGGATCTCTTGCACTGATCCCACTTCAAGTGGTTGACAGTGGTAGCTGGGCACCATCTAGTTCTTTTGGTCTCATGGTCATATAGGTTGAGGATCACATGGTCTACCAGTCCCTGGGACTAACTGTTTCCATGCATCTTGATTCTCTTCATTCTTTTTTGCTTTGGACAAGGAGAGACCCATCATTGCATCCAGATGGCCACTTGTGAGCTTTTAATATCCCAGTCACTACTCACCAAAGTAGGATGTAGAACAATGTTTTTGTGTAGTTTGTTATGCCAATTGAGCTATATGTCTCCTGTGACCATGGTCCCAAGCCCACAGGTCCAACTACTCGTTCCCTCAGGGTAGCTGGCTGTGGCCAAGAAGTCACTACAATCTTGCTCCTTGTCAGCTCTACTCTACACCCAGACATTCTTATAGCACATACAGATACAGATGTAGAAACATCGTCAGGCAACCCTACACATGGTCCTACACACTCCTCCCCCCAGACTATGGTTTTAAATGAAAGCTGCTGCCTACCACATCAAGATGGGTAAACAGGTGAAGGGCCAGACCAACTAGCAAGCCATGCCAATCTTTAGACAGTCCTGATGGCATAGAAATTAAGATACTGAGAAATTAAACAACCTGGAGGTTCATATGTTTATGTATTTGTGGGTAGTGGCTAGTGAAATGACTATAATATCAAGTAGGTTAAAAACAAAATGACTGGCTAATTAATTGGAAACAATTTGGGGAAAGAAACTTTGGAATGCTCAGTCAGTATCAATGTAATATGTCATGTTTCAACTTGTTAAAAAGGTAAAGGAGCAGTCTTAAAACATAGTGAAGTCAATGCCCTCACTAAAGGCATATGGCCCATAAACTTTAAAAGGAAGTGCCTGAGGCAATAGGATATAGTTCTGGCATCAAATCCTTTCCTAGACTTGTTAAGAAGGTGGGATCACAAGGTAGCTGGACTTTTGGCCACTGCCCTTTTAAGTGAGTGAAGTGCACTAAAGAGAATTACGGTCACATGTCCAACAGGTAAATGGACTCAGATTTATGAATAAGTCTTAAGGCAGAGCACCCAAAGGGCTATTTTCTGGGCAACATTGGCAGATTGATTACAGAGGCCTTCAAAAAAAGGCACTGATAAACAGCTTGGTTTTACTACTGCTGATGTGCATTTGGGGTTTGGAACTACATTTGCTCCTTTGTGAGGAGTGGCCAAACCAAAATAATACTTTTGGAGGAGTTGTACAAAAGATATGGAGCCTGTGAAACTTTTTATTCAGACCAGGGGACATATTTTATGACAAAATTGTGGAAATGGGCAAATAACATGAATAATCAATAGAGCTTTCACATTCCATTCTCGTTGACTGCAGCTGGAACAGTGGAAAGGGGAAATGACTTCTTGTAAAACAGACTTAGAAAAGCAACTCGAGCTGAGCATTAGCAGGTGATGAGTGAAATAATTAATGCAACACGTGAGGAAATGAAATAACAGAACGCATCAAGAGGAGCGACGCGATGACTCTGGAGTAACATTTGAAGGCAGCTTAATGCCACCACAAGGAGCTCTGCTGGTGTAGTGGTTAAGGCATTTGCCTGCTAACCAAAAAGGTCAGTATTTCAAACCCACCACCTGCTCCACAAAAGAAAAATGAGATAGTCTTCTTCCACAAAGATTGACAGCCTTGGAACCCCAATGGGGGGACGCTATGAGTCGGAATCAACTTGATGCCAGAGAGTTTGATTAGTTTGGTTTGAATGCTGCCACAATAGTGATCCCCAGATAATGATCAAAGAAGCTCTCTCTTGGATGCAGGTGGAGGGTGGAAAAATGAACTTCATTCCTACAAAGACCAATGAGGGTCCCTCAGTAATTATAAAGATGTTCTATCCTCTGCCAATAAGATATGATGGAAATTTTCCTCAGGATGAGGTGTTACTAGCAGTTGATCCTATAATTGTAAAATTAACCTATCATCTCACAGAGAAACAGGCTACAGAGGGTAATCTTTCTTCTGAGGCACCTCTGGGTCAACTCGAACCACCAACCTTTCAGTTAGCAGCCAGGTGCTTAAATATTTGTGCCACCAATGGACTCCCATCAATGATATTAGCAGATTTATATTAGGGAAACAGGACTATCTCCTTTAACTTGATTTGCTGATATTATACTGGAAAGTGGGAGCTCTGGTAGCATAGTGGCTAAGACACTTGCCTGCTAACCAGACGGCTGGCGGTTCAAACCCACCAGCCACTCCTCAGAAGGAAGGTTGGGCAATCCTACTTCCATAGTGATACTGCCTCGGAAACCCAAGGAGGGGTCGCTATGAGTCAGGGCCGACTCGACGGCACATAACAACAACAACAACAACAATATTGAAAAGTCTTCCCAGAAAATACACTTAAATATAACAGGCTATCCAAAGCACTGAGTAGGCCTGGGGCAGAATAGTTGTTCTTGTTGTTGTTAGCGGCCGTTCAGTTGATTCCGACTCATGGTGACTCCATGCGTATAAAGTAGAACTGCTCCACAGGGCTTTCAAGGTGGTGACCTTTCGTAAGCTGACTGCCAGGCCTGTCTTCTGAGGTGCCTCTGGGTAGGTTCACTCTACCAACTTCTTGGCTAGTCCAGTGCTTACCCATTTGTACCACCTAAAGACTCTGGCAGAATATTAAGACCTCTCAATCTGAATATGTTTAAAAATAAAATAAAATAAAAAGAGAGAGAGAAAGATGTTATTGGGACTTAAGTCGCCAGACTAATAAAACAGTCTTGGTCTCATTTCAGTTGGACAGACCCAATTTACCCCCATTTTAAGGAATAATCATTACAGGACACTTAAATAATATGATCCAGGCACATATAAAAAGGAGAACTGAATAATTCAGCTTTAAATTATGGTAAAGATTATGCCTTTGAGGGTATAAAACAGAGGCCTATTCATTTATTCATAAGCTATGTCGAAATATTTCTTTCTGTACATCACCAATAGATAAAGTGGTAATTATTAGCAAATAGTAACTGATTGGTTTAGGGCCCCTTTAGACTAACGAGTCCCCTCAATTTATATAATGCCATTTGTAGTGAAGACATTTTAAGATGAGAGCAAACTGCTACCTTTTGCTAGCACCCAATATGAAGGTGGTGGGAAGTATCATTCATTCACCTGTCAAGGAAAATTACTAGGTTAGTTCATAGAAAACACCCATTCTAGAATGGATACACCTGAAGGCTACTTTCTAGTTAGTTTAACGACCCATTAATAGACTTGCATATATTACTGCTGGAGTTAAGATATCCAGTTCTACAACTTCACTGTTGACATGTGTTCTCTCAAGGCCCCAGTACCTACTTCCCTTTCTTTACAAAGCTCCAAATGCTACAATGACCAAGTCAATAGGACAATATCTTGTGGATGACATTTATCATGACTTTAACAATAAAAAGAAAACAGCAATGATGTGCTGGAGACCCAATAAAAATGTCAGTCTTCTGTGGAGTACTATATATTTTATCCAGGGCTCCCTTTTACACACTGTTCATCAACCTATGCTGACTTTATTAACCAGACCCTAACAGTCAGATTTTGGTCTATTTCAAGCTGATGTG
>NW_006921948.1:3318332-3321020 GCF_000298275.1 Orycteropus afer afer
ATATATATATATAAATTTAAAAATACTGTCATGGGCAGAGCTGTGTCCTCCAAAAAGAAATATTGCATTTCTAACCCCTATACCTCTGAATGTGACCTTGTTTGGAAACCAGGTCTTTAAAGATATTATCAGTTAATATGAGGTAATACTGGAATATGGCGGGTCCTAATCCCATCTCAGTGGTATATTATAAAAGAAGATACAATACACTCAGAGAGAGAGAGAGAGAGAGACAGAGAGAGAGAGAGAACATGAACATGCATTTACAAGCCAAGGAACACCAAGGATCACCAGGCATCACCAAAAGCTAGGAAAAAAGCATGGAACAGATTCTCTCACTCCATAGAAAAATTCAACATGGCTGACATCCTGATTTCAGACTTCTAGATTCCAGAACTGTAAGAAAATGCATTTCTGTATTTAAAGCCTTCCAATTTGCTGTATTGGTTTTAGTAGCCCATGGTACAATTACTTAATACGGTCTTTCTAGCCAAAGTCCTCCATTTTGTGACATATTATAAATCCTAGCCTCTATGCCTGTGGTTATGGTCCCATTTTGGAGTGAGTTGTTTGTTATGTTAATGTGGGAGGATTAGAGTGGGATGTATTTTGAGTCACCACCTTACTGGAAGGTGTGACTCAAGTGACCAAGTTCAGTTTCACTGAGGGTATGATCTGCATCCAATAAATATGAACGCTCTGGCAAAGCTCTCTCTGTTGCTCTGGATCCAACATCTGGCTCATCATCATCTGACCTCCAGTTTTTGGGACTTGAGCCAGCAGCCTATCATGTAACCTGATTCACCAGCTTCTGCAGGTTTGTGAGCAAGCAGCCTGTCATCTGACCTGTTGATTTGGATTCATCGGCCCCTGCAACCACATGAATGAGAAGAATCCTCTAGACTGATGCCTGACCCATGGATCTGAGACTTGACACCCTCCATAACTGTGTGGCCCATTTTTTTGGTGGTTAGTGAGTTCTGTGAGACATTACAGCAAATTACAGAACCCTAAAATGAGAAGGAGGCTACTGAGAGAAGGAGGAATAGTTGATGTTAGAAATGATGAAGTGGTACAGCCACTTGGAAAAGTTGGACGTTTGGGATATGTTTAACCTCTGCCTCATAGGGACCAGGACTCAGGACTACACTGACACTTCTAAAAGAAATTGTGCACAGCCTTATGAAACTAATACAGGTACCTGTACCAATAAACACAGATAGGCCAGATTTAGGGTCATTTTACACAGATGACCCTGAAGTTTTTTCATAATGATTTCATGCGTGGTGTGTTAGACTTCAGGTGTTCACCATGAAATAAATATTGGTCATCCAAGTTATTTCTGAGGCCAACACAAGAGTATATTTTGAACTGTTTGGAGGTAGCCTTAGAGTTTGGTGGATAGACACCAAGTGAATATCAGGATTAGAATATGACTGACTTCACAAGGATAAATCTACCACTCAATAAATGATATAACTGTAATATCCCAAATATAGCCTAAAGATGAAATACTACAGGAATGTCCCAGCATGAACAGAACCCTACGTAAGAAACAGAGAAAGGGAGGGGAGTGATTAGGGTATTTCCACATAAAAAGGGGCTTTTACTAAAAGTAAGAGACAAATTGTGATAGTTGGAGCTGCATGTCAACTTGTCTGGACCCCAGTTGTGGGTGGTTGTTCCCATGATGGGATTGGATGACTGAGTTCTGAATGGCCGGTCTGCCCAAGGGGAGTTTCCCTAGGGGTGTGGCCTGCTTGCAATGATATTCCAAGGACAATCTGGAAGAACGGCATTCCGAAATATAGACTTCCTTGAGTGAGTGGCTCACTGCTCGCCCTGGAGGTCTCGGATTCATCTTTTATTGGAAACAACAACCAATATACTGCATGCCAGCTTGAATCTCTTGGCTCTGCTGTGCTTGCGGGAACCAAGGCGTCTGCAAGCCCCATCTCCTCCAGAGACGGACTTTTCAGCTTGGACTTGTCAGCTTCTATATGCTTGTGAGCCATTTACCTAAGATAAATCAATCTCTCTCTCTCTCTCCCTCTCTCTAAATATATATATATATACCTTGCTGGTTTTTTTGTGTGTTTCTCTAGAGAACCCAATCTAACACACAAATAAAGGAAGAAATAAAACATAACTATTATTCTCACCAGGAGTTCTGGTAGCATAGTGGCTAAGGCACTTGACTGCTAACTAGAAAGCCGGAGGTTCAAACCCACCAGCCACTCCTCGGAAGGAAGATGGGGCAATCTACTTCCTTAGTGATATTGCCTCGGAAACTCAACGAGGGGTAAATTATTCTCATCCAACAATGATTTCTCTGCTATAGTGGAAATATTCACTGGATGTGGTAGACTGTGACAATATTGAACTTTACCCAAGCCCTGTGATCCTGGAAGATAGCAAAGGTCAAATAATCCACCCCCCCCAGTCTTTTGCATTCTGGGTTGTATTACAGTCTTTTGCATAGCTTACTGCAAAGAACCACCCTTCTCCCATATGGCTTAGATAAGACTCACAGATACCCCTTCATATACCTAAGACAAGATCAGATACCAAGCCCCCCCCTCCAAAAAAAAAATCCCAAACCTGCTGTCATGGAGTCAAGTCAATTCTAACTCATAGGGACCCTACACAGATCCTCCAAATTCCCATTCTTTGCCTTATAAATCATTA
>NW_006921948.1:3323586-3329333 GCF_000298275.1 Orycteropus afer afer
AGCACATAAAAATTTAATTTTTAGAAGGTCCCATTCATCTAGTTTCTCTTCTGCTGTTTGTACATTTTGTGTTATGCTCAATAGTCTATTTATACCATATACTAGGGCCTTAAATTTGCCCCTATTTTTTCCTTGAGGAACTCTATGGTTTTAGGTTTCACATTTAAGTTTTTGATCCATCTGGAGTTATTTTTTGTGTATGGTGTGCGGTACAGATCTTGTTTCATTTTTCTGCAAATGGATCTCCAGTTTTGCCAGCACCATTTATTAAACAAGCATTCTCTTCCCCATTTAATGGATTTCAGACCTTTGTCAAAGATCAGCTTGGTTTGGCTTTGCTTAAATTTGTGGTAATTTGTGACAAAGCAATATCAAATGAATATACCAAGTAACGCCAATTGATGAGGGAAAGTTTCACTTTCTGGAAGGCAGCCAGTAATATTGAAAAATCACCATATTCAATCCCTACAGAGATTATTAATGAAGCAAAGGTTTTCAACTGGTATTAGAACCATTAAGTGAATGGATATTAGATTGGACATCTGTGTGGTGCTCAGTAATGCCACATGGATTGCTTTCTGGCTACAAGGAAAAAAGCAATGGTGGGAATCAAGCTTTTATCTTACAGCCAATCAAAGTAGGAGTAAATAAGAGCACAGCTGGATCTTATGTATCTCTATGCAACAATATAAAGTAAGCAGCGTCACCTATGTCCTTGTGTTGGCAGACATTTGAGTTTCATTTAAAAAGATAAAGCGACAAGATAAACCACAAGAAAGGGATGAAATAAAGTTAGAAAGTGGGACATTCTACAGAGCAATGACATGGACTTTCCAGCAAGTCAAAATCTTCTCATGAAATTGGCTGCTGAAAATTGAGAGAAATTTGAGGCAAAGATACGCAATTTGTGATGTGGGATGGATCAGTATTTGTTCACACTGACATGTTGCAAATAATATGTTAATGATAACTGAAATTGGACATTATTTTTATCTTCCCTTTGCACAAACCAATATCTAAGAGCCCAATAGCCTAATATATTTGGGGCAGTGGCTGAAGTCTACATTGCGTTGGTCTTGTGCCTTTCCACTTTGTGGAGATCTCTACTGCATGCCTGGCTACAGGGATGGTGGTCCTGCAAGCTGAGTATCATTGTGTCTCCTAGCAAGTGATAGCCTGAATGCAAGGAGCCCCCAGAGCGTCTAAAGGCAGAGCGAGAACAACTTCCTCTAAGCTATGTAACACAGATTATGTAGCTATCTCAGGTCCCACTTTTTATGTAAGTCTGTTCACTTGTCAGAATTTTGTTTTAAGACTTCTTTCCTTCACAACATAGCACCAGCTAAGGAGGCTATGGTGGAACAGGGGCACAGTGGGGAAAATGTCTACCCTTCACTCTCTCAAATCACCAGAGGTTAACAGTATTTACTACCAGAACCTGTGAATTACTGAAGTAAAAAAGGCTTAGGTCAATTGATAAACTTGCATTTAAACATTTTTATTTGCATCAGTTATTTCTTCTCAACTATCTTGCACTCAAATTCAACAACCCTTGAGTTGTAAATGGCATAGTCTATTATTTCTTTAAACCTCTGTCTCTGCAACATCTTTCCTCCTTCTGTGTGATTCCTCAGAGGGTCACACTCTCCAACTTGATAATGCTGTATTTATAAGAGGCCTGTAACAGTCTAAAAGTGACATTGCCCATGAGATTTACCTCTTTTCTGAGACATCCTTATGAACAAGGAACTCCAATAATGTGTTACTGACACTTCTTAGTGTGAATCTAAAGACCTGGCTTCTAGTTCTTAGTCTGCCATAAAACTATTGTGTGACCTTGTGCAAGCTACTTAAATGTTCCTCATCTTGAAAATAAATTAGTCATAACGTTCCTAGGTGGTTTTTCTTTTCAAATTGTGTTATTGTGTGTAAAGCTCCTTACAACTCTGTAGAGTAAATAGGACTCATGTAATGTTATCATTCAATAGGAAAGGACACTGAGACACAGGTTAGGCAACCAGCCCCAAACCACACACCTGTGATGGTTCTAGAATTCAAACCCCAGTCTTGAGCATGTTAAACCATAATCAGAGGTTTCTTTCAGATCTGTAACTCTATGATTCAATGAATGATGATGTGGTAGTTCAGTTTGTGTGTCAACTTGCTTGAATGACTGGGCAGCTGGATGTAGTATTCCCCATGATGAGACTGGTAATCAACTCCATGATGGAATCTACTGTGAGCAGCTGAGTAGCTGCCTTAGGGATGTGGTCTGCTTCCTGTATATAAGCAGAAGCCTTGGGCAATGGTCTCTGGCTTATGGCACGCTTGGACCCTGCACGTAGCTGTGTCATTGCTCAGCAGCCTGCTATGCTCTGCTGACACTGGAACTTACAATGGACTTGAATTAATGACCTGCCATGTGGTTTGGTAACATCAGGACTGTGCCATTTTATTTTTTGACCTTGGGCTTGTTAGCCTCAGCAGCCAGTAGCTGCCTGAGTGAAGAGATGCCTCCAGCTTCATGGACCGGGAACAAGAGGCAGAGCCAAAGCCCAAGGTGAAGGGGCTTTCACACAACCCCTAGAGTCTGGCACTTTGAACTCAGACTTCTAGCCTCCAAAATTGTAAGAGAATAAACTCCTGTTTGTTAAGGCCATCCCATTTGTGGTATATTCCTGTCAGAGTGGTACTAGGGAACCAGAACAGATGGCTTATTAAATTAAAAAAAAGTAGACAGCAATTTCCTGCCAAGCTTGGATCTTCTCTGGAAATGGAGTAATAAGTGTGTAAAGACAAGTCATGTGAAACAGTTTGTCATACTGTGGTGGCTTGCATGTTGCTATGATGCTAGAAGCTGTGCCACTGAAATTTCAAATACCAGCAGCCCCCCCCCCCACAAGTTGACACGTTTCAGCCGCGCTTCCAGACAAAAACAGACTGGGAACAGAAGGACGTGGCAAACGACGTCTGAAAACATCGGCCCCTGAAAACCTTATGAATAGCAGTGGTACATTATCTGATCTAGTGCCAGAAGATGACCCCCCAGGTTGGGAGGCACTCAAAATACGACTGGGAAAGAGCTGCCCCCTTCAGTAGAGTCGACCTTAGTGATGTAGATGGAGTAAAGCTTTTGAGACCTTCATCTGCTGCTGTGACAGGACTCAAAATGGGAAGAAGTAGCTGCAAACATCCATTTGTACTTAGAACGTGGGATGTATGAAGGATCTAGGAAAATTGGAATCATCAAAAAGGAAATGGAATGCATAAATATTGTAGGCATTAGTAGCTGAAATGGACTAGCATTGGCCATTTTGAATAGGACAATCATATGGTCTATTACACTGGGAATGACAAATAGAAGAGGAATGGTGTCACATTCATTGTCAAAAAGAACATTTCAAGATCTATCCTGAAGTGCAATGCTGTTAGTGATAGGATAATATCCATATGCAAAAACAGCAAACCAGTTAATATGACTATTATGTAAATTTATGCACCAACTACTAAAGTCATTACCAGTAGAATATTGATATATTATTTCTAATTGGGTAATATTTCATATTTATACTTGCTGGGATATGAAAAGTCAGAAAAAAGGCAGTAACTTTAAAGTAACAAATAGAAATAGACCCCCTCTTTTTATTTTTTTAGTTTACCCCTTTTTAAAGTGACTCCAAGTCAAATTGCAATACAACAAACGGGATTATAATATGTCTCTGGAACAAAACAAACGCTCAGGTCCCTGCTGGCATGTCACTAATTCCTAGCGATTCTAAAGACAACAGACTCTCAGCACACGACAGGAGAACTGACAGTCTCTCGGAGTCAGTTCCAACAAACTTTGACCAATAGATAGATTCCCCAGCACACCAAAAACCAAAACAATAAAGGATGCTAATCAAATTTCAGTCACTACTAGGAGCACCTAAGATTAATGGTAAAACAACTCCTATTAAATCATGTGGCCGACTGCCATCTAAGATCACCTGTAAATTTCAGAGCATTACTTGTAGCCAAGTCTAAATGGCCGATCAAATTTTAACACCCAATCCCTGTGAATACTCCATCCAAGGACGTACTCCATCCAAGGACGTACTCCATCCTTCTTATAGTTTCACTATGAGTCAGAATTGACTCCACAGCACCAGTCTGGGTTTTTGGTGTATTGGTGTTGAAATTTTCAGAAACAACAATGGAACAAGAACGAATTGCTCCTATTCATTGAGGAGTCCGGCTCCAGGCCCAAATCTTCTGTGTGATCTTTTAGGCCTGACCTTAGGCAATTACAAGGCTGTGCCTGGCAGGCGTCAAGGGGCAAAGCCGCCCCCCTCAGCCAGACTGGGTGCAGCCTGTGCTCAGCCGAAGCCTTGGAGCACTTTTGCTTACTCTGACTCAGTACTTCTCCACTCCTGCCCCTTGCCTCCCGCTCTCCCTACCTCCAGCAACCTGTGTCCATCAAAAGGCAGAATCCTTTTGTTTGGGGTTCCTTGGCGGTGAGATGAATCCCCCACAGACACACCCCCAGCCTGCACCGCATGTCATCTTTCCTCACCTGCTGCCATTTCCTGAGGAAAAACAAAGCAGTGCAGAGCTGGTGCTTTTTCCTTTGCCTCTTGTCTGTACTGTCACAAACCATGAATAAAACCGGGATTGTTACTTTCAGTTTAGCCTGTTGTCCTAATTGACCACATTGACTCCTGGTAGTTCCACAAATTGGAGAAGTGAGCAGGGTGGTCCATTGGGTACAATACAATTCGGAAAGAGCCAAAAGCGTGAGGGTTCTGGGTGCAATACACCAATGGGTTTTGGGTAGTGCTAACAGACTGTTTACAGAAACGTTTTGGTTCAGTTACTTTTGTCTGCATACTTCTGTTCTGTCAATGAGAAAAAAAAACCTTTCACTAAATCACAGAAACATCTACAGTAATGACTCAGAAGACCAATTAATTTCCCCCATTACATATAAAGCTTTTGATGACTCTTAAATGAAGTCCAGAGTTCATAAGGAGAAAAGGAGAAGAGACAGAGAGGAAGAGTGGGGACTTCAAATACGCCAATCTCTTGGACTGCAGCCTTCGAAGCACCTTTTACATTTGCTTCCTCGCCAGGCCCTGCATCGGAAATACTTTTCCTACCAAAGCGCATTGAGGGAATCATAATGAATTCATGCCATCTGTATTGTTACTATTTTCCAGGTTCATTGTTGATTCTGATTTTAACCAACAATCCATAATTATGAAGGTTTTATAATAATATTATGAAATGAGATAAATAACTGTCATGTTTCTGATGGCTATAAAATTCAGCAAGCCTGTAGAAACTTATGAACTGCTCACTGATAACAATCATTTAAATGTGGCCATCAATCTGTGCTCCAGTCCAAGATCAGTGACACGCCGGGCATGTTTGAGTACTGTGACGATCTCACACGGGGCTCTGTGAGCCATGACTGGTATACCAAGCACATGCCCCCAAAATCCCTATGATGTCATCAAGAGCCAATCAGGTGTTCTTTCTCTGATAGAGATTTGATGTAAACCAGCCAAAAAGCAAAGATCCTTGACCTATTGGTTAGTTTGTTCAGCCCTGTCCCAGGCAAGTCTACACTAGTCCTTCGAACTGCGAGATACTGCAGATAGCTGCTGGCCATTTTATTTTTCCATACATGTAAAAAAAAAAAGGATGTTGAACATGTCAGTTTTTTGGTTAAGTGGAAAGCACCAGGATTGCATGGTGGTATTGGT
>NW_006921948.1:3329705-3333818 GCF_000298275.1 Orycteropus afer afer
AGCCATTGAAAACTGTATGGAGCACAGTCCATATACATGTGGGATCACAAAGATAAGTAAGACAACTAGTGAATAAAATGACATTCCTATAATAATGATATGTAGTAAGTACATGGGGTCATGAGTCATAATCAATTCAACAGCAACTGATTTTTTTTAATGGTGTTAAAAATAAAAAACAAACACACAAGACCTAAATTTAAATAAAATATATTCAAAGCAGCCACTCTGCTCCCTGTGTTCCTCCAGTATTTGTTATTGTTATTGTTATTGTTGTTGTTGTTATGTGCCGTCGAGTCAGCCCCGACTCATAGTGACCCCTCCTTGGGTTTTCGAGGTGGTATCACTATGGAAGTAGGTTGCCCAACCTTCCTTCCAGGAGTGGCTGGTGGATTTGAACCGCCAGCCTTCTGGTTAGCAGTCAAGTGCCTTAGGCACTACGCTACCAGAGCTCCCACCAGTGCTTACTACATATCATTATTATAGGAATGTCATTTTATTCAACAGTTGTCTTACTTATCTTTGTGATCCCACATATCTATTTCAGTGCCTGGCAGGCTGTAGGCAGTTCATGCCTGTCTGTGGAACAGAGGCTTTATTTTGCCCAGGCTGAAGAGTGTCAGCCTCCAAAGCTGATTTTGTTCTACAAAAAAAGACTGGGGTGGGGGGGCTTTTATTTCCTAAGGCAAACAAAAGGCATACATGAGAGACCTGAAAATTCCAAGGGAGCGAGCGGAAACTCCAGTTGTGCATTTAAATGCTTCAGCAAAAAATTATCTGATGAGCCTCCATCTTCCTCCTGGGCACACCTCGTAATCCATGATGGCACTGTTCTGCAGTGAAAGCTCATGACTAGAAGGCAGGCTTTGAAACACACACAAATCTGGGACCATGGCCTGCCCATGTACCTCAGCATGTGTTTTGGGGGTAAGTTGCTTATTATCACCCATGTGATTTTTCTCATCTATAAAATGATGCTAATGATACGGACCTCAAAGGGCACTGGAAGGCCAGACCTACCCTCAAACTGTTGAGGTCTTAGTGAAGGCGTTTATGATCAAATAAAATGCAGGCCACTTATTTTAAATAAAAAAACAAAGGAAGTGGGTACACATCCTTTTGATCTATCTTTCTTACACCTCTAGGTCTCCTAAAATCTCTTCTTAGCTTCCAGTCATTGTAAAACCTTCAAACAAATACCTTCACTTACTATATCTCACGGATAACTCTGTATTGTCATTACTTCTGTTGTGTACCATTTTTCCTTTTAAGGGGTGAAGATGTTCCTTCAAAAAGGCATAGATAACAAACGGTCTTAAAGTATAACTGAAGCATATACTTTATCAACAGCTCCAAGTCAGTAATGATGACATGTGGACAGCATTTTCCAATTTACCCAGCTTTTTCCACAGTCACCACCTCATTTCACTCATTCATGCTCCATCTCTCACATACACAAATGCACACATGCAGATAAAATGGGCAGGGAAGGCATTATCGTTTCTGTCTTCTGTTGATAAATGAGAAGGTGGAATATTGTGGTAGAAAATGAGAATGGATGGCATGAGTTAGACATAAGTTTAAATCTTGGCTCTGTGGGCCCTTGAGCAAATTACCCGAACTGTTTGAGCCTCAGTTTTCTAATTGGTAAAATGGGTGTAATAATGCTGATCCTCAAAGAGGTGTCTGGGGTATGAAATGAAATGATAAGCAGCATTCAACACATGGTCATGCTTGTTTTTATCGTCAAGTATCAGCAAAGTAAAGAGACTGGGCTTAGTTTATCCAACTTCTCAAGAACAGGACCTAAACTAGAATCTAAGCTACCTGACTACTCCTCTAGGAGATGTTCTGGAAATAGCTATTGCTTGGCTTTTGGGCTTAAAAATCTCCCTCTGCTGGCTTCCAATAACAACTGAACACTGTATTTGATTCTCTTCATTTGCTCAAATCCATAGAAATACGCTGTGTTTATACAATACCACACCAATCAGTTTAACAGTGGCATACTAAGTCAGTCAATATTTGGCTTTGTCCTCATGACATCGATTTGAATTTTTTGTCATGGAGACACTGTTACAGTTATCAAATATGATGCCAACACAACAGAACTACCCACATAAGAATATCTGCCCACAAAGAAATTCTGTGTCATCAAAGGAATGATACTCACAGTATCTCAGGCAGCGCAATATCACAAAATCATCAACTGAAACTTGAACTGAGAACTTGGATGTATTTATAAATAGCTGAGTATGTTAACTGCAAATATTCTGCACAAGAAAGAAAATATCAGAAAATGTAACGGCACTGCTTCACTACGATTGAAAGAGCGAATTGGGATGTCGCAAACTTGAAAAGAGTAAGCAGGCAAAGGAAGTAAGCAGGCAAATCAGTCTGTTTAAAAATAACATTTCTCTCTTAGACCTAGTAGGCAATTCTCCTTATCAAAGAGTCAACATTAGAATAATGCTAAAGAAAAAAAAAAAGTTGCTACTGAGTCAACCCTGATTAATGGCAACCCTATTTCTGTCAGCAAAGAACTGTGCTCCGTAAGGTTTTCAATGGCTGGTTTTTCACAAGTAGATCACCAGGCCTTTCTTGCAAGGCACCTCTGGATGGCGTCTACCCACCAATCCATGGCTACTATTCAAAGCATGTTAACTATTCAAAGCCACCAGCCACTCCTCGGAAGGAAGACTGGGCAATCTACTTCCAGAGAGATACCACCTCAGAAACCCAAGGAGGGGTCACTATGAGTGGAATCGACTTGATGGCTGTGAGTTTGGTTTTTGGTAGAGAGAAAATAATGCTATCAATTCTAAAAAAGAGTTATGTCTGTTGTTGGTAAGCTTAGGATTCTTACTTTTTAAATGGGTATCAGGATTTAGATTAAATTTATTGGAAAGCATAGCAACAAATGATGCATAAAGTTTATTAAATGACAGGTAATTGAAATTTCACTGAGGAATTTTAGGAAATTCTATTCAGACTTTCATGTTGGCCAACCCTTCCACTTTACTTATGCTGATTTAGAAACTGCTAGAATAATTTTTTTCTCAGAAAGCTCCAATTGGAACAAACTCTAGAATCTTCCACACAAATTAACCTATCACATACTTCCATGTCCTGATTCTATAATAAGATTCAATCCCCCTTGGTGAAACCATGTAAGGTGTCATGGGGGACAGGAGGAATACCTTAATCTTTCATTTGATAAATACTGTGTTAGGTGATGACTGACACACGGACCAAGAAGACGCTCCCTGCTGACAAGGGGCTTACAGTCCAAATGATGGAGGACTTACATAAAATGGTCCAAATGTGACATATGACGCAGCCCTAAAGGAAAGAGACCATTCATTATTGCATGAAGAAAAGCATGGAAAACGCATGATTTCTTAAAGAACCTGGTGGTTTAAGGCAATTATAACATGTCGATATAGTTGGAGCACAGGACTTTGTTTTTTTTAATTTTTATTGTAATTTGGGTGAAAGTTTATGGAGCCAATTGGTTTCCCATTCAACTGTTCATACACTTTTTGTTTCGTGACATTTAACGCAGTCCCTACAATGGAGCAGCACTCTTCCCACTCCCTCCCTGTGCTTCCCAGTTCCACTTGGTCTTCTTTCCTATCCATTCCTTCCTTCTGAGCTTCCTCTCTGGAAAAGTGCCGCCCTTTAGACCTTGTGTGGTTGATTGTTCTACAGAGTACACGCCTCCCTGGTGGTGCAGTTCACCCCACTGGTCTATTACTTGGCTGAAAGTTGAGCCTGGATAGAATGAGAGAAAAATGTAGAAAAAAATTCAAAATAATAAAAAGTGCCAGGCTTCTGCTCCGATAGACGGTGGAACCCCTGAGACTGTGGCCCTCAGTCACCTTTCAAGCCTGAAGCACAGGATTCTATGGGCAGGTCATGTAAACCACTTAATACCATGTTAAAGAGTTTAGACATTGTGTAAAGGGGAGAAATAATGCAACGACTTGTACATTTTCTAAAGCAGCACTCTTCTATGGTGTAGAAATTAGGTTGGAGAAGGTAAGATGAATCAAGATCTCTTATAAAATATGTGGGTGTACTCAAGAGACGGAGAGTTGCAGATTGGATAAG
>NW_006921948.1:3336272-3336895 GCF_000298275.1 Orycteropus afer afer
AGCTGTGTCAAATGCTGCTGAGTGAGTGAGTTGAGGAAGGAGGAATGACCATTAGATTTAGCAATGTGGAGGTCACTGGAGACCTTGACCAAGACCATTAGATTCAAGGGAGAGAGGGAAGAGAAGAATTCAAGGTCAACTATGGAGACAACTCTCTTAAATAGCTTTGCTGTGAAGAGGGGAAGAACAATGTGATGGCAGGTGGCTAAGGAGGAAAGTGGTCAAGAAGTGGTGGTCATTAGCTGGCATTGAGTCAGCCCCAACTCATGGGGCCTCATGCCCAGTGGGATGAAACACTGTCCGGTCCTGCTCTATCCCTGTGATCAGTTGGCATTCAGACCTTTGTGAGCCACAGGCTTTTCAGTGGCTGAGTTTTGGCAGCATATACCAGGGCTTTCTTCCTAGTCCATCTTAGTCTGGAAGCTCTGCCAGAACCTGTTTGGCATCAGAGCAACACTCAGGCCTCCGTCGTGGTAACAGCACGTGAGGTGAATTGCTCAGGAGCGGAACCTGGTTCTCCCACATAAAGAGTGGGAATTCTAACACTGAACTATCAACGCCTTCTGGTCAAAAGGTTAACAGAGTTGTTTTTAGATTTTTTATGTTTTTGCCTAAATTTTTCT
>NW_006921948.1:3338132-3345462 GCF_000298275.1 Orycteropus afer afer
AATATGACTGGAGAAGAGCTGCCTCCTCAAAGTAGAGTCAACCTTAATGATGTGGATGGAGTAAAACTTTCAGGACCTTCATTTGCAGATGTGGGAACAGCTGCACACATTCATTAATAATCAGAATGTGGAATGTACGAAGCATAAACCTAGGAGAATTGAAAGTTGTCAAAAATGAAATGGAATGCATAAAGATCGACATCCTAGACATTAGTGGGCTGAAATGGACCAGTATTGACCATTTTGAATCAGAAAATCATATGGTCTACTTCGCCAGGAATGACAATTTAAAGATGAATGACATCACATTCATCATCAAAAAGAACATTATATCCTGAAGTACAATGCTGTCAGTGATAGGCTAATTCCCATACAGCTACAAGGAAGACCAGTAAATACTACTATTATTCAGATTTACACACTAACTACTAAAACCAAAGATGAAGAAATTAAGGATTTTTACCAAGGGTTTTACTGTATTCTGAAGTTGAGCATACATGCAATCAACATGCATTAATAATTACTGGAGATTGGAAAGCAAAAGCTGGAAAAGTAAAAGGAAAATATGGCCTTGGTGACAGAAATGATGCTGGAGATTGTATGACAGAATTTTGCAACATCAATGACTTCTTCATTGCAAGTATGGTTTTACAGTAACATAAACAGTGACTATACTTGTGGACCTTGCTGGATGGAATACACGAGAATCAAGTCCACTACGTCTGTTGAAAGAGACCATGAAGAAGCTCAATGTCATCAGTCTGAACAAGGCCAGGCCAACTGTGGAAAAGACCATCAACTACGTCTCTGTAAGTTCAAGTTCAAGATAAAGAACATTTAAACAGGTCCGCAAGAGCCAAAGACCAACTTGGAGTATAACCCACCTGAATTTAGAGACCATCTCAAGAATAGATTTGAGGTACTGAACACCAATGACAAAAGACCAGATGAGTTGTGGGATGACATCAAGGACATCATACAGGAAGACAGAAAATATAATTTAAAAGACTAGAAAGAAAGAAAAGAGCAAAATGGATGTCAGAAGAGAAGAGACTCTGAAACTTTTTCATGAACATAGATTACCTAAAGCAAATGTAAGAAATGATGAAGCAAAAGAGCTAAATGGAAGATTTCAAATCTTTGCTCAGAGGACAAAGTATTATAATGAAATGTACAGAGATCTGGAGTGAGAAAATCAAAAGGAGTAACACACTCCACATTTCTAAAGCTAGACAGGACTGAAGAACAAATTCAAACCTAAAGTTGCAATATTGAAGGACTATATGGGCAAATTTTTGAATGATGAAGGAAACATTAAAACAAGATGGAAGGAATGCAGAGTCTCTGCACAAAAAAGAATTGGTCAATGTTCATGTATTTCAGGATGTGGCATATGATCAAGAACCAATGGTATTTGAGGAAGAAGTCAAACTTTCACTGAAGGAATTGGAAAAAAAACAAGGCTCCAGGAATGGACAGAATACACATTGAGATGTTTCAACAAACAGATGCCACACTGGAGGCACTTATTCACCTAAGCCGAAAAGTTTGGAAGACAGCTACCTGGCCAACTGACTGGAAGAGATCCATATTTGTACCCACTACAAAGAAAGGTGATCCAACAGAATGTGGAAATTATCAAACAATATTATTAATATCATATGCAAGTAAAATTCTGCTGAAGATAATTCAAAAATAGTTGCAGCAGTACATTGACAGGGAATTTCCAGAAATGCAAGCTGGATTCAGAAGAGATGTGGAATGAGGAATATCATTGCTGATGTCAGGTGGATCTTGGCTGAAAGCAGAAAATACCAGAAAGATATTTGCTTGTGTTTTACTGACTATGCAAAGGCATTCAAGTGTATGGATCATAACAAATTATGGATAATACTGTAAATAAGGGGTATTCTAGAACACTTAATTGTGCTCATGAGGAACCTGTACACAGACAAAGTGGCTGTCATTCTAACAGAACAAGGGGATACTGCATGGCTTAAAATCAGGAAAAGTGTGTGTCACAGTTGTATACTGTCATCATATATATTCAATGTGTGTGCTGAGCAAATAATCCGAGAGGCTGGACTCTATGAAGGAGAATGCAAAATCAGGATTGGAGGAAGACTCCTTAACAATCTGTGATATGCAGATAGCACAACCTTGCTTGCTGAAAGTGAAGAAGACTTGAAGCATCTACTGATCTACTATAGCCTTCATTATGGATTATACTTCAACATGAAGAAAATAAAAATCCACACTACTGGACCAACAAGCAATATCACAATAAATGGAGAAAAGACTGAAGTTGTCAAGGATTTCATTTTAATGGAAACAGCAGTCAAGAAATCAAATGATATATTGGGCAGATATGCCGCAAAAGACCTCTTTAGAGGGCTCAAAAACAAAGATGTCACTTTAAGGACTGTAGTGTGCCTTGCCCAAACCATATTTTCAATTGACTCATGGTATTTGAAAGGTAGACAACGAAGAAAGAACACTGAGGAAAAACTGATGCATTTGAATTACGGTATTGGTGAAGATAACTGCACACAGATTGCCAGAACAACAACAACAAAAAAAAAAATCTGTCTTGGAAGAGTACAGTCAGAATGCTCTTTAGAGGGGAGTATGGTGAGACTTTGTTTCACATACTTTAGAAAAATTATCAAGAAGGACTAGTCCCTGGTGAAGGACATCATGTTTGTAAAGTGAAAAGGGGAAAGATCCTCAATGAGATGGATTGACACAGTGGCTGCACCCATGGTCTCAAATAGAGCAGTGACTGTGAGGAAGGCACAAGGCTTGCTGTGACTCGGCACCAACGCGTCGGCACCTAACAAGAACAACAAACTCATGAAACCTCAGTGAACTCATGAGTTGGCACTGAGTCCTCAACTCACGATGACCCCTGTACAACGGGACCAAATGCTGCCTAGGCCTGTGCCATCCCATGATCAGATGGGGCTCAGACTGTACTACCCAAGAGATAGCACTATCTTTTTACTTCTATCGCAGTGCCTGGAACATTCTAGAAGTGCAATGAATGTTTGAAAAACATTGTCTCATTCCCCTCACCCCTCTCAGACAGCAAACCCAATCTTCTCCCTATTTTTTAAAATAAATGTTACTTGAGATAATTTTTGAGTCACAGAAAATTTGCAAAGATACTGCTGTTTCCATGTCCTCTTCACCCAGTTTTCCCTACTGTTAACATCTTGCAATGCTGTGGTCCATTTGTCAAAACCAAGAAAGCAACATTGACATATTAACTGAATACCAGAGTTGATTCAAACTTCGCCAGTTTTTCCACTAAGGTCCTTTTTCTGCTCAGGGATCCAGTTCAGGATAGTCCTTTTCTTATTATGAAAGAAAATTATTCATAACTTCTACCAGAACCTTTTTAAAGTCAGTGTATTTTAAACACCTAAAATCTTGTTTTATTTTGCTATTAACAAATTGATTTTTGCCCTATTTTATGTAGGAGCTCTGGTAGCATAGTGGCTAAGGTACTTGACTGCTAACCAGAAGGCTGGCGGTTCAAACCCACCAGCCACTCCTCGGAAGGAAGGTTGGGCAATCCTACTTCCGTAGTGATACTGCCTCGGAAACCCAAGGAGGGGTCGCTATGAGTTGGGGCCGACTCGACGGCAAACAACAACAACAACAACAATGTAGTAGGTTAAAAAAAAAAACCTAGTTTCTGGGCATAATCAAAAAATATTCTTCCATGTGGACACATAGTATATCTTCCAGATGTTACAGCAGCTGTGCTACCAGCTGTTGACACAGCTGTAGAAGCAACTTCCATACTTTGACTTTAGGTTATACAGAGGGAGCAGGGAATGATGCCTATGAGACTACATTACATAAAAGACACTAGGCTTCATAAGCAAGATGGTCCTTCCCTTTACAATGGAGAGGTCAAGCTCAGGGTCATAAAGTGGTGGTTTATTCATTTGACATTCATTGTGACCCTACTTTATGCTGGTATCGTGTTAGCCCCTGGAAATACAAAGGTGAATGAGACAAAGTCTGTGTCGTCAATCAGCTCTGTCTGATGGAAGTGAAAGGAATCTTGGTGTCACGGTGGTTAAGGACTCAGCTGCTGGCACTGCTAACCAAAAGATTGGTAGTTCAAACTCACCAGCCACTCCATGGGAGAAAGATGTGGCAGTCTGCTTCCATAAAGACTTACACACTTGGGAAGTCTATGGGCAAATCTACTCTGTCCTCTAAGGTCACTATGAGTTGGAATCAACTCAATGGCAATGGGTTTTGGTCAGAATGCCGCTGACAGGAATGTAAACAAGCAAATATAATACCCTTTAATAATGCCTAGCACTGAGGTAAATGTAGAGGATACAACGGATGTGAAGAGGGAGGTAAGAAGTTTCCTAGAAGAGCTGATAGCTAAGTTGAAAGATGACAAGATATTCTCAGCCAGGATGGAGAAAGAGATTATTGCAAGTAGAGTGAACATGAATAAAGGAACAACAACAGCAACACAAAAACCAAACCAAACTCACTGCCGTCGAGTCAGATCCGACTCATAGCGAACCCTCCTTGGATTTCCGAGGTGGTAACACTATGGAAGGAAATTGCCCAACCTTCCTTCGGAGGAGTGGCTGCTGGGTTTGAACTGCCAGCCTTCTGGTTAGCAGTCAAATGCCTTAGGCACTATGAGAGTCCTCTCAAAACCAAACTCACTGCCATCGAATCAATTTCTATTCATAACAGCCCCCTTGGGTTTCTGAGGTGGTAAATCTTTACAGAATAGTTTGCCCACAAACTTCTTCCTTCCACAGAATGGCTGGTGGGTTTGAACCACCAACCTTCTGGTTAGAAGTCAAGTGCCTTCGGCACTACACCACAAAAGCTCCTGGGTCCTGTAAGTAGTTTGATATGGGTGAGTGTGTATGGTGTATGTTTGGAAAGAGATGAGACTGGTGATGCAGGAAAGATTGAATATAGTACGAGATGTTCTTGATTCTGATTGGATGTAGATTCATTGAAGATGTGATCAATATTTAATTTCTACTTAACTATACTTGTATCTTGTGTTCCTTATAAAATGAAGTTGTGGCTAGTAAGTGGAAGAGCTGAACTTGAACTAAGTTTCAACAAGAAAGTCCATGCTTTCTATCCACCTTGATGACTGCTTCTTATTTCTCATCAAGTACTTTCCTGCCCTAATGGCTACAACTCTGCCAGGCAAGGCACTCTGTAGTCACTTGACATCACCTGTAACTTCATCCTCTTTCTCAACATTCACCCTTTCCTGTCATTTGCCCTGCTTCTCCTTTTCAAGTGTGACCACAGTAATTTTGTCCCTTTAATGCACACACTTGTTAATGTAGCAGCCACCTAGTGGGATGTACTTACTGCTGACTATAGCCCTGCATATGGCTTCTAATCAAGTCATTTCAAATACTGGTACACTCACTCACTCAATTCAAGAGACATCTAGGTCTTTACTTCCTCAAGAACCTCAAAGAGGCAGGTATGTTCTACCAAAAGGTCCAATTCTATGTTGATTTTTCAACCTTCCTATAATGTATTCCTCTGGTGGTGTAGTGCCTAAGGCATTTGACTACTAACCAGAAGGCTCATGGTTCAAACCCACCAGCCACTCCTTGGAAGGAAGACTGTGCAATCTACTTCCGTAGAGATACTGCCTCAGAAACCCAAGGAGGGGTCACTATGAGTTGGAACCTACTCGATGGCAGTGAGTTTGATTTGGGTTTTTGGTCCCCAAGTAAAGCTTCAGTTCCAGTAGGGTCAGATGCCACCTTGTCCTCTGGATAAGGCATATGCAGTCATTCCTTCATCCCTTTACCTATATTGCCCCTGCTACTTAGAATGACATCCTTTCCTGCCATTTTACTTATTCAAAAGCACAAGGCATATGTAGATTAGCAATTTTATCTTTTCTACAAGACAATCTTGTCAACTACTGAGTCATCAAGATCTCACCTTCTGGGATTCCTATTGTACTTTTACATTTAATTGTTCTCTACATCTTTCTGTTTGTTTTTCCTTATCAAGATCTACTGTAAACATGTTAGTTCAGACTTAATTATGTCACACCTGGATTATTACAAGAGTTTACTAATTGGATTCCTTGATATACTCTGTACAGAAAGCTAGTGTCCTAGCTCAACCAATATGCTTATTGCTCTACATATATGTCAAGCTCATGTCTGCCTCTAAATATTTGTTCACATGGTCCCCTCACTCTCAATGTCATTCATTCTTCTTCTTTATTTGGCAGAATATTTTATGACTTTTAGTCCTCCTACCCCTATTGAAGTCTTTTAAAGTGTTAAAAAGCAAAGACTTCAGTTTGAAGACTAAGGTGTGCCTGTCTTAAGCCATGGTATTTTAAATCACCCCAACATGCATGTGAAAGCTGGACAATGAATAAAGAAGACTGAAGAAGAATCGATGCATCTGAATTACGGTGCTGGCAAAGATTATTAAATATACCATGGACTCATGGAAGAATGACCAAATCTGTCTTCAAAGAAGTGCAACCGGAATGCTCCTTAGATGTGAGGATAGTGAGACTTCATCTCACGTACCTTGGACGTATTATTAGGATTAACCAGTACCTGGAGAAGGATGTCATGCCTGGCAAACTAGAGGGTCAGCAAAAAAAAAGGAAGACCCTCAATGAGATGGACTAACACAGTAGCAGCAATAATGGGCTCAAGTATGGCAACAATTGTGAGCATGGAACAGGACCCGGCATTGTTTCATTCTGTTGTATACAGAGTCATCATGAGTCAAAACTGACTTGACAGTACCTAACAACAACCCCTATTAAGGAGTATGTTCCCCACTGCAGCCCAATTTTTGCTCCCTATATCAGTCAGGATCTTAGTTGCAAGCCGTGGGTGTGATTCTGCTGATTTTTCTAAGAAGAAAATTATTGTATGTAAAGGATATTGGATGGTTCACAGAGTAGTCAGAAGTCTGGAGAACTGGCTAGAGGCTATGCTTCCAGGAAAAAGGCCTAAGGCCATATTGCAAAGCTAGATTGATGAGAAAACCACAGCCACCCTGTACTGAGCATTGGAGGAAGCCACCATCGTTTCCACTGCTACCTGCCAATGCCACTTTTGTGCCAGGAACTAAGGTTTGCAGTCATTAGAAGAGAAAAGTGACTGCCATTGAGTTGATTTTGACCCATAGTGATCCCCTTTGGGTTTCCGAGGCAGTAAATCTTTACAGGGGAGCTCTGGTAGCATAGTGCCTAAAGCACTTGACTGCTAACCAGAAGGCTGGCGGTTCAAACCCACCAGCCACTCCTCAGAAGGAAGATGGGGCA
>NW_006921948.1:3345562-3360909 GCF_000298275.1 Orycteropus afer afer
AACTTCCATAGTGATACTACCTTGGAAACCCAAGGAGGGGTCACTATGAGTCGGTTCTGACTTGACAGCACATAACAACAACACAACAACAAATCTTTACAGAAGTAGAATGCCCAGTCTTATTTCCACAAACTGGCTGGTGGGTTTGAACTGCCAACCTGGTTAGCAGTCAAATGCCTTAGGCACTGTAGCACCAAAGCTCCTTTTTGACGTCACTAAAGCCCCCAAAGTCAGACATCTGCCTCAACCTTTGGCAACAAAATGGATTTTCCCTCAGGTCTTGACTCAGAGTTAACGTCTCACGCAAGTGTGTCTAAAGCATACAACTGAGACCTAACTGCAAGGGAGGCAGGAAGGTCCTCAAACGAAGCAAGGGCATTAAAAGATGATAAGCAATCAGAAAACACCGTCAAGGCCCATATGTTTTGGTAACCCAACATTCTCTCCCGACCCTTTGCCTTCATCACAAAGGCTAACAAAGTGAAATGCCTACTTTCCCAGCCTCCCTTCCACCTAAGGGTAGCCATGTGATGCATTCCTAGAAGTGAGACGAAGTGTCGAATTGTTGGCAAATAACACACCCTACGTATTAGTGCAGAAATGATGAAATTAAGTAAAACATTTCTGGCACAGCATGTCTATGCATATACCACACGTGTCTCATGACATTTCCAGAGGAGAATTTCGGTCTCACCCCCCCCATCCTCCCACGTCACAGATAAATTCTATCATTCTGTCCATTTCCTTTCATTCTGTTCTTTTTCTTTAATCTTGTGCTTATGTGTATAAAAATAGTCCAAAAATGTTATTTTTGAAGGTAACTGTATAATAAAGCTATAAGCCATGGTCAAGCAGTCATAGGTGGAGTTTGGTAGTCCCTTGATAATTAGAAAATAAATCACTGAAACTGTGCATTTGTTCTTATTAATTTGATGATTATAGCAAATTAGCTCAACAGTTGAATGAGAAAGCCTTATCAGATCGTCTTAATAAAAACATTAGGTGGTGTTAGGTCTGCTTATTTCATAATTTCATCATGTATTCTTCATGTCAATTGAAGTCAGTAACATGCAAAAAAAATTGGCATAGTATACTTATGAAAATAACACATGAGGGGGTAAAAAAAACACAATATTGTAGACGTGTTCTAGGGGTCTCTCAGAATGTTTTAACATCCTCGGGGGAAAAAAAGTCTCAAAGTGGTTGACACTGCCACTACCCCCGGTTATTTTTGTATTGAATGCAAATATGATGCCTGGAGCTAAGGCAGACATTTTGTGACCATGAGTCAAAGTAAAGAAACTCTGAGAGATGCTTCCCAGTGTCCTGATACTGATATACTATTAAAACAATGCCAAGAACTGCCTACCTCCAGGATTCTTGTTTTGTGAGAAAAAACTAATTACTATCTGTTTAAGGTAATGTTGTTTGTATTAATTGCAGCCTATAGAATTCCTCACCTCCATAGCTTCCACCACTGGTTTATGTTCTAGTCTCACTGAAGGCCTGTCTTCATGATCCCACACAATATGATCTGGTCCCCAGCTGTATCCCTGGTAAAGCCAATGTTCCTAGATAAAGACAAAGTGGGCACACATGGAGAATGTACAAAAGTGCTACAGAAAGCAATGCAGCCATTAACATCCCATGAGATGAAAGGCAAGCAAAACATAAGGGATCAAAATAATCAACTGGCACAAATTCCACAAATGCCTTGCTTGTGAGATATACAGGTAGTCTCCAACTGACTACATGTTTTAGTCACAAGAACCCCACTTTCGACCACCCATTTGTTTCTGGTTTTTTTTTTTTTTTTTTTTTTTTTTTTTGGTATATCTTATCATTAGTAATCTGTACTACTTAAAATGTTGCAGCACATAATTCGCTAATGTTCTCATTCTCAGCTGTTCACCCCCCAACAAAAAAAAAAGATAGAATTTATCAAGATATTGATAATAAAAGGTAATAATAATGGAAAAAAAAAAGAAGAAGAGGCATTTGTCTTACATCAGAATGAACTTATGATGGAGTCCTTTGAAATGAACCTCATCTAAGCCTGGGACTACCTGTACTCCTTAACTTGCTAATCATTCTGTTTCTGAACCAACACTGCCGACAAAAGACGGAGTCAAAGTCATTTGCTTCACAATCAGGTGTCCAGCTGCTCTCTGCATCTGGTTAATTCATCACAGGCTGTATTCATATTCAGCCAATTAGTCAAAATGCAGCTATTGACTGAGGTAGGATGGTGCTGGTATATCAAGTGTTAGGGGGATTCTAATCCTGTTTCATTTAGAAGGGGCAGTTGGTCAGTGTGAACACTTATATACATATTCATTTAACAATTTAGTTCTATTAATTCTGCAGCACAAGAGGGAAAGGAGTTAAGCCAGAACAACTAATCTCACCATGATGACGTGCTGTGTTTTCATTGTTGGAACTGATATATTTCACTACAATGTTTAAATGTGGAATAAGAAGCAGTATGCCTTGGGTTTTTTACTGTTCAACTGAAAGAAAACATATATAATCAAGGTAATATTCAGTGCACCATTCTGGAAATATTATCAATGAATTTTGAATTACTGACTGCATTTTCTTCATTCCATTAATTACATTCTACAGTGAAATTTTGGCCTGTTAGAAAAGAAATGCTTAGCAATATCAAAGAGAAATAAAAATCTTTTAAAAGGATTATCGGTATAGGTGTTTAGAACACAAAAACAAATGAGTTCAACAATTGATGACTAAAGTTGTGAAACATTATCCCTTTAAACAATGGATTATCGACTTCTTTGCATATAGTAATACAACAATTTCTTTTGCCAACAGGGCAATCACAGTACCAACTCTGAGCCTCAGTTTTTCTAGTTGTTAAATGGATAGATGAATTCTTGCTTTGTTAGGTGTCATGGGGCTTCATGAGGAACTTCTCATAAAGTGGTTAGAGCTTCTGCGAACAGTGAGGCTTTATAAACAGAACATTCTTCTCTGTGTAGGGAGGCACACGGGGCAGTGGTCAACCACAAATACCAGTTCAAATATGAACTCTCTTTGGACAAGTCATTAAATGGAACTGATCATAAGAGAGTTACTTTTCAGCTTTCTCACTTTCACAGAATGGAGATAAACATTCTGTGCATTGGTTTGGACATCAAATGAAGTAAGCTTACTTTGAGATTGCTTAAATACTAGGCATCATATTGCAAAATCGGAGTGCACAGAATACGGTGATCTACATGTAATAAGAAAGGGGAAAAGTGGAGAATTCTCGAACTGAGCATAAGAAGCTGGGCATGATGTTTAGGGATGCACAGGGCTAGGACTGGCTGAGGGAGCAGCAGGGCACAGAAACACAGCAAAGGGTTCCTCCCATCAATAGATAGTAGGAAATCAGTACAATCTACACTCTGCAAACAGGACAGCTGAAACAGGCCCAAATTTGGATTTAAAAATCAGGCACCTACCATTGAGCAGCATTGGTGTGCCTTTAGAAACTTTGTTTGGTAACTTCTTCCTTTTAATAGACATTAAACATTCCCAAATTAGCTAGAAGTAAAGTGACTCACATTACTGTCATTTTCAAAACAAAACCTAAAATACCCTCAAGTTCTCTTTGCTCCAAAGTGTGCCTATATTGCAGATGCATTATTTTGGTTTAAAGTCAGATTGCCTCTAGCTTTTTTCACTATCCAGCTAAAGGTGACTGAAGAGCCTGAAGTAAGAACTTTAATGGGTCATACCCACTGCCATGGAGTCAATTCCTACTCACAGCGCCCCTAGAGGACAGAGTAGAACTGCCCCATAGGGTTCCAAGGCTGTAATCTTTACAGAAGCAAAGCCCAAACCAAAACCAATGCTGTGGAATAGATTCTGACTCACAGGGACCCTGTAGAACAGAGAAGAACTGCCCCAAAGGGTTTCCAAGGCTGTCAATCTTTCCAGAAGCAGACTGACTCATCTTTTTTTCCCACAGAGTGGCTGGTGCATTCGAACTGCTGTCCTTTACATTAGCAGCCCAATGCTTTAACTACTGGGCCACCAGGGCTCAGCCCTGTAACCAGGGCTCCTTACTGTGTCATTAGGGCCTCTATAATGGGTAATAGTGACCTGAAAAGAAATTTTTAGATGTTTTCTGAAGAACAAAAGATGGGAATGCTGATCTCTGGCTTTATGATACCTCTTCTAGAAAGAGGAGGCCACAGGACTACCCCAAAGGAAAATGATTTTTTATGTGCTCCTTGTCTTTCAAAAAATTCCCTTGTGAGGAATTAGGCCTCAAATTAGGCAAATTTGAAGGGTTACCCTTCACATATTTTTAAATTTTTCTTCTTTAACAAAGTTCAAGCTGATTTATGAAAGGATTTATTTATATGTTGCCTCATTTCCATATTTGAGTACATTATTGTTTAAAATGGTAAATTTTATAATATTACTAATAGGAGCTCTGGTAGCATAGTGGCTAAGACACTTGCCTGCTAACCAGACGGCTGGCGGTTCAAACCCACCAGCCACTCCTCGGAAGGAAGGTTGGGCAATCCTACTTCCGTAGTGATACTGCCTCGGAAACCCAAGGAGGGGTCGCTATGAGTCGGGGCCGACTCCACGGCACATAACAACAACAACAACAATGTGTAAGCATATCACTTAGTAAATCTTGAATCTTGGGTAGTATCTAGTACAATGAAAATAATGTAGGCCTAAAGTCATTTTAAATCAAATTATTTCATACCCACAAATTTCTGATTTATAAAGACTAGAAATAGGTTCCATATATTCTCTCCTTACCCTTTATTTCACTATACTTCCCATCCTCAATCATATGGGCATTGCTACAGGTCTTACGATATCACAAGAGCCCTGGTGGGGCAGAGGTTAAAGCACTTGGCTTCTAAATGAAAGGACTGTGGTTCAAACTCACCAGCCACTCCACTGGAGTAAGATGAGGCAGTCTACTTCAACAAAGATTTACAGCCTTGGAAACCCTATGGGGCACTTGTATTCTGTCCAATAGCATTGTCATGAGTCAGAATTGACTTGCCGTTAATGGGTTGTTTTTTTGTTATTTTTCCTTTTCTGGTTTTTGTGATATCATTAAGGAAAAAAAAAAAAAAACACTCAAGAGGTATTTGAAGACTAGGTCTTCCTCTTTCCCTTTCTGCAGTATATACTATTTGTGTTCAATTCAGAAATTCACACACACATACAAATACTAGCAAAAACCTACAGAGTATTCAACCTGAATAATAAAATGGTATTGCCAAGGGGCAGGAGGCTGCATCTTCTGACCTCCTCTAACCCCACAAGAGGAAGACAGAATCATCATCAGTAGCCCAAGGCCTATCCCTGTGAGGCCAGACATGCTGCCTCCCTCCTGCCTTTTCACCAACCCTGACACCAACCGTTCCTCCTGCAGCACCCACCACCTCTCTGCTAGGTTCGATAATTCATAATTCACTGCAGTGGCCACACAGAACTCACAGATTTGGGGGTTTATTAGGGAAGCACCAGGCTACAATTCAAGTTCAGGAAAAATGTTCAGTCTCTCTCAGCCAACAGTCTTTCAGTCTCTCTCCCATCAGTGCATGTCTCAGTGTCTCTCTCTCCCTCTCAGGAGAACATTTCTCTCAGCAGCACGTCTTTCTCAACCAGCAGTCAGAAAGACTCCTTCTGCCTCTAGGAGGGCTCCTTTTTGAGCCTGGCAGAGCAGCCAACTAACCAATCCCAACATCAGAATTCTAAACAGCTGAGAGACAGCAAACTTTCCAGAACATTGCTTTGTGCCACTCTCAACAGAAATACCCCAGATGGATAACTTTAACAATCAGGAGCTCCACAGTTGCTCACGGCAAATTCCACCATGGAGTTTCCAAAGACTTATGGCTAGAAAAGCCATACCAGGTAATTTACTACACCACAGGTATGTTGGACTAGTCACTCAGAATTTGGACCCTGTTTATAGGTAAATAATTTTAATACTAAGAGTAACAATACAGACATAGTACCACTTTATTAATATATTACTTTTGAGTGTGTGTTGAGCATACAAATTAGCTGTAGCAAAAACAGAATTTCGGTCAGATCAGGTTTAGATGGGATGGTCATTTGAACTGTTGTGTGGTAGGTCTTAACAGCAGCTCTGGTGGTGCAGCAGTTAAAACATTCAGGTGCTAACCAAAAGGGTGATGGTTCAAACCCACCAAGTACTCTATGGGAGTAAGATGAGGCAATCCGTTCCATAAAGATTTATAGCCTTGGAAACCCTATGGGGCTGTTCTACTCTTACTGGGTTGCTATGAGTCAGTATCAACTCGATGGCAGTGGGTTGGTGGTAGTCTTAGGACCCCTTACAAGATATGGCTCTCTTTCTGAACACAAGTTGATTACACTTTTCCACCCACGAAATTAACAACTTACATGGTAAATGAACGATTTTGGCCCCTAAATCTGAGCAAAATTGACATAATTCACTTCCGAGCCAAATAGCCATTGCACTTTGAAAGCCATTTAACTCATTTTTCCCTCGTCATTCCATTCAACAATGTTCTAGATGTTTTAACAGCCTAGGTTTCAGGAGAGAACAATGTGGAAGCAGACCCCTGAGCTAATCCATGGAGAGCTTGTAGTGTGAGTGAGGCATGACTTTTGTTGCCTTAAGTAAGAAATATTTGGGGTCATTTGTTCATACAGCATACTCTCTAGCTCATGCTGACTAAATAAGTTATTTCCTGAGATTCTATGATCCTATATTATTCGATGCTTTGCACTCATAGTCTGCAATATTGCCAAAATATCATTGTTCACAAAAATTGTCACAACTAGCCAGTTGGTGAAAATCTGTCAATCAATGCCTGCTACATGAACAATCTCTCAATTCTGAGTCCTTAAAAACATCTATGTCAGTTATCAAAATACTTGTGCACCTTTCCTAACCTGACAGTATTCAGCAAAAGACTGGAAATACTTGTAGTTCAAGTTTTTCTTTTTTAATTCTGTCTTTTGAGAAGATAGAAAACATGTACTTTTTTCTTCCAACAGTGTCCAAGTTTTGAATTCAAAGGATTATACTGTGTCTGGATTAAACTGTCAGCTTGTACAGCTTGAGCTAAGAAAAGGAAAAGTGTTGTTCAGTGTCTAAAAAAGTATAGTCTCTTTAATATAGAGTCATGCTGATCCTTCAAAATTATATGGGGGCGGTGTGGAAGAAGGTAAAGAGACTTAAATCACAAAATCTACTAGCAACAAGACTGTACAGTGATATTTGGCAGAGGAGTTATCAAAATGGCAATATCCAGCATTCACCAAATCAATATAATATGAGCAGAATGTGAAATGCCTACATAATTATTTACAAACAACCGGGATTGCTAAGTAATGGTAAGCAATGTGACAAGGTACTTTAATTACCTATTTAATGAAGACAGAACCAAAGAGTCATGGTAAAATATCTACCAGAGGGCAATATCAACACATTTGCATTAAAAATAATGAAAGCAGTTATCCCAAAACTGTTCTGTTCTGTGAAAACAGTTTTAAGAGATGATAATAGCTATGAGTGGATATATAGACACTCAAGCTGAACAGGGGTGGGAAGGCGAATGGGACTACACCCACAAACATATATAGGTTTGACAGAGGGTATCACTGTCTATGTATTTACATGTGCTGGAAATACATCCATGAATACAGCAGAACATACAAAGGGCAAAGTTACAAAAACTTCTTAGCCGTAATCAAACACCTTGATGTAATGAGTTGCTGGGCCTAGGGACTCAGGACCATAGTCCCAGTGGACATCAAGGTCAATTGGCACAACAAAGTCCACAAAGAAAATGTTCTACATTCTACTTTGTTGAGAAGCAACTGCAGGCTTAAAAGCTTATGAGCAATCATCTAAGATGCAGCTATTGGTCTCTCCCTGTCTGCAAGTAAGAAGAGTGAAGAAAATCAAAGACGTATGGAACGATTAGTCCAAAGGACTAAAGAACCGTGCTAACTGCAGCCTCCCTGACCCTGAGAGCAGACAAACTGGGTGGCTCCCAGCTACCACTGCTGACTGTTCTGAAAGGGATCACATTAGAAGGTCCTGGACAGAATGGGAGAAAAATGTGGAACTAAAAATACAAAAAAAAAGAAAAAGAAAAGAGCAGGCTTACTAGCCTGATCGAGGTTGGTGGAACCCCGGAAACTACGGCCCTTACTCACCCTTTGGACCGGGAGCTGAACTCACTCCCATGACTCAATTTTCAGCCAAACGATATACAAGTCTGTTAGGTGGACAATAACACAAGGAAGGTATATACTCCTTAGAACAATCCACCAGTTGAGATCAAAAGGGCAGCATTTGCCCAAGAACAGAGTTTAGAAGGCAGCAAGAGTTAGGAGAGAAGGAGGAATGGAAGTGAGAAACACAGGGAGAATATTGGAGGAGTGATGTTACATTGAGGAGATTGCAGTCAATGACATGAAACAAAATGTCTACGAACTGTTGAATGGAAAATGGATTTGCTCTGTAAATTTTCACCCAAATCACAATAAAAAGTTATTTTAAAAGATGATAGTAGGTGCTGCACAAAAATATATATTCCATATAGTGCACTTACCCTTATCTTGAGGAGCTCTGGTGGCATAGTGGGTAAAGAATTTGGCTGGTAACCAGAAGGCCAGTGGTTCAAACCTACCAGCTGCTCCACAGGAGGAAGATGAGGCAATCTACTTCCTTAAAGAATTACAGCCTTGGAAACCCAATGGGGTTCACTATTGGGCAGGATACACTTTGCAGCAGTGTTTTTTTTTTTTTTTTTTTTTTACCCTTCTCTTACAGATTCTCACTGTATATTTACTATAGAAAACATTCTGAAAAGACCTAGAATAATTAAATCAATTTCACTTAGCATTACTTTAGCATTTCTCAAAGTTTTTGAGAATAGAACACTATTTTGGAGACACCATTATCTTTATTTTAGCTTTGATACTTTTTTCTCTTTTCCTTTTTTACCTATCTCTAACGTTTCATTCTCTTTTCCCCTTGCAATAACCCTCACATCACATCCCAGGTAACCTCTGTTAATTTTATAAGTTTAATCGTTTGTGTTTTTTTTGTGGGCTCATACAATTCTACACATACAACATATGTATATAGAAAGGGTTTGTTGTTTGTTTGTTTTAACCAATTGTTTTACAACAATGGTATAATTTTGAAAAATATATCTTATACTATTGTTCTTTTTACATAGTAGTAGTACTCATGGATGTTCCCTCCAAGTCACCTGGTAGAAACCTAATTTATCCCTTTTAATGACTGCATAATCTTCTATTATGCAAATGTAACTATGATTTTTAAAGCCATTGACCTATTTCCTAAACCAAGAAGTGCTGCATTCTTTGCTAAATGCTCCATCCCTTCCCTAATTTCCCCCATTTAAATACCATGAGGCCTTTTAGGATATTTTTATGTTTTTCAATTTTTTGTACCTATTCCCATGGCAATACCACCACCACCACCACGACCAGTCCTGTGGAAGATATTTTATTTTGTACACTTCCCATTGCCAGATCATAGGCTTTACTAAGATAGTTTTGTATTTACTCATACTTCCCTTACATTATATACTATTTATTGCCCTTAAAAGCACATTTCAGATTTTCTATTTCATTTATCTATACCTATATATATTCCATTTATAGATAACACCTACTCCACTTATCAACCCTCATTACCCTTCATTTCACATTTACGAAAATAGTGAAGTATCTATTATCCAACTATTTTGTGCATTCATGAGGCAGAAGGCATGGCGGCAATTACTACGGAGCATCCCATCCCTTGAGGTGAGTCTCAGGTCAGTCTCCAGGAAGCTGCTGCTCTGGCTGGTCTCCTCCATAGTGACAGCCTCTGGGCAGATGCACAGGCATCCCCCAAGTTAGCTCCTGGGATCCCAGTTCTTATATAGCCTGAAGCTCTGCAGCTCAAAACTGTTGTGGGGTCAGAAGGGAAGAAAGAAAGAGGCATTGGAGAGAGAGTTTGAAAGAAATGCATGTGAGCTTCACAACATCCCAAAATGAGTCAAACTGGGCCTGAAGCCCTCTGCCTCAGTAGGGCCGAGTGCTTGGCCAGGCCCCTAGCACCCTCACAGGAAGTCCCAAGCTTTGGGTGACTCACCAGCCTGGAGGGCACAAAAGGCTCCAGATAGTGAACACTGGGCTTTCTGGGGTGGCAGTAGAGCCCTGGAGGCAACTCCTACAAGGAAGTTCTGACCCAGCACAGGAGGAAGGTGAAGTGGTAGAGCTCATGGGCCCTCCGTCACTGAACTTAGCTTCCTCCAACTTTGTCTCCTTCAAACCTCCTTCTCCTAAGAAGAATAATCCATAACTGGACTCATTACAGTGATGAACATTGGTAAATTTTAAGCTGTCATTATTTGTTATATTTTCTAAATTAAAAAAAAAATCAGACAAATCGATGGTCTGAAAACAAGGAAAAATTAAAAAAAAAACCCTCCATTTTTGTAAAACACTGATTTTCATTTAATGATCTGGTCTTTGGAACCTACGTATGTCAATAAGTGAGGAATGGGTGAATATGAACCTCGTGTGAGTAAACACTATATGGATTCTTTTTTCTCATTACTCAACATGGTGTCCTCTCTTCTTTATCCTATCTATATTGATGCTACTCTTCTGGTTCCTTTAGTATTTGGAGTTAATTTATTTTATTTTTCTCTCACATATTTTCATCATATGAGGTTCACAGATGATATAAATTCTACACATCCCTAAATATCTTTGTTCAGTCCTGGCATGTCACTGACATCTTGGCTGGGCTATGATTCTTGGATTATAGTCAGGCCTACTTCTAACTAGTATGGGGTGCAAAGCAAGGATAAAAATGGAGTTCTTCATACCATATGTCTAAATATTTATCAGTTATAAACCAAGCTAAGAAACCATTAAATATGTTCTATTCTCATACTTTGACAAGCAGATCCATAATAGCCTGAAAGGCCAAGTTCTCAATAAAATTCCAGAAAGTGGTGCCACAGGGAGGGCCACTGGCTGCAGGTAGACATGGTCCCTTGCAGTCACAGGAAGGCCAGAGTGTTGTCCTGTAAATATCAAAGTTTGCGGCAGGGAGTCCTTTTGCTTTGGTCTGAGAAGGATATTTGTTATGGTATTTTGATCTGCAAATACTTTTTAAGAGCCTACTGGCTTCAGTGTTGCAAATGAGAAATCCGATGCCAATCTGATTCTTTCTCCTTTCTAGGAAATTTATTCTTTCTTCACTGACATTTTAAAGAGTTTCTCTTTATCCTTGAAGCGATTGCCGAACTATGGCACACACTTTTTTTGCTTTTGCAGAGCCTACAAGCTACAACAGTGTTTTACATTTTAAAGGATTGTAAAAAAAAAATTATACACACACATATGCAACAGAGAAATTATGTGGCCCACAATATTTACTGTCTGACCCTTTACAGAAAAGGTATACTGACACTTGGAGTACAGGAATGTTGCCAGAAAATGCCAAGGTGCTTGTCTTTCTCATTAATCCAACCTTAACCTCAGCCAGATCTTTCAATCAGCAGATTCAATTTTTTCTTCTGCTCAGATACATTTTCTTATATTATTTATTTAATGCTTCAGAGCTCCACTTTTTAAATACCATGTTATGGAATCCATAGGCCAATTCCTAATTAATAGATGTATAATAAAGAGAACCACTAGACTTTAATGGATGGCTGAGTAACTTCTTTGCAATTTTTTAGTGAGTTTTCATCAGAATTACCACTTATCACCATACAGGCTGTGCACTGCGCAAATTCAGTAGGTGCCATCCACAGAGACTAAGCTGTGAATGATGCACCCTGGGGTTGTGCAACATGGTGATGCTGGTGCTTATCACTTTGGCTCTCTCTGCTGCAAAAACACAGTATAACAAAAGGATACATGTAATCTAGTGACATCTTTAAAAAAGTATCAAGTGCCTGGGTCACATCTCTAGATATTCTGATTTTATTGTTCTGGGTTGGGACCCTAGCATGGGTATTTTCTTAAAGCTGCCCAGGTGACTTCCATGGGCAGCCATGGTTGAGAACCACTGATTTACTGTTTTCACAATCTTAATGATTGCATTCTATGGATTGCATGGTTGATATAAATGCCTATGAGGAAATGGAACTTAAAATAATTTCCCACCAAAAGGTTTTACTTCACAGAATTTATTCCAAGTGGAAAATTAGTGTTAATACTCCAAAATTAATAAATGAATCTAGATCTGTTGAATTCTAGAACCCACACTCTTTCCAACTAAACTATGGTATCCATATGTAGATGAGAAAATTAATGATACTTCCTTAGTTTTTCAGCTACATATTTAATCACCATAGTTCTATCATTACTTCTCCAGGTTCTTGGGATCTTAGACTTATCACACATCATATCATATATGCTAGGCAGTTTCCCCTTAGTAAATCTTTCCCCACAAATGGTCGAGAACTAATTTTACTAGTCTAAATAGTCCTTTAACAGAAAGTTAGTGATCAAGACCCAAAGCCAGATATGAACTATTAAGTGCCCCACATTTTTAAGTGGCAACCTAATAATCGTTGGTAAATACCTGACCCATCTCTTGGTCTACATAAGAATCATGAAGAGTAGAATCATTGGCTTCATGGGTTGTACTGTATTCCTAGTGAGAAATGACTTCCTTGTCTCCTTATGGTAGAGTGCTTTCTAGAGTTAACACAGGACCAAGTGAGGTCAAGTGGCAGCTTCAAGAAAATCACTGAGAGAGACCAGGAGTGCCTGCAAGCAGATGAGATCTTCTCTCACTTTGTGCATGAACCTGTAACCTCACTCTGATAATGCCAGGAGACAGGAGAAGGATGAAAGAGTTCCTGAGAAAGCCTGGTATGTTTCTGGAGGCATAAGAAAACATAGAAATTTGTATCCTTCCTTAGTCTAGATATTTCTAAAGGTACGAGTCCTGCTGGAGTAACCTATGCCAGCAGAGACTAAAAATATTATGGTCAGTTTTGCCTTGAAAGAATACAGAATCCCTCTCAATCTTGCTAACGATGGACCTTGGAGGACTCAGAAGAGGGTCTTAGTACAAAAAGTAGAAGCTGTAGGGCTACCTAAAGACAGGTTGAACAAATAAGATGCCTCAGCTGCCTTATTCAAGGTTCTGTAAAGAAACAGAACAGGAGGAGAAAAGGAGGGATCAAAGACCTGGATTCATATACTGTGTTTGTGGTTTACTAGATGTGCACACTTGGACAATTTATGAAATATAGCCCACATGTAATACTAGTCTCAAAGTCTTGTAAGGATCAAGATACTGTTTAAAGCACTTAGCATAATGCCTGTCACATTTCTTAGAAAATGTTAGCTTCCTTTTTTCCCTTCTCCTTCTTATGCAATCAAAGCTATTTATTTAAGTAGTTAATTGATTTGTTCCAGAATTTGGAGGTGAATTTACATTGAAGTCAATGAAGTTTAAGCTTCAGGATCCCTCACGTTTATAGGCCTCTAAAAATAAATATTAGTTTTCCCCCTTAATTTTGTATTTGGATGCCCAAAATATATGAACTTTAATAGCAAGTACAATCTGGACCTGCTTCAGGAAGTATCTAAAGCTTTTTTCTTTGGTCAGGGCTTGACAACTCAGGCAAACTTGGAAAAGCTTCAGTAGGAAGGAACCAAAAGAATAGGCAAATTAACAGAAACTCACTGTCCATTCAAATAGTAATTTTTATTGCTAACTAAACGATAAGTAACTGTCATTTTAAAAATTACAAAAGCAATTTAAAAATATGGAACATGACAGGTTGCAATTGCAGTCAAGTAAGATAATGAACGAATGTCAGAACTAGGAGAACCCAAGCACTCATTCAGGCCGTGAATGCTTTCTGGCCTTCTACAGGTAGAGAAGGAAATAAGCTACTAGAAATATTAGCTTAGTGTTTCAATTATGCAATGTTCAGGAATACATGACCTTGAAAAATTCCCTTTTCCTTCTTGGCACCTAAGTTTCCCTTCAGTAAGATGAGGAATTGCACTAGATGACCTGTAAGAAGTCTTCCAGTTCTGACATTCTATCTTAGATTCTATTAATCAACATTCTATGATTCTATAAATTAATTAGGAATGAGATTCATTATTTCATCCTATGATTTAAATCAATTTGATTACTGTCATTTATACTTTCTCCTCTCTATTCATTTGTACAAGTATCAATGAGTAGTGAAACTAATTAAATAAAATAAAGGAGAAAAAAAAGACAATGACCATCAATGTCCACCAATAGAATGAAGTCAACTGTAGTTATTTTTCTAACAGCTTTATTAATTACAATGTTTAGTTTTCTCACTGCTGCTAGGTTAGATGAACCATCTTCAATTAAATGCTAGAATTCCTTTTAACCCCGTCTCTCAGTCACACACTATGACATTATCTGTCACTGTATGAGCACCAGCTTCAAGACATAATTGTAATTTTTGGCTTCTGTGAATTTTAAGAATCAAATGTTTAGTGCTTTAACTTACCATATGATCCCACTCTAATGCTTTTGCAAGTCAAAGTAAGCAGCAACTTGCTTCTTTTCCAAAAGAAATTAAAGAGCATAGGAAATATTAACTATCTTAAATAAATGAGTCTTTAAGAAATATGCCTATGTGCAAGTATTGATTTGAAGAGAAGGGCAATGTATCAAATGTGAGTGATCAACACAGTGGCATTGGGGAAGAAGAAGACATAGAGAGGTGCATGGGAGGTACAGACAACAAAGATGAACCCTTTTGCACATAGAGTACTGCGTTGTCAGTGAAGGCAAACATTGATATACAGGTGGATAGACAGGTAGATAGGCTGAATGATTAGGTGAGCCTATGAAGGAGGGAGTGTGCCCATGACCATGTATAGGGTTGGCAGACAATGTTTCTACAAGTGTATTTGTACCTTCCGTAAGAATGTCCAGGTATGTAGTAGAGCTGACAAGGGAAAAGGTTTGTAGTCACTTCCTGGCCACAGCCAGATACCCAGAGGGAGTGAGTAGTTGGACCTGTGGGTTCAGGACCATAGTCACAGGGGACATCAAGCTTAATTGGCATAACATACTACACAAAACATTGTTCCACATCCTACTTTAGCAAGTAGCAACTAGGATCTTAAAAGCTTGCAAACGACCATCTAGATGCAACGATGGGTCTTTCCTCATCCAGAGCAAAGAAGAATGAGGAAAAACAAAGATGCATGGAAACAATTAGTCCAAGCAACTAGTACACCATGTGATCCTCAGCTTATATGACTATGAGACCAGAAGACCTAGATGGTGCCTGGCTACCACT
>NW_006921948.1:3361124-3362542 GCF_000298275.1 Orycteropus afer afer
CTGGAATTGAACCTACTCCTGTGGCTTCCAGCCAAACAAAAGACAGGCATATGAGATGAACATTTACATTAGGTAGATACACTCCTTGGAGAGATCAATCATGGGAGAATAGAAGGGCTGTATATGCACAGGGGAACAGGAGGGAAGGACACAGGGAAGAGGTAACCATGGGGAGGAAGTGGGAGGGGAGTAGTTGGATTGTGGGAAATTGCAGTCAATGTCATGAGACAAAGTGTATGTGAGCTGCTGTATGGAAATAAGTTTGCTCTGTAAACTTTCACCCAAATCACACACACACACACACAAAGAATGTGTCTGTGTGGAAAGAAGGATGGATACATGGATAGACATGTGATAAAGCAAGTATAGAAAAATGTTAATATTAGAAACTTGATGACTGCAAACTGAACAGCTGGAAGTTTGAGTCTATGCTAAGGCACCTTGGAAGAAAAGTCTGGTAATCTACTTCTGAAAAGTCAGCCATTGCAAACCCTATGGAGCACGGTTCTACTCTGACATACTGAGTTGGAATCAACGTAGTGGCAACTGTTGTTGTTGTTATGTGCCGTTGAGTCAGCCCCCACTCACAGCAACCCCTCCTTGGGTTCCTGAGGTGGTATCACTATGGAAGTAGATTGCCCAAGCTTCCTTCTGAGGAGTGGCTCTTGAGTTTGAACCACCAGCCTTCTGGTTAGCAGTCAAGTGCCTTAGGCACCACGCTACCAGAGCTCCTCAATGACAATTAGTAATATATTATATAGAGAATCATAGAAAAATCTGTACATATCAAGCAATGTAAAGCAAACAAACTATATGAACAATTGCTAAGCTATCTTGAAATTTTAAAATTAGGTAAACAAAATGTTAAACATCTGTGGAGCATTAAAAACATGCCTTTTGAACAAATAAAATGAACAGATGCAGATCAACTTTTGGAAAGTATTTTAATATACAGCATAAAATGGTCAGATATCTGGGGTTCAGATATACTTATTTATAAAAAGGGAACATTCAAATAACTTGAAAAGCACTAAAGATGAAATCATGTAACAAATAGTTACTGAGCATCTACTTCAGTCAGGCACTGCCCTAGGTCCTAGGATATAGTGATAAACAAGAGAACTAAAGCTCCTCTTCTCATGGAGCTTAGTGGGTTTTGACCTGGAACAACAGCAACAATACAAATCAAGTAACCAAGATAATTTCAAAGGTAAGTACTAGGAAGGAATAGTGAAAAACACAGGGTGATATAACAGAGAGTGTCTGGTAAGGGGAATGTAACTTTACAAAGTGCTGAGGCTAAGACCATAAAAGAGAAAGAGCAAGCCTACTACAATCTTGAAGAAAAGAATTCCAAGAGGTTACAGGAGTATAGTGCCTAAGGCACTTGACTACTAACCAGAAGGCTGGCGGTTCAA
>NW_006921948.1:3362840-3364931 GCF_000298275.1 Orycteropus afer afer
CCTGCAATGATGGGCTCAAGTATAGCAGGGATTGTGGGGCTGGCGCGGGATAGGGCAGTGTTTCGTTCTGCTGTGCATGGGGTCGCTATGGGTCAGAAATGACTCAACGGCACTTAACAACAACAACAACAACATTTCCAACCAACACTGATTTCTTATTGCACAGAATACGTGTCATGCAGGATAGAGACATGCAGGTTGCCACAAAGAAAAGAATATGTATTTTTGAATCCACATTGGTCATGTACTAGCTAGGAGTCATCGAGTAAATTACTGTGAGTCACTTCCCTTATTTGTAAAAAACAGGTTTTGTTTTAAAGTTAAATTACGTCCCTTAGAGCAATAGACCATGGGACACCAGAGGAGCAACATTCAAATTGAGGAAATGAAGGACAAACAGGAGTGCATAAATATGAGGGGCACAAGGGGAGGGTTACAGGATAGGTAGAGGAGGAGACTGGGTTAGAGTTGGACGTGGTAAATGGGGAGTGAAACTAAATATATGTGTAACGTTGAATGTAAAACAAGCTCTTAAAAGAAAATAATAAAGAAATAAAGTTAAATGAGATTTAATATGTAAAAGTCTTCACAGTGCCTGCTGTTATGTAGATACTCACTAAATAGCTTTTGTTACTCTATTTTAGTGTATCTCCTGCTCAAGTGTTTATCATGCTAATGGTGTTTTAACAGCTTCTTATCTCTCTGGCTATATATGTGAATGTAAGCCTATCTCTTCATATGCACATATGCATGCGTAAAGAAATGTCCCTGTGAAATACGAGAATTTTTAACACATCCTTTAAAGGAATCACACTGCCTGTGTTGAAGTCATAAAAGTAGTGCAGATGAAACTCTGGACCATAGCAGGAAAGCAGTTATTAGTCTCCAGATTAGAATCAGAATAGATATCTTGGCTCCCACGTTTAAAGAGCCATCTCAGAACCTTATAAGTCACACAGTGAAATCCTGGTTGGCTTGGTAAAATTCATCATTTCCCTCTGGCTTTGATAATTACATTAAATATAAACTGAGACTAGGTTAGTATAATCATTTCTTATTTTATACTGCCCCCTGGAGTAAAAAATGACATTAACTGGTGTGGCCTGAAAGAATTTAACTGGGATTATTCAAGGGTGGGACTGTAAAATGGTATTCTACATTTTATCCTTTAGAAACGGATAACATATAAATCACGTGTATATCTTATATGTGTGAACTATGATAAACAGATGTGTGAAAACTCCAGCCTCATCTGAAATGACTAAATTGAAAAATGCAAACATCAGAATGATACCACTTTAAAACTCCTTGTCTCCTTGTTAAATTGTTTCTTAAATTTGAGAAAAACGCTCAACCTGTGATCACATTGATGTAAAAATAAAAGTGCTGCATTTAACATACAAGATAACACATAAAGTGAAAGAAAAGAGGAATATCCTTACCAAACATAAGAAGAATCCCAATGTGAAAATCACTGAAAAATCAAGCAAAGAAAGGATACAAATGCTAATTGATAACAACTAGCAAGCACATTGATAATCAACTGTATGTCAATGATTTTCCAGATCAGAAAATAAAATGGACTACAGTAAAATAAGACATTCACTTTGAAAAGTGTTCCTTTGAAATACCCCCTCAGTACCCTCTCAAGTATGTCCGTAGTGTTAATTGCTTAGTTTGAAACTCTTTGAGACATTTACCTTTTCACTCTCCTTAATGTTTTCTTCAGACATACACAGGTTCTCAAAAACATAGATTTATATTGTTTAGATAAAATCCATGGATGATTTTGAATTATAATACTTATTATACTAACAGTGTTGTCTCTCATAACTTTGTTTAAATGAATCCATCAGAATACACATTACACTAAGGACTCATTGCAGGTCAATTCTTATAAACCAAATAGTATGTAAGGGAAAGTTTTCTAAATCTCTTTTCAATTTTTTTTTACTTCAAGAGTTAGCCATGTATATACTGGATGATGAGAAACCTTTTAAAATCAAATATTTTGATTCTAATGTTATTTTCTTTAGCTCTACCTTTGTCTAAAATTCTTAATGAAGATGTACCAAGAGATCCAGCAGATAT
>NW_006921948.1:3365134-3369079 GCF_000298275.1 Orycteropus afer afer
TGGCGGTGGGTTTGAACCGCCAACCTTCTGGTTAGCAGTCAAAGGCCTTAGGCACTACACCACCAGAGCTCCTTATTCTGACTCATAGTGACCCCCTTTGTATTTCCTAAGTGGTATACCTTTACAGAAGTTGATTGCCCAATCTTCCTTCCACAGAGTGGCTGGTGGGTGTGAATTGCCAAGAAATCAAGACTCAGAGCCTGTTCCCAAGGTGTTAAAACACACTAGGAAAAATATGTTTACCTCTCCTCATTCCACTCTCCTCTGCTGCCAAAAATGGAGTGCAATATATTCCAGGAAAGAGTTATATTTAACAAAGAAAGGAAAGGGGTATTACCTTCTTTGTCAGAGTAAAATGGCCGATAAAACTTCACAGGAGACCCACCGGCTTCCTCAAGTAGATTCCAACTCAGAGCAAGCCTAAAGGATCTAATACAACTACCACTACTGCACAGGGTTTCCAAGGCTGTAAATCCTTACAGAACACATTGCTTCATCCTTCTCCCCCAGTGCAGCTGGTGGGGGAAGAACATCTGACCTTTCAACCTTTCAGTTAGCAGCCGAGCACTTAACCACTGAGCCACCAGGGCTCCTAGAACAGAAGTGACTGGGAAATCAGCCAAAATCGAAAACATATGAAGCTATGCATTGCCAAGGCAATCAACATAGTCAACTATCCAAACGTGAATTTACTACAGATGGAATGAATTGTATGGAATTGCTAGCCTCGTGGCCCTGGTGCACCTCTTTTTGTAAATCAAGATTTACTGGCACGTTACATATTGTCCGTGGCTGCTTTTACACTATGCCACAGAGCTGAGTACCTGTGACAGAGACCATCTGGCCCACAGTGCCTCATATGCTTACTATTTGCCCTTTGACAGATAAAAGTTTGCTAGCCCTGAATTAGAGAAAGATTTTAAAATAAGTATGTTCAGGGTGCTTGAAGAGAGAAATAAAGTGATCATATCCATTTTAAAATAAATGATGAACAATGAGAGAAATGAATCAAGAGCAAATGGATATGAAAAAGGAAACATTGAAAACCTTGTAAAATCAACAGAAAATAGGGCAAAGGACAGGGAGAGGAAATACACACCCAATGAAATCCAAATGGTCAATCAAAATGCAGACCTCAGTAGTAATCATGCAAATGTAAGTTAAATTGAGCTCTCATTTCATACTGGTCAGAATGGAAAACAAATAAAATTCTGAAAACACCAATTGTTGGCGAGGAGGTGGAGAATCCAACACTCAAACATAGCTCATTAGTTATCGAAATCTGGCAATGTGCTTACCATTTGAATCAACTCCAACTCAAATGACCTCATGTGTTTCTGAGTACAGCTGTGCTTCTTAGAATTTGCATGGCTGCGACCATTCAGAAGCTGATTGGCAGGCTTTTCTTCTGAGATACCTGGGTGGGTTCAAACCACCTAGCTTTCCATTTGTAGCCCAGCACCTAGCCTTTTGCACCACTCAGGGACTCTAGTAGCATGCCTACTAAAGTTGAAAATGTGCAGTTCTACAGTCCAACAATTATATTTTTACATGTAGCCCTTAGAGAAAACCACACACATACTCAAGGAAATGTGTGCATTACTTACACCAGCATTGGTTTTAGTAGTAAAATATTGGAAACAAACATGAAATTTGTCTCAGTCAGCTATATCCAACCTGCTGCTTCCTAACAAACCACCACAAAGTTCAATGGCTTAAAACAATTGTCAGTTATTCTTGCTCACATGTCTATGGATTGCCTAAGAAAGTTCCAGTGATCTCACTGGGTTAAGGTGGTCATATTGATCCAAACCACCATTTTGGTTCATATTTGCTCCACGTGCCTCTCATTCTTCTTGGACCAGAGGGCTAGCTAGGGGTTTGTTTTGCCCACGGTGATGGCAGAAATGCAAGGAGGAAGACCCAATTATGGAAACACATCTCAGGCTCCTTCTTGCGTCATGTCCATTGATACTTCTTTGGCCAAAGCCAGTCATATGGTCAAGTCTAACATTAAGTTTGTGGGGAAATATACTCTGCTTCTAATGCAAGAAACTGAAGAGACACATTGGAAATGGTGTAGATATAGGGAGAAGTGATGGATTGGGAACAATATAACCAAGTGTAGGTTTACGAACAAGAGAAGAACTACAGTACTGCACATCTATTCATGAGAAGATTTCCTAATGCAGTGAAAATCAACCAACTCTGGCACTGTATGTTAACAAGGCTATTTCTCAAAAGCATTGATGGGAGTAAAATGCAAAGTACAAAAAGCCGCAAAATCCTTCTAGATGTTGTTTACGCACAAATATGTATGCTGGATAATTCTAGAAACACACCTGGAATTGATTAAAACCAAATTTGAAACAATGGTTATCTATGGGAAGGATGGGAGGGGAGAGATTGGGCAGGAGTATATGGTGAAGGAACTTCAACTGTGTGCCATAATGTTTTATTTAAAAAAAAACAAACAAACAAATTGAAGTAACTATGCCAGAGTGCTGCTCGGTTAAAGGTGGTACATGAAAGGCAGTATTGTATAAGTGGTTAAGAGAAAAGTTGGTTGTGTTTTATATCCTACTTCCACCACTTACTAGCTGTGTGACACTGAATCAATTACTTGACATCTCTGAGGCTTAATGTCTTCAATTGTAAAATAGGAATGATAATATTAGCAATGTATCTCATCACATTGCTGTTTGAATTAAATGAGCTAATGTGTGGAAAGCAATTAGGACGGTGCTTGGTACAAAGTACACACAATCAGTATTAGCTATTGTTATTCTCCTCCATACTTTTATCCATCCTTGATGTATTTCACAATTAAAAAGAAATCAATAGTATATATGGGATGGGTGAGGAAGGTGGTAGGTGAGACTAAGAGTTTAGGAGTTTAGGTCATAGTTCAAACTTAATATTGGAGAGAGATGTTTCTACCCTATTTGTTTGAAATTCCACACAGAGTATCTTTCAAAATTAGTAGACATGATGCGTCCTAACCCCCATTGGAGGAGCCCTGGTGGCACATGGTTAAGCGCTTGGCTGCTAAACACAAGATCTGTGGTTCAAATCCACCAGCCACTCTGTGGGAGAAAGACATGGCAGTCTGCTTTGCTAAACATTTACAGCTTTGGAAACCCTGTGGGGCAGTTCTACTCTATTGTACAGGGTTGCTATAAGTCAAAATTGACTCAGTGGCGACAGGTTAGGTTTGGGTGGCTTATTCCCCATTGGACCTTGTAGCTCAAGTGTAAGATTCCTTCAAGAATACAGGAGGGTCAGGGAAGGATCCAAATATGAGTAAGATATACTTTCTGACAACCCTAGACTGTAGCATATAGCAATTATTCAACAAACATTCTGTGACTTGAAAGACTCCACTGCCCAAGCCTGACAGAACTAGATGTTTGCACCACTTCCCTTGGAAATGGCAGTTCTTATAAGGTATTCACTTGTATCTTAGAACCACAGTGAATCCCTGCAAGGAAATAATTCTACACAGCCATTAACCACAGCATACTAATAGAACATATTTTATACAGTAATTAATTCATCTTCCTTCACAGTCCCTAAGTATTCACCTCCATAGGACTTTTCTCTCTACAGCAAAGTGAAAGGGAGGGGGCAGAAGAGTCATCCTAGTTTTACTCATTATTTTGCCACTTCCAACTCCCACCTTTCCTCTTGTTACTATTGAAGACCCGAGGTATGGCATCCCAATGCCAGGAGAAATGCCAATGAACCTGATAGATAGCTCTGTCACCGTGTTCCACCATGCTGCCCAAAGCACCTCATACTAGACTTAGATGCAAACATTCATTCCCAGGCTTCAAATTCTAACTTATAGCAGAGGCGAAGTCAGTTAACGCCACTAGGCCTCATATCTCTATTGTCCTTGGTTATCTCCTTAAAGTAATTGATCCTTATAATAATAACAATAAT
>NW_006921948.1:3369289-3373036 GCF_000298275.1 Orycteropus afer afer
AGTAAACAGGCACTAATGCATTACTCTTTACAATAAACCTATGAGCTTCATACATTATAACCCCATCTTACAAAGGAGGAAATTCACTCAGGTTAATAGCTTGTTCACAATTCCTGTACCAAAAAAACAAACCAAACTGACTCCCACTGAGTCGATTCCAACTCATAGCGACTCCTCTTGGGTTTCTAAGGTGGAAAGTCTTTATGGAAGTAGATTGCCCAGTCTTCCTTTTGTGGAGTGGCTGGTGGGTTTGAACCACCAACCTTCTGGTTAACAGTCAAAATGCCTTAGGCACTACGCCACCAGAGCTCCTTATTCCTGTACCAGTTGCCTTCAGTTCTGACTCAGGGCAACCCCATGTGCATTGAAGTAGAACTGATTGTTTGGAAGTCGGTCACCAGGTCTTTTTTCCAAAACATGAGACTATGTGATGTGTTCTCCTTTAACTTCCTGTCCAAGAACTACTAAATCATCTCCATACCTCTCCATTCCTACTCTGTCCTTCCAGTCTCAGAGGATGGAATATCCCTGCAGTGTCTTACCACCAGCATCTCCTCTGTGCCTTCAGCAACATCAGTTGTGGCAAGAGAGGTGATAAGGGTGGAAAATTTAAAGAGGCACTAACTTTCAAATGCCAGCCCTGCACTTCCACAACTCTAAGAGTGAGTGTCTCCTTAAACTTTGCACCCTGGAAGCCTCTCTTTCCTCACCGTAGTCCGATCTCTGCCCCTCTGACCTCCTCCAAAATTTTGACTCTTTATTCATCCCCACTTCCTTTGTCTTTAAACTCTCCCTCCCTCACGCTCTTCCCATGTACCCTACAGAATTTTCTAAGCATGATCTTCTTCATGCTGTAAATTTCACAGCTTGACTTTGGTGAAGGTCATCAGTGGCCTAGGACCTTTTGTGACTAGGCAGATAAGTAAGACTAATTCTGGTATTCAACATTAGCGAGTGAATTTGGCTATCACATCTAAGCCACATTCTCCAACAATAACTTTGTCATGAATAAAGATGATACTTTGGATCTTTATGTCCCACTCCTTTGTCTTTCCCCCTTGAGTTTATTCCAAACCTAAACAGTAACATGGTTGCTATTTATTGGGTGCTCTTTGAAGACACAATAGCTACAGTCCCTCCTACACATTATTCCTGCTGCCTGAAATTAGACCATGGCCCGACTTGAACCAATCAACTCCTATTCATTTTTCAGATTTCATTTACTGTCTGAGGAATGTTCTCTCTAAAACTACCTGAAACTAGGTCAATTATGCCTATTAAAGGCCCCCCTTGTATCAAGTATCTCTCTCTTTTGCATCAATTACCGTGGAACTGCCTGTCTCTCCTAATAGAGTATCAGCTCTAGGAGGGTAGGGCGACCTCTATTTTTGCTTACTGTACATATCAGGTGGTAGAACAATGCCTGACAGGAGATTATCAATGCATATGTGTGGATGAATGGATATTTGATGATGACATTCAAATCTTACCTCCTCTAGGAAGCCTTCCCTAACAGACTTAGATTGAGTATTCCTTCTGTTTCCACAGTGCTGGTATGGTTCACTTTCATATCTCCTAACACACTACACTGTAACTGTTTATGACTTTATCTCCATGACCATACTCTGATGTTTTGGAAGTCAAGGCCTTTGTTATAATCACCTTTAAATCTTTAGCATCTAGCAGAGTTCCTTCCCAGGTTAGGTGGGAAATACATTTTTATTGAATGAATGGAATTATGTAGGCTTTGTTCCATAACAGAAGTAAGAGTTGTTGAAAGTCTTGTTACAATGAGACTTCATGAAAACAGACTAGAGGGTCTGAATGCATAGCGATGGGAAATTAGCTGAAGTAGCCTATAGAAAATCTGATGTTTAGAGTTGATGATACATGGCAGATGAGGTGATATGACACAAAACTAGGTCTTTTACCTGCAGGAAAATATGAAGGTTGTTATGTAATTTTAACACATTTTTCAAATGCCTGAGTCAACTTCAAGGAGCCCTGGTGGCACAGTGATTAAGTGTTTGGCTGAAAACCAAAAGGTCAGCAGTTCAAACCCACCAGCCACTCTTTGGGAGAAAAATGTGGCAGTCTGCTTCCATAAAGATTACAGCCTTGGAAACTGTACAGAGCAGTTCTCCTCTGTCCTGTGAGGTCGCTAGGAATCAGCATGGATTCAATGGCAGCAGATACCCAGAGAATAAAACCACTGCCAGAAAGGTCACAGTTAAAAACTAATTTGTAAAAAGAAAATCAGAATCAAGTTTTTTGTTCATTTTTTAAAAGAACATACTAATGTGACATCATTCAACTCCTAAAATATGTATTTATAAATGCCCTCTTCAAAAGCAAGGGAGGAAACATTTCTTTCTGCAAGGAGACAAATAATAGTAAATACTAGTATCAGAACTTTGAAATTTCAAAGACGATAGTATGTCACAGAACTGTTTCATATACAGTCTATCACTGAGCTTTACAAAATCCCTCAAAATGAATCATTATTGTTCCCACTTTATAATGCACAAATTGAGGCATACAATGATGGGGTGATTTAAGATCACATGGTTACTCAGTTTGGGATTCGAGGCTTGTTCTACTGTATCAGGCTGCCACTGCATCTGGGAGAGAAACTCAGCCTTTATCTCTGCCCTGAAATTTGTAAGATTATCATCTAAACTCTCAGAGCTAATACATCCTAGGACTGCATTTCTATTATCCTAGTTTGGATAAAATGGCTAGAAATGGTCTTCACATTCTTGATGGATCTCTGGAAAAGTAGGTCCTACGATCTACAGCAGGCATGTTTTTGAAGGCTTTTCATGGCCAAAGAGTCTTGCATGTCCATATCCTTGCTATAATCAGTTGCCCAAGAAAATCTACTCTGTCATAGCACTTCCTGTTTTCCACTCCAAAGTTCAACTCAACTTATTTCTAAGAACTTAAACAATTATTGGATATCTGATCTTTTCCTTTTGAATTCTTCAGAATCAATAAATTATCTTTGGCAAGCAAGCCCTCCAACTACCTGCTGGGATATCCTTTGAAAGCCCATCCTTTTGCCTTTTCTTCATAAGAATGCCTGTTTGCTACTGGTAAGACAGGCTTTAAAATGGCTTACTTCACAATATGCAAATGCTAGGTCACGTTTAGCAAGTTATGAAATAAAGTAGATGGTAGAACAAGGAAACAAACAAAAACCCTGTTCCCATCAGTAAGTGAAATGAGCAGCTGCCATGCCATCCAGTTTACTTTGAAAAGAAAAACAAGTATGTCCTTGCATTGTGATAAATTGCTTTTATATGGCCTTTCTCATCATCGTCTTGTAACTGGTTGGGTGGGATTATGCAAATAAGGTGCTTGTGTCCCACCCAAGGGGACTGGACAGTTTGCTAATAATGCAAATAAGGTGCATAGCACTCCTGTGGGGCTGGGACCTTGGCAAATAACATGTGTGGAATCCTAGCTAAGGGATTGATGAGTTTTGCCATCCCACTAGGCATAAAACGAGCCAACCCAGAAGCAGAAAGTGGGGGGTCTGACTACCACCAAGAAGAAAAGATGGGAGCAGAGCAGTCCTTTGGACTCACGGTTCCTGTACAGAGAACCCCCTAGATCCAGGAGACAAAGAACTGTAACACTGGAGATGGGAGATATGGCAAGAAGCAGCCACAGAGAAACAGCGCTCACTGAGGCAGCAGAACCAGGACACCGACCTCTCGGCCTTCAGAGAGAGGAAGCTGAGCA
>NW_006921948.1:3373726-3380313 GCF_000298275.1 Orycteropus afer afer
AGTGATATGCATTTGTATAGATGCATATTATAAAACTATAGCTAGCACATCAAACCTGGGATTTCATGGATATTGTTTCCTAGAACAAAGTAAAAGCAAGAAAAGATGTTAGTCATAAACTGATTGAAGAAAAAGATGAAGTCAATGGTAGTACAGGTGGAATGCCCGGTATGGGCAAATCCATGATGGTGGTACATGAAAGACTGGTGTTCAGGGAAAACTTGGGGGAAGAAACTAGGTCTTCTACTAATCCCTTTTGTAGACTAAGTAAGTTGTAAAAGGATGAGGGTGATAAATAGTATAAAATTTTTAGTGTCCCTTCATACTTACCTGTCATTTCTAAGCAAAGCCATACAGAAACATGGCACAGGACAGGAGCTTCTGGAATAAGAGAAGGAATGGGGAGGGAAGAGAAGGGAAAGGAATGAATGAAGCACAGGGCCCTACTCAAGGTTTGAAGTTGAAGTGTACCTGGGAGAGAGCAATGGACCACAAGAAGTTGTCAAGACTCAGCAGGAAGAGGGAGATGCTGACTATGGTATATTTTCTTATCACTCAGATTACCTACTGACCCAAATCCATTGAATCCATTGCCATCAAGTCAATTCTGACTCAAAGAAATCCTGTAGGACAGAGCAGAACTGCCCCATAGGGTTTTGAAGGCTATAAATCTTCACCGAGGCAGATGGCCTCATCTTTCTACCATGGAGCAGCTGATGGGTTCAAATGGCCAACCTTTAGGTTGGCACCCAGACGCTTCAACCTCTGCACCACCGGAGTTTCTTTTCTACTGACTCAGGGTCCTCTAAACAACTTGTGTACTAAAAGGCATGTGTGATCAAAAAAGTTTAAAAACTACTATACTAGATGATTCAGAAAAAGACTTTGTCACATGTGAAATGTAATACATGTTAAAGAACATCATAATGCACTGGGGGAGGGAATAAATGCTGGTACATTTTATGCAGCTAAATAAATTCCAGCTGGATTACAGAAATCAATCTAAACAATTAATAGAAAAAAAGCCTAGAAGAAAACAGAGATGACTATTTACCAAGAACGGGGAATGAGGAAGGAGCTCTGGTGGCACAGCAGGTAAGGCAGTTGGCTGTGAACCAGAAGGCTGGTGGTTAGAACGGAGCAGCTGCTCCATGGGAAGAACATGAGGCAATCTACTTCGGTAAAGACTGACAGTTTGGAAAACCAATGGGGACGGTATGAGTCAGAATTGACTCGATAGCAGTGGGTTGGTTGGGTTTTGTGTAATGGAGGAGGGCTTTCTCAGTTTCAAAGCAGAAAGAAGTCACAAAATGTTGATATATTTGATTGGGTTAAACCTTAAAATGTCTGAATTTCAAAATTCAGCTAGGAAAATAAAAGGCAAACCATAAACTGAGAACATATAATGAATATGATAACTTATTGTAAATATGCATGTAAATGTTTAAGCAAGGTACTGCCACCACTTACAGAAAACTGAGCAAATGGCATACAGAGATGACTCACAAATGAAGAAACACAAATTGCTAATAAGCATGTAAAAAACTACATTCAGCATTAAACAAAAACACAATGCACTGCTGTTGAGTCGGATTGGACTCATAGTGACTCCTGCTTGGGTTTCCAAGGCAGTATCACTACAGAAGTAGATTGCCCAACCTTCCTTCAGAAGAGCGGATGGTGGGTTTGAAGTGCCAGCCTTCTGGTTAGCAGTCAAATGTTTTAGGTATCAAAGAAAGGCAACTTTAAGCAATAAAGTCACATTGTTCCCGTCAAAGTAACAACAAAAGTCTATTTTATACCATTTAAAACAGTCCATTTTTTAATTGATAATATCCGATGACATCACCTTCATCCAGTATTTGAATGAAACATCAAAAGAAGATGGAAGGAATATACAGAATCACTGTACCAAAAGAAATTTTTCCTGTTCATCCATTTCAGGAGGTGGTATATGATCAAGAACCAACTGTACTGAAGGAAGAAGTTGAGGCTGCACTGAAGGAATTGGTGAAAAACAAGGCCCTGGGAATTGACAGAATACCCATTCCAATGCTTCAACAAATAGATGCCGTGCTGGAGGCACTCACTCTGCTATGCCAAGAGATTTGGAAGACAGCTACCTGGCCAACCAATGGGAAGAGACCCATATTTGTACTCATTCCAAAGAAAGGTGATCACACAGAATGTGGAAATTATTAAACAATATCATTAATATCAGGAGTTCTGGTAGTGTAGTGCCTAAGGCACTCGACTACTAACCAGAGGGGTGGCAGTTCAAACACACCAGCCACTCTTCGGAAGGAAGGTTGGGCAATCTATATCATCTCAGAAACCCAAGGAGGGGTTGCTATGAGTAAGGTCTGACTCCATGGCACATAACAACAACAACAACATCATTAGTATCACACACAAGTAAACTTCTGCTGAAGATAATTCAAAATCGGTTGCAGCAGTATACTGAAGAGAACTTCCAGAAAAGCAAGCTGGATTCAGAAGAGGATGTTGAAAGAGTGGTATCATTGCTGATGTCAGATGGATTTTAGCTGAAAGCAAAGAATACCAGAAAGAAGTTTATTTGTGTCTTATTGACTATGCAAAAGCATTCGACTGTGTGGATGATAACAAATTATGGATAACATTGAGAAGAATGGGAATCCCAGAACACTTAATTGTGCTCATGAGGAAACTGGACATAGACTAGGAGGCTGTCATCATTTGACCAGAACAAGGGGAGACTGCATGGTTTAAAATAAGGAAGGGAGTGTGTCAGGGTTGTATCCTTTCACCATACTTACTCAATCTGTATGCTGAGCAAATAATCTGAGAAGCTGGACTATACAAAGAAAACATGGCATTAGGACTAGAGGAAGGCTCATTAACAACCTGCGATATGCAGATGACACAACTTTGCTTGCTGAAGGCAAGGATGACTTGGAGCACTTACTGATGAAGATTCAAGACTACAGTCTGCAGTATGGATTACATCTCAACGTAAAGAAAATGAAAATCCTCACACCTGGACCAATAAGCAGCATCACAATAAATGCAGACAAGATTGAAGTTGTCAAAGATTTCATATTACTTGGTTCCACAATCAACACCTAAGGAAGCAGCAGTCAAGACATCGACTATGAATTCCACTTGGGAAATCTGCTGCAAAACACCTCTTTCAAGTGCTAAAGAGCAAAGTTGTCTCTTTGAAGACTAAGGTGTGCTTAACCCAAGCCATTGTATTTCCAATCACCTCATATGCATGTGAGACCTGGTCAATGAATGAGAAAGACCAAAGAAGAATTGATGCTTTTCAGTTGTGGCATGGGAGAAGAATGCCAAGAATACCATGGTTTGCTGAAAGGACTAACAAATCTGTCTTGGAAGAAGCGCAGCCAGAATGCTCCTTGGAAGCAAGAATGGCCAGACTTCATCTGATCTACTTTGGTCATCTTGTCAGGAGGGTATCATTCTCTGGAAAGGGATATCATGCTTGGTAAAGTGGAAGGTCAATGAAAAAGAGGAAGGCCCTCAATGAGATGGATTGACACAATGCCTGGAACAATGGTTTCAGGTATAGCAAGGATTGTGAGGCTGGCACAGGACTGGGCAGTGTTTTGTTCTGTTGTCCACAGGGTCACTATGAGTTGGAGCTGACTTGACAGTACCTACCAGCACCAAGCCTAATACAATGATCCCGAATATGGGAAAATCTTGATATGAATAGATCTTTTTATTGTGTCATAATTTACACGTTAAAAAATCAAACTCATTCTGAACTTTAAAACACAAGGAAATGGTATCTCACTTATTAAAACAACCATTCACAGTGATTTTATAATCAGTTGGGGAAATATTGATTTTATAGTGTTAAGGTAAGAACAAGAATATAAAATTATATCTTCTCTGTGATCCCAACTATACAATTTTACATATAGGCACAATCCTGGGACCAAGAAGATGTTATCTTCTAAATATGTTATGCTCTGACTTCTTTGTTCACTATGCAAATAACTAGTTTGGCTGATGCTTATCTCAGAATTTTCTAATATATTTAATATGAGATCATCAAACTTAAATCTCCTTTAGAAAAGTAAATCCGAGAAAAGAGTGAGGTATCCAGATACCTGTGGACAATAGATACCTGGACAATAGACTCTGTTGGAATTGATTTTGTTGGTAGCTTAAAAACGTATCTTTGATATATGCCTCAATTTTTAATCTAAATGTTCCAACTAGATAACAGATACTAGTTTGGCACAATGATTAGCATACTGTCTTGTCCATAGTAGTTGCTCAAAAAGTATCTGTTAAATCAGATTGATTAGGGCCCCAGACCTATAAAGAAAGAAAACCAACGAAAATGTCTTGGATGCCACAGGAAAAATGTTGTACTTTCAAAACAACTTCTAAATTATTCAAAACATTTTTTGAATTGAGAACATTGCTTTATAAAGGCAAAGAACATGGAAAACGGTAGCCAATTTTGTGAGCTGTTAAAGGGGAAATGATTGAGTGATGAAGAAAGGACCTCCCTAAAACATCCTTTATCACTTATGCACTGCAGTGGACAGGAAACTAGGCAAAGAGAAGCAATAAACATGCAAAAAGCAGTAGTTTCTGTTTCTACGTTTAATGTGACAATAGTCATGTGCCCAAATGCCATTAAGTTTGGCACAAAATCCAGATAAGTAAGGGAAAAGTCATCTGGTGGAAACTAAAATGACACAGACTCCTTAATGTAGAAAGATGTCCTTGTTTACTATGTATTTTAGCAGGAGCATAAATAAGTAGAGTGGAAGGAGGGCGGCAGCTGCTATGGTGACGAAGGTGAGTTACAGGACACAAGGACTTGGTATTCCGAATTTGGATCAAAGCACATCCCACTCTTAAACAGAGTCCTACAAAGAGGAGTGAGTGTGGCCTTTGATAGATAAGTCCCAGATTTTACTTCTTATTCCTTTTAAAATCTCTTTTATTTACTTTTTTCCCTTGATTTCAGTGCATTGAAGATTAAAGAATAGGAAAAGGAAACATTATAGATGCTTTAAATTCCATCCTCAATTGTTGTTAGTGTGTGTTATTATCAAAGTGGGAAGTTTCATATTTGGATATTAGTCTCACAAATGACTGCAAACCACAGGAAGCAGCATGTTCATTTCCATATGGACTTACCCACAGACCTCAGGGAAAGTATATAGAGCAAAATCAGTATTCCAGTTGGTCAGCTAGGTAACCTTGGACAAGTGACTTAAAATTTTGAATCTCGGTTTTCTCATCTGCAAAAGGTCAGTTACAAGTTCTTAGCTTGGTTAGTAAGAGCAAAAGAGAAAATATGGGTGAATATATTTTGCAAAGAATGGGGATTCCAGAACACTTAACTGTGTTCATGAAGAACCTGTACAGAGACCAGGAAAGAGAGTCATTTGAATAGAACAAAGGGATACTGCATGGTTTAAAATCAGGGAAGGTGGGCATCAGGGTTGTATCCTTTCCCCTTATTTATTCAATCCATATGCCGAGCAAATAATCCAAGAAGCTGGACTATATGAAGAAGAGCGTGGCATCAGGATTAGAGGAATGCTCATTAACAACCTGTGATATGCGGATGACACAACCTTGCTTGCTGAAAGTGAAGAGGACTTGAAGCACTTTCTGATGATGATTAAAGACTACAGCCTTCAGTATGGATTATACCTCAACATCAAGAAAAAAAGTCCTCACCATTGGACCCAAAAGCATGGTTTTAAGATAGCTGCTGCAACTCCATATCACATCTATGTTCTAGACAGGAAGACAGGAAAGGGAATATGTTAGTCATATGTGTTCTTTTAATCAAAGGATCAAAAAGTTACCCAGAAACCCCTAAGCCAACTTCTGTTGCTATCTCAACAGTCTCCTGCTACTCAATTTCTTCCAGCTTCCAGACACGCTAGGAAGAGTGAGGATTTTCCAGCCTCTAAGCAGAAGGTGGAGGCAGCCAGTCATAAGTGCCATTCCAGTTGAAGTTATTCCATAATCCAAGTTTTAAAGGATAAGGCCTTCGTATTCAAGGTGGAGTTTTAAGACCAGTGCTTTTCAACCATTTCCACATTGTGACAGATACGTAAAATGATAATAAACATTCATATTACTTTACAAGTATGTCTTCTTATAACTAGGGGGTTCTGGCCCTGGAGTCTCTACTCTCCTCAATCCCCATATGGTCCAGCTGACAGCATCAATATCTTGGCAAACGTATAAACCATTCCAGGCACCTCAGTGTGCCTGGGAGCACCAGCCAGGAAGGTCAGCTGAGATTAAAGTGGTAGCTGAGAGAAAGTGTTGGAAAATATCTGCCTTATGGGTCTGATTTACGTATTTGCTTTGGACAGTGTTCTAAAAGTTTGACTGTTGTGTGCCATTGAGTCGGACCCAATTCATAGTGACCCCTCCTTGGGTTTCTGAGGCAGTATCACTACGGAAGTAGATTGCCCAACCTTCCTTCCGAGGAGTGACTGGTGGGTTTGAACCACCAGCCTTCTGGTTAGCAGTCAAGTGCCTTAGCCACTATGCTACCAGAGCTCCCAAAACTTTGTTGTTGCTGTTATGTG
>NW_006921948.1:3380713-3386782 GCF_000298275.1 Orycteropus afer afer
TAGCAGTCAAGTGCTTTAGCCACTATGCTACCAGAGCTCCTAAAGTTTGACTAGTGGAGCCTAAATTAGTTACTTAGCTTAGGCTCAATGTAGAACAATTCAATGACATCATGTATATTACAAAGAGAAAACAATAAACAAAAAAGGAAGTTGTCTGAGATTTTAAGAGCATGCGGCCAGCTATTCTGAATGACAACAAACCTCCAGTGTAGTACATGCATGACAAAAACATGTCTAATCATGCTCAATACACAGTAAGTAATCAGGTAATATTCAAAAGAGACATACATACGATGGACAATTATGAATCTATTAACCTGTTTGGAGACATTTTTTAAAATACGATTGGAAAGTGCTCCCAAGACAGCAACTAGAAAAAGTAGCCATGCAATTGTGGAGGCAGCATGATGCACCTCTTTAAAAGAGGATTGTGAGTGGAGATATGCGTCGATGGAAGACTGGAAGGAATTACCATGCTACTTCTAGCTGGTAAGGCTGTACAGGGTGGTTTTGTTTCCTTTATACCTTAAAGCAGTTTATAAAATGTTTACAATTAATGTATGTGGATTTTTTTTTAATCAGGAAAAAAATCAGTTGGAGGAATTTAATGCTGCACTTACTTCAGTCTCTCAAACCCCAAGGTCAAATTAAAAATGGAAATTTGAAACAATCAACTGTAGGTCTTTGGTCTCCTATGACTTTGTGCTCCCTGATTTTTGTCCTTAGGTTCTCTCTACCCATTGCTGTGCTTATCTCATCATTTAAGCTACTTAAGTACTTTTTATTCTAAGACTATTTTTCATTTCAGTGTTTCTGAAACCAGGATACGACTCATGGGCGTGTTTACTTTGGTATGCTCTTCCTGAAAGAATGTTATTAAAGCCATGCAAAGTCCTACAATTTGTGGCAAATCAAGCAACTGCTTCTCAGAAACCCTAGGATGCGTATTTCGTGAGTTTCCTATGTGTTCTCCCCTCAGATAGACAGCAAATATGTGGGGATAATGAGCTGACTTAAAGTCGCAGAGTAATTGACTTTACTTTCACAAGTATATGGGAGCTTCTATAGGCTCTCTTCTCACTGTGGCCTTTTTTGCTTTTTCTGTTTTTTTGCAAACGATAATGCCAGTGGAAAATCTTTAAGAGTTCTAGCAGCTGGGACTACTTTCATTGGCTACTAGGCAAAAAGTGCTGGGCCACTAATCGAAAGGTCAGCAGTTTGAATCCACCAGCCACCTGCAGGAGGAAGAAGTGACAGTCTGTTTCTATAAAGATCACAGCCTTGGAAATCTTACGGGGCAGTTCTACCCTGTCCCACAGCGTTGCTAAATATATAAAAAATTAAATCATTTTATATTGGAACTAAGCTTAAAATTAAAGGAAAAGCGGGAATTTTACTCACCTAAAAGTACTGGAAAAAGTCAGCTTCTTTCAAACCTCTACTGAATGTTCTATGGTTCACATTATTATTACTGCTATTCTTTTGCTCATTATAAAATCTTCTAGCACTTGAAATAAGCCAGTAGATCTGAGCTTAAAATTAGAAAGTGTTTGGAAAATCAGCAAAGAAAAAAACATGAGTCAGTGTGCCACACTTAGGGATATCCATAAGTGAAGAAAATGAACAAATGTTTTCAGTAAGTCTTCATATATTGTGTTAAAAAAAACAACAAATTAATACTTCGGTTAATGTATTTAATATAAGGAGCCCTGGTGGTGCAGTGCTTAAGGCATATGGCTGCTAACCAAAACATTGGTGATTTAAACCCACCAACTGCTCTGCAGAAGAAAGATGAGGCAGCCTGTTTCCATAAAGATTTACAGCCTTGGAAACCCTATGGGGGTCACTAATGGCTGGAATTGACTCAATGGCAGTGAGTTGAATGTTTAAGGGAATAAAGGAAATACTAATCTTATAATACGAATAAGAAGATGCTCATTAATTTTAATTTTTTGCTAACCAAGTACTAATTTTTAAAAGGGACATACTTTGGGGATTTTTTTTTTTTTAAATTACCTCTTCTAGCAAAGTGGAAAATATATGTGTTAATTGATGTTCCCTTTTAAAGAACTCTGTATTGTGTAAAGTGAAGCACAATCAAACTGATTCCACACCTTTGCATGCTTTAGTTAAGCTAACTTATCACTGTGCTGCTACTAGTAACTCTGTGACAAAAAATATATCAAAGAAGGAAAAAAAAAGATGCAAGGATGTCTATAAACACTTCATTTAGAGAATGAGAACAAGTGGCCATAGAAATCTGCACACATATTCAACCTTAGTAAGAATTAAAGCTGTACAATTTCAAATAGTGATATATCATTTTAAACTTATGAATACTAAAGATTTTTAAAGTCACAAAACTGGAGTGTCAACGAGGAGTTAAGGATTAAAGAGATGAAGAATTTCTCTCCTATACTGATGGTGGAAACATAAAAAGATAACCATTGCTCTGGAGAGGAATCTGACAATCATCATAATATTAAATGTGTTACCCTTTGAGCTAGTACTAACTCAGAATTGATTCTCAAGGTGAAGTCGGACCAAACGTGGGTCCCAGCCTGGTGCACAATCAGGCCAAAATTGTTTACACACCGAGTGATTAAGGGGAGAGAAAATGATTTATTGCGAAGCAGCAGTGCAAGGAGCCAGGGGCCAGTCCCCAAATAGGACTCCTTGAATGGACAGCAGGATGCAGTGCACACGGGATGAGTCACTTCCTGTGATCAGCTGATTGGGGCTTGGGCAGAGGGGAGAATGTCAGGTCCCAGCAACTCTGTTCGCCTCACTGTATAGGCCAAAGTTAATTTTCAACTTGTATCCTGAAACATAGTTAACATACTTGTCACCTGTTTCTAAGGGGATAACATGGAGAGGATGTGTGAAATGACCTTTTATTCCATTCAGATCTTAAGGAACTGAGTTATCATGTTTACTTATCTGCCTTGAGTTTTGATTCTTGAGGTATTGAGTCACCTATCTGTCTTAACCAGGGTGGGGGTGATAGTTGAGCTTTCATTCTACTCAGTTCTCATAATTACTTTTCTGCCTTCAACTAAGGATGCAGGCTGGACTTTGATTCCACTCAGCTTCAAAGGCATAAAAGTGTAAGTGCACAAAGATTGGATACAATTTTTCCCTGTAAGTTTATTTATAAATATTGGAAAATGTATTAATCAGAAAAAGCTCCTGAAATACATTGAGCCACAAAAACTAAAAAAAAAAAAATTGAACTATGAGGTATACAATGAAACAAAGCCATACACACTGACATAGAAAGGTATTCAAAATATAGTATTAGTGACAAAAGGTCACAGAGCAATACGCATAGTATATTCATTTATCCTAAAACATACACTCACAAAGACACAAAGGAGTTTGAAATGATATATTCTAAACAGCAAACAATAATGTGAGTTGGGAGAGTTTTTTTTTTTGAGGAAACTCATGCATTTTCAGAAAAATATCATTCTATTTTGTTAATAATTCCATTTTAAAATGAACATACCACAGTCTATTTATATGAGGGATACCACGTGCTCCCTTACACAATGAGGGGGTCGGACTAGAGAGAGAAGAAAAAAGGGTTCATATATGAGAAACAGAACAAATTCAACTTCTTTTTCTAAGGGAAAAAGAACCCTAATTCAGGACTGTTGAAAAATTAGGACCAATTTCAACCCCTTTCACCAGGGGGCAAAAAGAGAAGAAAAGAATGGAGAAAATTGGGGCTAACCTAAATTCCTTCTCAAGTAGGGCATGGGGATTAGGGTGGGCAGGGTTCGAGAGGGCTTAACAGTCAATGATTATAATTGAAAAAGGAGTAGAGAAAATGGGCAACGTCCTTCATAAACACTAAGGTAGAGTGGGGTGTTTGTGGGGCAGAGAGGAAGCTGAAAAAGGAAATGAACCCAATAACTGGAAAGGAACTGACAAAACTGGACCAAACACAACTTCCCTCACAAAGGGGTTAAGAGAAATAGTTGAGTGTGGGGAAGTAAGAAAGAAAAATGACCCCAAATTGGAAAAGGAATAAAGAAAACAGGGCCAACTCCAGCTTTATTCACAAATGGGGCAAGGGCCCCCAGGACAGCCAACAGAGAACAGAGCAGGGCTGGGGAGCAAGGATGCGGGTAAAAGGCTCAAATGGATTCTGGAATATCAAGATAAACACCAGGGTGTCAAAAGCAAGGCCCCAACCTTTGAATTCAATGCATTGGTTCAAGAGTGAGGGGCGGAGGCTGCCAAAAAGCCCTCAAGGGCAAGGGGGTGGAGACCGGAGGCCCAAGGCAGAAGTCAGCCTGTGGGGTCTCCCCAGGTCTTTCAAGAGGCCTGAGGCGCAAGGGTCCTCTCATATATAACAGAAGGACTTCGTTCTGGTGACTAGAGTCTTTCCACAGGTTGCTAGGATTATCACCAGAAAGATGCAGACTGAATGGCATTGCCAAAGGCTTGTATGGAAACTGGTGAGTATACGGCCAGAATCCTAGAAGAAAGGGGCTTTTGGATATGAAACTTTAAAGGTAAAGTAATGATCCATAGGCATCTGTGGTTCTTCTTTTCATTTACTTGGAGCTTGCATAAATGTGCTGGGTCTGACTATGGCAGAGCAAATAGGTATTGTGGAAAACATTAGAGTTTGCATAAATGTGCTGGGTCTGACTATGGCAGAGCAAATAGGTATTGTGGAAAACATTTGAGACGAATGTGAACCTCTTGTACTTTGGCTAAGCGGATTGTGTTCTTGAGCGCCCCATTGGAAGGACTGAGCTTGTGGTACTGTGACTGGCTGACATCATCCTAGCTTTGGGATGATTAATTAAGTGCTTTACATTTTCAGTAACAAACTTGTAGCCTTATGTAAGGGAATTCAGTATGGCCAAAGAAAAATTTTCACCTCCTTTTTTTAAAACTGCATTGAAGTGTTTGTGGTTTTAATACAGCACAAAGAATGCCTAACTGTTAGGGAGAAAAGCATGAATACATTTTCCTTTGGCTAAACTAACAGTATTGTGTGCATAAGGGCTAAGAAGTCCTACCATTCAGTTACAAACTGAGTCCCTAATTGCTCTGCCCGTCCGAAGCAAGTCATTTGTACTCCTCAGCTCTGCAATCGCAATAATTGGAAACGTTACCTTGCTCTGCAGGTTCTCCTCAGTGGCTAGGAGAACCTGCTGTTTCCGAGAGAGAATCAGAGATTAGAACGCAGCCTAATTAATGTTTACTACGAAATGCTTGTGACCATTGTTTTTCTCTTGTAAAATTATTGCTGGGTTTTTCCATGATCTCATCATTTCAAAATAGATTGCCTATAAGCTTATGTACTCTTTCATACCTGAAATTTCACAGAATGATATAATTATTAAAATTTTATATGAAAGAGACTTATTACTCATAGTCAGACTTACCTGACCTTATCAAATGGGGTGTAGATCCAGAAGTCTTAATTTTATACGCTTATGAACTCTTTACAACTTGTAACTTTTTCTGATTTTACATTTGGAAAATACTCAATGATCATTTTTGTCAGTTTATATATGTAAAATAAGTTTTCACAGAATTGAGGTCTATTACTTCCGATTAATTGACTTTACTAATACTGCATTAACTTGAACTTTATGAAAAAATACAAAGAATTTCTTAAAATAGATCTATTGCCTTGGCCTTGTACAAGCTTAACGAAATCTATAATTTTGGGGTGCTGTAAGTTTCTTTTAAAAATTGTATGATAATCTTTTCTTAGATTACTGCTTCTTTAGCAGTGAAAGAAAGAGGGCTGGATAAAAGAGTGAGGAAAATAAAACAGGCAAGGGGACAAAAAAGATCAGAATGGAACAGAAACATTAAGAAGTTACTAAAATTGGCAAGCTTGCAACAAGATAACAAAAGTAACACAACCATGTAAAAAGAAAAAGAACAATAGCATGAGTTAACAAAAACAACCTAAAACAAAATGAAAGAAAGGATTAAAAATAAGGCAATTGACAAAGGAATGGCAGATGACCATGAGCAAAAGAAAGCAAGGTTAACATTAACAACATTTAATAGCTTCAGGTAAAACAGTGCCCC
>NW_006921948.1:3388732-3389349 GCF_000298275.1 Orycteropus afer afer
GAACCACCAACCTCTCAATTAGCACTTGAGTGCTTAAACCCTGTGCCACTAGAGCTCCTTCTAAGCAATACATGGACTTTTCAAATGTTAGTAAATAACTTAGAAAATTTCATTTAAAGGAAGAGTAGAAATTCTCCACAGCATGTGTCTCCTCTCAGTAGATCAAAGCTGGGATACATAAAGTGTACTGAAATGCTATCTACGTGGAAGTTTAAAAAAATTATTAAAGATAATGTGATGGTTTATATTATTTACACACAAAATTTTAAGTGCTTTTTAAGTTAACTCATTCATTGGAAAATAGGCTTACAATATGGTTTGTAAATGAAACAGCTGTTAAAATCCTGAATAAAATTTTAACAAATCAAAACTTAATAGTATAAAATAATTCATAGTAGTATTTTTTGCATTCAAAATATGAGCTAGACACTCCTACTGTTCTATGTAATTCATTTACTACGCATATTACATTTTATTTATATTTTAAAATATAATTTATATTTATATACAAATAAATATAACATATAATATGTATAATATATATAATATATTATGTGTATATTATACATATTATACATATATAAACCCACCAGCCACTCCTTGGAAGGAAGCTTGGG
>NW_006921948.1:3389860-3394716 GCF_000298275.1 Orycteropus afer afer
ACAAACAGGCATTTATTCTCTTACTGTTTAGGAGGCTAGAAGTCCAAGTTCAGAGTGCCAGCTCTTAGGTGCTAGATGAAGGCCCCTTGACCTTGGGCTTCAGCTCTGCCTCCTATTCTAGGCCCACTGGAGCTGGAGGCTTTTTTTCTGACTCATGCAGCTCTGGCTGCTGAGGTTGACCATCTTAAGATCAGCACGTAAATGGCACAGAGCAGCAGGCCCAGACGGGGCCAAATGTAGTGTCCACATATGCCCAAAGCTACAGACCAGCTTACAAACTTCTCCTTACATACTGGAAGCAAGCCACACCCCAAAGGCACTGCCCACTGATTAATGTCTCACAGCAGGTTCCACCATGGAGCTGATTACAATGAAGCATGGGAAATAATTACACCCAGCTGCCAAGCCCTTCAACCGGCCCAGCCAAGCTGACATAAAACCTTAGCTACCACAGCTGCTAAAAGATAGTTAGGTAGAGGCATCCCAGAGACACCTAGGAAGAAAGGCCTGGCAGTCCTGGCAGTCTACTTCCCAAAAAGTTAGCCATTGAAAACCCTCTGGAACACAACTCTACTCTGACACAGATGGAGTCTCCATCAGTTGGGATCTACTACGTGGGAGCTGGTTTATTATTGCATTATACTACAATATTTGTAATAAGTCTCTGAACTTATTTATGTTATATAAATATAAATTGCTTATTTATGTTATTTATGGCACTTATTTTGTGCCATTGAGTCAGACCCACTCATAGCGACCCCTCCTTGGGTTTCCAAGGCAGTATCACTAGGGAAGTAGATTGCCCAACCTTCCTTCCAGGAGTGGCTGGTTGGTTTGAACCACCAGCCTTCTGGTTAGCAGTCAAATGCCTTAGGCATTAGGCTACCCGAGCTCCCATTTAAATGGCTTGTTGTTGTTGTTGTTGTTATTTGCCGTCAAGTCGTCCCGACTCATAGTGACCCCTCCTTGGGTTTCCGAGGCAGTATCACCACGGAAGTAGGATTGCCCAACCTTCCTTCCGAGGAGTGGCTGGTGGGTTTGAACCGCCAGCCTTCTGGTTAGCAGTCAAGTGCCTTAGACACTATGCTACCAGAGGTCCCCTTTAAATGGCTGGAAGTGCAAATTTATTGATTATCTGTATTATCCATTGGAATCTGATTTTCATTTAAATGAAAACAAGAGTCCCTGTGAAGAAAGCTCTGAAATATAGGGTCTCACACATCACCCAAGAAACTTCAAATTCCACACAAATGGACAATCTACCCATTTCCCTGCATTTTGAAGAATGCCAGAGTAATATTTATGTAGTTATCAAATGAGTTAATAGGTCATTTTGGAATTCCTTATCTAATTTCCTTGATAAGCAATGTTTTCCTTTTTGCAATACATTATCTGCATTTTTACACACTTTACAAGAGTTGGGAATACATGAATCTTAAAGGTGTCTTGAGGCTTAGTTGTATTTTCTTAGTCACCAAAAGTGAATGGATGCAGGATCCAAGTTCCTTTTTTTTCTCCAAGTTGCTTTTGTAGTTTTTTATTTCATGCCACGCTAGGAAGCTAATATCCATGCTAAAGAAATGCTAATAGTACTGTAGAAATTTTCAAGCAACTTGCTGTTTTCTAAGAATATGTCTTTTTAATTTCCCAATTTTTAAAATGGGAGTTTTGCTGGCATAGTGCCTGAGGCATCTGACTGCTAACCTGAAGGCTGGTGGTTCAAACCCACAAGCCACTCCTTGGAAGGCAGGTTGGGCAATCTACTTCCATAGTGATAACCACCAGGGAAACCCAACTATTTACCTGTGAGGTAGGTACTATTATTTTCCCCACTTTGTAAGAGAAGAAGAGGGATCAGAGAGATTTATTATGTGAATTGAATGAGCTAGTAAATGTAAAAGTGCTTAGGTACTTGATAAAGGTGAACAATTGTCAGCCTCATCATCATACTTCAAGAAGATGTTCTCTGGTGAGTTGGGAAGGGATTTCATCAGAGATTATACACTTTTTTTATTATCATTACATAGCTGACATAAACACTAGGGTACAACTTTATCCTAGCTCACTGAATCATCTGACAATGAATAAAATTGCTGACATACCACACCACAATTGCTTGAAAGAGCAGAACAAAACCAAAAAGATGATAATGTGTATATAAGACTATGAGTCAGATCCGACTCAATGGTAGTGAGTTTGGTTTTGGAATTTTGGGGAAACATTAGATTCGATGAATAAATTGATTTTTTTTCCTTTGAGAAACATGCTAAATTTAAATGAATACTGTATTTTTAAGACTCAGTGCTATGGCTTAACTAACTCTCAGCCAAACAGTAAACAGGCCTATTCGCTGAACTATGCCAGAAAGATGTGCTCCATGGAAGAGTGTACCGTGAGCGAGCGGAAGAGCAGCCTTTGCCCACGGAGAAAGCTAGGCAAGCAGGAACAGCATAGGTAAGGACAGAAGGGGAGGAGGTGTGGGAGAAGAGCTGCTACATTGTGGGGATTGTAATCAGTGTTGAGAAACAATGGGTATGAACTGTTGAAAGGAAAACAAATCTGCTTTGTAAACTTGCACCCAAGTCACCATAAAGTTTTTTTTTTTTTAAGCTCTATCTAAAGTTTTCTAGTATTGGTCGTACTATACAAGAGTACATTTTAAAAATCGGATCAGAAAAGATGCAATAGTTAACCAATTACTGTCGCTGATACTTTTAAAGCATGAATGCAATGGAAGAAATCGTGAATGAAAATGTGAGTGTATAAAAAAATTAAAAACTTGCAGAGTTCAAAAACAAATCAAAACAAATCAAAAACATCAAAACACTTTTCTGTGTACGTGTTCATATGCACACGTGTACACACACACACACACACGATAAGTACGTTGATAGAATGAGTAAGAATGCGAGTCCAATAGGAAAGTAAACGTGGGCAAATGATATGAAGCAAATAGTCACAAAAGATCAAATGCAGGTAGGGAACTCGGGGATGTACTTATTCTTACCTAGTAATTGTGCTCATTTTCTGATTGTTTTCCGTTGGTCTTTATCTAAGGATATTTTGCTTATTTATAGTATGTGCATCTGTCCATCATAAGAATGTTAGTCCCACAAGGACAGACATTCATTCCTGTTCATTTCATGAATGTATTCCTGCTCATTTCATGAATGTATTTCTAGGGCTGAGAACAATGCCTTGGCACAAGAGTCGGAGCTGAATAGTGATGAATGAATAAAGGGGTTGGAATTTAGGTTAAGATACACTTCAATGTAGTAAAGACATAAATAATAATATTTAATTTTTGTGAGGGTGCTGAGAAATGGTTAGCTTTAGACCCTGCTAGTAAAGATAAGGAGTTCTGGTGGTGTAGTGCCTACTTGACTGCTAATCAGAAGGCTAGTGGTTCAAACCCACCAGCTGCTCCTTTGAAGGAAGATTGGGCAATCTACTTCCGTAGTGATACTGCCTTGGATACCCAAGGAGGGGTCGTTTATGAGTTGGGTCTGACTTAACGGCAGTGAGTTTGGTTTTTGGTTTAGTAAATACAGGAAATAATTCCAACCTTCTGGAAATTATTTTATGAAGATTTATCATGTATCATGAAACCATGTAATGGGATGTGATCAACCAGATATTAAGAGAATTTGAAGAGGTTAAAACTGTTCACAAAACACATTAATTTGAATATAAAATGCATCTCTAGGTATATATTCTTTCATACACACTATAACACAATATGTTTGGCAATTCTTCGCTAATTGCCTACCTACTATGTGCAACAGTGGTAAATATGTTTAGAAAAGTAGCCTGTAATAAAATTATTGAGAGTTAATAGTGGTTATTGGAAATATTGGTTATTTTTCTTTGTACTTTTCCATACCTATATCCATTGCCATAGAGTCTAATTCCAACTCACAGCGACACAGAAGCAAACTGCAACATCTTTCTCCTGTGAAGCACCTGGTAGTTTCAAGCCACCAACTTTTCAGTTACTAGTCAATTGCCTAACCGCTGCACCACCAGGGCTCCTTGTAGCTTTCTCTCTTTCTATATATATTTTTTCTACAGTTTTTCCTATATATTTAAACATTTTCTCTCAGAAACATGCATTTTAGCATCATGAAATACTGATTTCTTTGATAATATGATAATGAATCATATTTACTAGCTGTAAAATTGTACAGTCTCAATAAACCTTGGCAAGGGTGGGGACTGGAAGCAATTTGGATTTTATAGTAGTCAGTCTTTCAGACTGGATCTTTCTTAGAAAATAATTTTTAAAAATCCCTGAAGAATTCTCAATAATAGTTATGCATAAAAATGTTTTCTTTCAAATGAAGTAATAAAATAAAAATTACAATAAAATATTATGCCAACATACAGAATGAGTTAATGGGCTCTTACAGAGAAAACCTCTTGTATCTGTTTTGTAAGGGATGTAACAGCTAGATTGCTGCAGTACACTACAAAATCCACAAGGGGGCAAAAGAACTATACAGTTAAAAGAAGCTCCCATCCTAGAAATCTTGCTATGCAGCTTAATTTTACCAGTTACAGAATTATCTCTGTCTCAAGCCTTGACATCACAAAGTATCCATCCAGGGGTTTCAGACTCCATCCTAAATGTTCATCCCCTACGATTGGCAAAATGGATAAATGATGCATGACCCAGCAGAAGGATAGGACCTTGCTTTTTCTTGGGCTTTTGACAACAACTTTATTATGCTACTGTTTTTTATTTCTGGGGAGTGTTTTTGTTTTGTTTCATTCTTATTTTCTTGGTAGACTTGGTGTCCTTTACCTCCACACCTCAGGAGGATACCCCCTCTGCCCTACCAGGAGGTTTAGAGACC
>NW_006921948.1:3394842-3396494 GCF_000298275.1 Orycteropus afer afer
TGATTTCACAGCAAAACCTCCCTCATTCTCCATGGAAAATCCAAGGCCCTGGATCTTCTGACAAACCAGGTCAGTGTAGTGAGGATCAGAAAACACTTGGTGTTTGAAGACACAATCTGGAGGGGCTAGCAATGGTGGCCTTTCTCTGGGCCACATCCCAGAGTGCCAACTCTGTGGGTGTAGAGTCTGTTTTGCATGGGCTAGCAGAGAGAGGGACAGCATAGTCTTTTTGTCACTCATAGCACAACTCTCCACGGGGCCTAGGGAGATCACTTGTGATCCTCCCTGATCCCATTTCTGAAACACTAGGACTGGGTAAGGACAGAGTTCTACTCAGTAGTCTTAGCAGGAGGCCTGGTGACACAGTGGTTAAGCACTTGGCTACTAACTGAACGGTCGGCGGTTCGAACTGCCCAGCTGTTCTGTGGGAGAAAGATGAGGCAGTAAGTCTGGAACCCCTATGGGGCAGTAGTACTCTGTCCTATAGGGTCACTAGGAGTCAGAATCGACTGGACAACAATGGGTTTGCGGTTTCATTATTAATTATAGCATCATGGAGGCTGGGAGGGATATTCTAGATAAAGATGTCACCAACTTCTGCTAACAAATGGTGCCCAGGCTGTTACCCACTTTCTTCTGAGGACAGTATTTGAATTTGGGGCAGCAAGCATATATAGTCACGTATAAATGTAGTTCTTTGACTTATTAGCTAAAAAGAAAGTTGCTGAGAAATTTGGTTGAGGATTTAAATGTGATTTATAAGGCTTTTTCATTCATAAAAGTATTCTTAGATAAAACACCAAAATAGGCATTGAATACTCAACTTTTAATCCCTGTTGCCCATCCCCACCCCAATACAGCCTTTGCTAACAGGTAGTGTAGTGGTTAAGGTATTTGGCTGCTAACCACAAGGTTGGTGGTTCGAACCTGCCAGCTGCTTCACAGAATAAAGACAATCTGCTTTTGTAAAGATTTACAACCTTGAAAACCCAATGAGGACCGCTTTGAGTCATGATCAACTTGGTATCTGTATGATATATCTTGACTGCTGTTTCTATGGGTGTTGCTTGTGGATCCAAGTAAAATGAAATCCCGGACAACTTCACTCTTTTCTCCATTTATTATGATGTTGCTTCTTAGTCCAGTTGCAAGGATTTTGTGTTTTCTTTGTGTTGAGGTGTAAACCATTCTGCAGGCTGTAGTCTTTCATCTTCTTCAGTAAGTGCTTCACATCTTCACTTTCAGCAAGCAAGGTTGTGTTATCTGCATGTCACAGGTTGCTCAACTGCTAAGTTTGAACTCACCAGCTGCTCCTTAGGAGAAATATGAGGAGTCTACTTCCATAAACATTATAGCCTTGGAAACCCTATGGGACAGTTCTACTCTGTCCTCTAGGGTCACTGAGCCTGAATCATCAAGACAAGCAGGCACACATACATGGGTATAAACTATTCTTTTTTTTTTAATGTGCATTTTCCTGATTACTAATGAGGCATAAATTACCTGACATTTTTGTTTCTTCTCTGAAGTGCTTATGAATTATTTTGCCTACTTTTATGCCTAAGGCATTTGACTGCTAACCAGAAGGCTGGTGGTTCAAACCCACCAGCCACTCCTTGGAAGGAAGACTGGGCAATCTACTTCCATAGAGA
>NW_006921948.1:3396894-3400634 GCF_000298275.1 Orycteropus afer afer
TATTATATGAATAAACATTTGCTCCATCAGCATTTATTGAAGAGTCCCCAGTTGCTACCTCTGTCATAATTCAGGTTTCCCAACGTGTATGACTATCTTTAGTCAGGGAGACCTGGTGGTGGAGTGGTTAAAGCATTGACCTGCCAACCAGAAGGTCACCAGTTCTAACCCATCAGTCACTCCCTGGGAGAAAGATTTGGCAATCTGTAAACATTGACAGCCTTAGAAACACTTTGGGGCATTTCTACTCTCTCCTCTAAAGGTGCTGTGAGTTTGAATTGACTCCACGGCAGTTTTTATTATTTTTTTATTTTTTTCCCCATTTTACCTCTTGTCTCTCAATCCTGTACCTTGGTCTGTACCCCACAGTGTTTTATTGTCGTGGCTTCATAAAAATTGTTGAAACCTTGGTACACCAACCCTCTGACACACCTTGGTGGCTATTTCAGCATGCTGTTGGCTATTCTAGAACTTCTGCTTTTCCATATAAATGTTACAATTAGCCAAGGAGGGGTCGCTATGAATCAGGTATGACTTGACAGCACATAACAACAACTTGTAACTGGTATCATTTTTATGGTATTTTCTAACTCATATTTCTGATAAGTAGAAATACGTTTTTTTGTTGGCCATGCAACCCAACACTTCACAAAATTATCTTATTAATACTAACAGTGTATCTGTATTTTTTTCCTTTTGTACAGAAATTATTGTCATATGCATATAATAAATAAATTAATAAATTCATAAATAAATGTGGAAATAATCTTCCACATGAATAGCATCTGTGGGTTCTTTATTTTTCTGGCCTTACTGCACCGACTCAGTTATTAACTAACGTTGAATAGAAGCAGTGGTGATGGGAGACTGCTGAAGTTTTCTTTTTTTAAAAAAAAACTTTTTAATGAGCAGATGTTGAGTTTTATCAAACTTTCTTATCTGCACTTATGAAGATGGTCATATTGTTATTGAAACAAATTTAATTAATTTTCTTTTGTAAAACCATTCTTAAATTTTGGAAGAAAACTTAACTTTGTCAATTTAAAACACTGTGTGATGTGTTTTGATAATAGTCTTATAATTGTCAACTATGTTTGTGAGCAGTGTTGTCCTATAATTTCCCTTATTTATACTGTCCTTGTGTTTTTATCCATTTTCAGTTTTATGGATATGCTAGTTGCATGTAATAAGTGGAAGATTATTTCCACATTTATTTATGAATTTATTTATTTTTTGTATTTTTTCGCACAGAGTAGCTTGTGGGCTCGAACCGCCAACCTTTGGTTAGCAGTTGAATGCTTAACCACTATGCCTCCAGAGCTCCTATATTGAGGAAACCATATTTTCACTTTCTTTATATGTTAGGGTCTTCCACAGGGTATTGAGTCTCCAGAAATGTGTGACTTGCACCAAATCTCTGCCAGAGAGAAGTAGTTTTCTTAATGCCTTGAACATTAATGCATGACATAAACATTAATGCATGACATAAACATTAATGCATGACATAAGCCCGGTGCCTGCGTCTCTTACATATCCAAGATTTGTTTCTATTTTTAACAAGCATTTAGATTAAAATACATGTTGCTTTTGAAATAAGACTTCTCCATCTGGTCACTTATCTTTAATCTAGAGCGGATTTTAGAGAGAAAGCCCAATAGAAAGTTCTTTTATTCTGTCTGTTTAAAATATCAAACTGCATCAGGAGCACTGAGTCCTGGCTGTCATAACAATGCATTTGTTACATATCAAAGATAGACTGTTCCACTCTGGCTTTGGTGTCTTGGTTGTGCTGTTTGGTCATTACTCCCATTGTGGAAGTTTTCTTCTGAGAATTGCAGCAATGTGATCCCCACTGCTCTCTCTCAGTGTCTGCCAGGGTTTGCTTTCACTGAGGGAACTATGTGGATGGGAGAGTCAAGTGGTTCCCTCTGCTGCTGAGTGGTCATGGAGGTCCCTGCCGAGGCCTGAGCCCAAGAATGCAGAAAATGCCACTGTGTGCTGAAGGAAGACAGAATATAAAACAAAGGAAGCCATTTAACCAAATCATTCCATGTATTCCATTCCAAAATGAGTAGTTTCTGGGTGAGCTGACCTTTAGGATTACCTACAGCACAAATTTTCAGAAATGTTTATCTACTTATCTGTCTGCCATCTACCTATCTATCCATCTGCCTATCTATCCTCTATCCATTTTCATTTACATGGTCTACACAAAACAAGCAGAGAGCACAAGATTGTTGAAACTCAATCAAATTCATTGTGGAAATCCATGGCCATCAAGTTGCTCCTGACTTACAGTGACCCTAGAGGACAGAGTTGAATTGTCCCACAGAGTTTCCAAGGCTATAATCTTAACAGAAGCAGACTGCCTCATGTTTCTCCCATACAGCGGCTGGTGGGTTTGAACCACCGACCTTTTAGTTCGCAGCTGAGTGCTTACCTACTGCACCACCAGGGCACCTTATTCAGTCAGTAGCATGCCTTTTTTCCTTAAGGAGCCTTCATCTTTGGATTATTTCTTGCAGGTGGGTGAGGAGTAAGTGGCAGGAAGGATTCAAAGGAAGTAAGGCAAGAGACTGAGTATTGGAAATCAACTAGCCAAATAGCGTTTACTGAGTCCTGGGGCAGACTTGATGCAAAAAAGAGTCAAGGGGAGATCCCTACAGTATGAAACAGAGCACAGCAACACAAAACTCATACTGGCACTGGCCGTTCAGGCAAGGGTAGAATTTGGACATATAAACAAAAGTTTAAAAAATTCACAAGGATCCTCTGCTAGGCAAGGCACCTTGCAGAACCTTGAATGTGCCAGTGATCCTATAGTCTCATCTTGATTTTTAGTTAGGTAGGCAGACAGTGTAGCATGACAGTATAAAGTCTTAGACTGTAGGACCAGTTAAGCTGAGGGCCAAATCCCAACTCAACCATTTGGCACTGTGTGACTTTGGACATACTACTTCTTTGAGCTTTAGTTTGTTTAACTGTTAATAGTGAGAGTCCTCCCTCCTTCTCTTTTGGACGGTTGTGCTCAATCAGCCTCATTGTTGCATCAGGAGTTGGATCATTTTTATTGCTGAGTAGTATTCTACGATATGGATATACCAGTTGTTTTTTTGTTTTTTTTAACCATTCGCTATTGAAGGACATCTGGGTTGCTTCAAGGTTTTGGCTGTTACGAATAAAGATTCTGTGGACATTAGTGTACAGGTTTTGTGGGAACATAAACTTTAATTTATCTGAAACAAATACCAAGCAGTATAGCTGGGTTGTTTGGTGACTGCATGTTTATTAGTTTTTAAAGAAACTTCCAACTTATTGTCCAGGGTGGCTGTACCATTTTCACTTTGTCTGTATCCTCACCAGCATTTGGTTGTCACTATTTTTTATTCTGGTGATTCTGATAGGTTCATAGTAGTATCTCATTATGGTTTTAGTTTGCATTTCCCTGCTAACTGAAAGATTGGGGGTTGAGTCCACCCAGAGGCACATTGGAAGAAAGGTCTGGTGGTCTACTGCCTTAGATAGCCACAGTTCTCCTCCAGGGTCAGCTCTCAATTTCTAGGATGGTTTATTAATTTGTTTGTTTATTTATTTATGGTCCTGTATAAACCAAAACCAAATACACTGCTGTCTGAGTTGGAGCTGACTCATAGCGACCCCTCCTTGGGTTTCTGAGGTGGTATCACTACAGAAGTAGATTGTCCAACCTTCCTTCCAAGGAGTGGCTGGTAGGTTTGAAC
>NW_006921948.1:3405709-3410225 GCF_000298275.1 Orycteropus afer afer
CCCACCTGGGTCCCTGTGGCTGATTGTACCTCTGTCTGGCTTCCTGGCTTTTAATCCCCTTTCTCCTGCTCTTCTGGCCTGCTGCTTTGGGCATCTCTGAGTTGTCCCTGGGGCTGACTGCTCCTCTGGCTTTTAACACCTTTCTCCTTCTCTCTGGTCCTGCTGCTCTGGGCAGGCCTGAGTTTCCTCTCCTCACGTAATCCCTTTGGCTGATTGCTCTTCTCTCTGGCTTCCTGGCTTTTAATTCCCTTTCTCCTGATCTTCCGGCCTGCTACTTTGGGTGTCCCTGAGTTGTCTCTCCTCACTGTAACCCTGGGTTACAATATTAAAAACACATTATCTTCTATAGTTAAGTTGTTTTTATTTGCCGGCAAGTCAGACCCAAATCATAGCAAACCCTCCTTGGGTTTCCGAGGCAGTATTGACATTGATTGCTCAGTCTTCCTTCTGAGGAGTGGCTGGTGGGTTTGAACCGCCAGCCTTCTGGTTAGCAGTCAAGTGCCTTAGGCACTATGCTACCAGAGCTTGTAATATAGCTAAGTAGATGATGCTATCTTATCTTTTTAGTTGTTATTCTTCTTAGGTGCCCTTGAGTCAGCTGTCACTCATAGTGACCCCATTTATAACAAAGCAAAACACTGCTTGGTCCTGCGCCAGCCTAATTATCCCTAATTATCCCTGAGCCGCGGCCACCATGTCAATCTTGAGGGCCTCCCCTTTTTGTGTTGACACTCCACTTTACCAATCACGATACCCTTCTCCTGGGAATGGTCCCTTCTGAGAATATGACCATAGTATGCGGGAAGAAGTCTGGCTTTTCTCTCTTCCGAGGAGCATTCCGGCTGCACTTCTTCCAGGATAGATTTTTGTTCATTCTTCTGGTAGTTCACGGTCCTTTCAGTATTGTTCATCAACATTCTTTAAGTGATACCTTGCCATTTAGAACAAACAGCCCCTTGTTCTGGGCTTCTTTCCTCATTGGGCAGTGACCTGGGTATCTCTGCTTTTGGGATCTTCACAAATACTTTGATGAGATTTTGCTGCCAGCTGGGACAGGTTTGTCCTGCAAACCACAAATAAAGCCACACTTGTAGAAATGTTTTGCTGGATAGACAATGTAACACCAGGGGATAAACCTGGACAGTTAGCTGGTTTACTCAGAACACTCATCTTGATAGATAGGGAGTTTCCAAATGGGGAGGCAGTATATCATCAGTGAATGTGTTCTCTGAGACATGGCATTAAAGTGACAACTATCCTTAACTTTGTGTGCTGACTTCCTGTTACCTCATTTGATCCTTGCTGTAATTCACTAAACTAGATGTAATAATTAAATGAGGAAGTCCATGTATAGTTAATCACTTAGTACTGTGGCATCCTCTAGGAAACCTCTAACTAGACCCACCAACACCTTCACCTGATAGGATTTATGTTTTGACTCTTGAGCCTAAAACATATGATACTTTGCATACTAATTCTTTCCTCACTTAAAACGGCATCATGATAATCCTGTCACTGTTTATATGAGATTATAGTTCCAAGTAAATTCTTTAGTCATCTAGCATCATTTGGGTAGATAGTGTGTGACGTGACACTAATTATGATATTTGCCGAGCATTTCATTGATTCACGTGGTTCCATTGACCTGTGAATGTGTGAGTCCACACCATACTTGCCAATTAAACTTTAAAATGCCCATTAGTGTCTGGCATGGCAAATATCCTTTCTTAGTCTGAATATTTCAGATTTTATCAGAATATTTGCACTGCATAATTAAAATCAAATATATACTGTGTATTTCCTAATTAAAAAAATATTTTTGAAAATCATGCATAACATCCTCATACATATTAGGCACTACTCTCAGCCACATAGAATGAGTTGGGCAGTATCCTTGCTTTGGGGACTCTGTCCCCAAATGAAATCTTAAATGCCCTAGAAAACTTTTGGTTGTAAACCAAAACCCTGTTGCCATCAAGTTGATTACAGCTCATAGCACTGCCCCATAGGGTTTCCAAGGCTGTCATCTTTACAAAAGCAGACTACCACATCTTTCTCCCATGGAGTGGTGGATATAAACTGCCAACATTAGCAGTCAATACTGCATCCAACAGTGCTTAAAGTACTGCTGTTAGGGAAGGGCTGTTCACTGCACTCCCCTATCAGAAGTACATGCCATTTTTATAGGAAAACAACATGCTATGAGTGAATGTAGGAGCTCTGGTGGTATAGTGTTTAAGGCATTTGACTGCTTACCAGAAATCTGGTGGTTCATACCCACCAGCCACTTGGAAGGAAGGTGGGGAAATCTACTTCCATAGTGATACCACCTCGGAAACCCAAGGAGGGGTCACTATGAGTTGGATCTGACAGTGAGTTTATAAGTGAATGTGAGCTGTAGAACTGAAATCATGTCTTGATGATGTTGATGCATTCAAACTATGGTGTTGACAAAGAATATTGAATATATTGTGGACTGCCAGGAAAATGAACAAATCAGTCTTAGAAGAAATACAAGAATGTTCCTTAGAAGCAAAGATGGCAAGACTTTAGCTAACTTATTTTGGATACATCATCAGAAAAGAACAACTACTAGAAAATGACATCATATTTGGTAAAGTAGAGGGTATATTAAAATATAAAAAGGAAACTGATAGAAATGATTGCAGTTACATATTTTACATAACAGTATATATAAACTATCATAATTTCAACATGTGATCAATATTAAAAACACATTAATGAAATATTTTAAATTTTTACTTTTTAATACTTTTGTTTGATATCTAGTATGTGTTTTACATGTACAAAACATCTCTGTTTGGACTAGCCATATTTCAGATACTCAGTAGACATGCATGAAAAGTGGCTACCGTATTGGAGAACATGGGGTCATTATACTGGTTGTAAAGCCGTGATTACTCAGAGCAGTCATATCATAAAAGCAAGGTTTATAAGTTCTCAAGGGATAAACAAACTATTATTGATAAATGTGTCTTGTTATATAGGTGACTGCATGCCATAATAACAGTTACTTCTGTCTCTAGGTTGTCTTCAGTTTACAGCAGTATTTTCATACATGTTGGCTCATTTAATCTTCTTGACAGCTCTTTGAGGCAGAATAGTATTATCTATCATGAATTTATGATGCAGATTAAATGAATAGAACCACATTAAAGCTCTTTTTTAAACCACATTAAAGTTCCAAAATGTCATTGCGAACTCGGTAAAATGTACTCTGAAAGCCATCCAGGTAAACACATTACACACGAGAGGATCCTCACTCTCAACAGGATGCAAGCTGGGGGGCAGTTTTGTGGACAAAAGGCATTTGACTAGTAACCAGAAGATTGGCGTTTGAAAGCAACCAGCCACTCTTCCGAAGGAAGACTGGGCAATCTGTTTCCACAGAGATACTGCCCTCAGAAACCCATTGAGGGGTAGCTGTGAGTCAGAATCAACTCGACAGCAGTGAATTTTATTTTTCTTAATGGATAAAATTTATAATAAGCATCACTGGCTGATAGGGGAATGAAGAAAGGGAACGTCAAAATGATTGTGAAATGAACATACAAGGTTTAATCCTGAGAACAATCCAAGTAGATGTAGAGGAAGTTATGGGATCCTCTTTCAGGGTGGATGCAGTGGGCAGTGCAGTGTGGTGGCTATTATCTAGAATCTGAAATACATTACACGATAGACATCAGTGTCTGGTATCGGTGGCATGAAAGCTGTATGGGCTGGAAGACAGGACTGCAAGGGCGACCATCATCAACCCTGCTGTGGGCAGTGCTTTACACAGGGAGGTGCAGATGACATATTTTACAGTGTTAACGGTATCTTCCTGTGTAGAGTAATGCTCAACAAGTACAGCGTTCATGATGACCTCCGGAACTAGACTGGCATAGCTCCCACCTATTGGTTAGGGAACCTAAATAATTGTGAGATGAACATACCAGGTTTAATCCTGACAACGATCCAGGTAGACACAGAGCGAGGTATGAGATCCTTTGTCCGGATGGATGCAGTGGGGGGTGCAGTGTGGTGGCCGTTATCTAGAACATGAAATACATTTCGGGACAGGTATCAGTGTATGGCCTGGAGATCCGGACTGGAATGGTGACCATCCTCAACCCTGCTGTGGGCAGTGCCTTAAACAGGGAGGTGCAGTACACATGTCCTAAAGTGTTCACTGCATCTTGCTGTGCAGAGTAATGCCCAGAGTAATGCCCAACAAGTACAGCATTCACGATGACCTCAGGAGCCAAATGGGTGTAGAGGGCACATCCTTCCATCCTTGGGTTCTTGATTGATATGGGGTTGACCATCCTCAAGGGATGAAGAAGCAGGTTAGAATTCTGTCTATACCCACAGCCTATAGTCCTCTTTTCCTAATTCTTACGGCCATCAGAGCTTTATTCCTGGGCAGATGCTGCGCTTTTGATCTCCTGTGATTTATTATTCCAATGTGTGCACATCATTCTGGTATTGTTTACCTTCAGCCAAGATCCATCTG
>NW_006921948.1:3410325-3412116 GCF_000298275.1 Orycteropus afer afer
CTCATAGCGACCCCTCCTTGGGTTTCTGAGGTGGTATCACTACAGAAGTAGATTGTCCAACCTTCCTTCCAAGGAGTGGCTGGTAGGTTTGAACCACCAGCCTTCTGGTTAGTAGTCAAATGCTTTAGGCACTATGTCAGCAGAGTTATTTCATAAATGTGATTTTTAGAGGATACTCCATTCTGATACCACATTGCTTAAATTTCCGTTTTAACTTAGACATATAAGTGGGATATTAAATAATTTGCCAATATAACTTTGTATACATTTTAAAGACTTTTTAGCACCAGTATTTAATGCTCCTCTACAAATCATCTCTAACATATATGCACTGTATAATATTTGTTAGAACAATTTTTTTTGTGACCAATACGTTTCCAATTCATTTGAGTGTCCTGTTCCAGAATTTCTTTCAAAATATTTAATTTCTATACAGAGGCTGATAGTACCAAAAATGGGCCATTATAGGTTAGGAAATAGATTCTTTCGATTAAAATTAAAAGTAACAGCTGCTGATCATGCCTCAAATTCAGATCATGGAAGATAAATTTATCAGCTGCATTTTGGGAGTGGAATATTGAATAAAACAGAAGCACTGTAAAGTATTAGCTATTTCAACCTGTAATGATTCATTCAGTCAGGTGTGTCATTTTTGAAATTCGCATCTGTAAAACAACATTGTTGATGTGCATCTAACTGGGGCCATAATGATATCTGAGCAACCACAGACCAGTGTGGAAAATACTTGATTATAAACCACGTTCCACCCTAGTAAATTTATTTAGAACTTTATTTAAAAATAAACACTGAGCAGTGAAGTGTCATTTCTCCATAGTGACATGCAATGTTTTCTTGGACTCAACATTCGTAGATTGGTCAAACTATATGACAAACTCTCATCACAATATTCTTGTCAATTAGGCATTCTTTTTATGCCTATTTTACGGATTAAAAATTTGGATTATGTCACATGACTTGCTCAATTTTACACAATAACTTTCAGGACTAGAACTCAAATTATATTATATTTTCAAATGTTGAATCCAGAGCTCTTTCCACTCTTGAAGGAAGTGGCTCTCAAGACTTTTGGTTTCAGAAAACTTTTACATTCTTAGAAATTATTGACAATCACAAAGGGCTTTGAGAATTAATGATACACGATCATTACATGTTAGCATCAATACCATTTTAATGAAAATTGTATCCTCCAAACAAAACTAGTTATTGAGAAGACAGTGTTTGGAATTTTGGAAAATCTCTTTAATGTCTAGTGTAATAGAAGATCGCTGAATGTGTAGATCTGTTACAATATGTTTTGGTTGAAGTGCGTGAAGAAATCCTAGCCTCACATAGTCTTCTTTGATGTTATTGTGAGCTAAGTGGATTCCCACCCAGAGACCCCGTGTACAGATCACGAAACGCTGCCCTGTCCTGCGCCATCCTCACAATCCTTGCTCTGTTTGAGCTCATCTTTGCAGCCACTGTGACAATCCACCTCCTTGAGGGTCTTCCTCTTTTTCTCTGACCCTTGCCTTTACCAAGATATCCTTTTCCAGGGAGTGGTCCCTTCTGACCACATGACCAGAGTAGGAGAGAAAAAGTCTGGCCTTCTCGCTACTAAGGAGCATGCCCAGCGACACTTCTTCCAGGACAGATTTCTTCATTTTTCTGGCAGTCCATGGTGTTTTCAATTGTTCTCGACAACATCACAATTCAAAGGCATCAGTTCTTTGGTCTAACTTATTCATTGTCCAGCTCTCACATGCATACGAGGCGATTGGAAATATCATG
>NW_006921948.1:3421101-3439918 GCF_000298275.1 Orycteropus afer afer
CCTTCTAATGGGAGCCATTTTGAATGTGCTGTACTTAGCAACTGGAGTAGTTACTAGTTCAAACAAAACAAAAAATAAATAAATAAACTGCGTCAAGTCAACTCCAACTCATAGCGACACCTCCCTGGGTTTCCGAAGTGGTATCACTACAGAAGGAGATAGCCCAATCTTCCTTCTGAGGAGTGGTTGCTGTGTTTGAATGGTAAACCTTCTTGCTAGTGGTCAAAATGCCTTAGACACCATGCCACCAGAGCTCTCACCTACTGGTTAGGGAATCTAAAAATAACTGTGAAATGAACATACCAGGTTTAATCCTGAGAACAATCCAGGTAGACTTAGAGCCAATTATGGGATCCTTTGTCAGGGTAGATGCAGTGTTCAAAGCAGTGTGGTGACCATTATCTAGAACAAGAAATACATTCCAGGATAGGCATCAATGTCTGATATCAGTGTCACGACAGCTCTATTGGGTGGAGGTTTGGCCAGGAAGGGTGACCATCATCAACCCTGCCGTGGGCAGTGCCTTATATAGGGAGGTGCTGATAACATATTCTTAACGTGTTAAATGTGCCTTCCTGTGTAGAGTAATGCTCAACAAGTACAGCATTCGTGATGACCTCCTGAAACAGAGTGGTGTAGAGGGCCCATCCCTCCATCCTTGGGTTCTTGATAGATATGTGGGTGACCAACCTCAGAGGATGAAGAAGCAGGTTAAGAGTTCTGTCCTTTCTATATCCACAGCCCATACTCCTCCTTTCCTGTCAGATTTTTATTCCTGGACTAATGTTGGCCTTTTAATCTCCTATGGTTTATTACTCTAATGTATGCACACCACCAGCCTTTTGGTTACTGGTCAAATGCATAAGTCATCATGGCACCATGGGTGCCACTTACTGGTTAGGGAACTTAAAAATGATTGTGAAATGAACATACCAGGTTTAATCCTGAGAACAATCCAGGTAGACATAGAGTGAGTTATGGGATCCTCTGTCAGGGTGGATGCAGTGTGGAGTGCAGTGTGGTGGCCATTATCTAGAATGTGAAATACATTTTGGGATAGGCATCAGTGTGTGATATCTGTATCATGAAAGAGGATGGGACTGGAATGGGGACCATCATAAACCCTGCTGTGGGCAGTGCTTTAAACAGGGAGGTGCAGTACACATGTCCTAAAGTGTTCACTGCATCTTGCTGTGTAGAGTAATGCCCAACAAGTACAGCATTCGTGATGACCTCGGGAACCAGATGGGTGTAGAGGGCATATCCTTCCATCCTTGGGTTCTTGAATGATAAGGGGGTGACCATCCTCAAGGGATGAAGAAGCAGGTTAGAGTTCTGTCCTTTTGATAGACACAGCCCAGAGTCCTCCTTTCCTATCTCTTCTGGCCATCAAGAGTTTTATTCCTGGGCAAATGCTGCCCATTTGATCTCCTATGGTTTATTATTCTAATGTGTGCACAAAAACATGTTGGTATTGTTTTCTACCTGCAGTGCTCTTCTCTATTGTGGCAGAAAATTGAGACATGGGGGTGAGGTTATTTCAGGGCTTGGAGGGTGCCCAAGGGGTATAGTCCCAGAGGATGGAATCCTCTCTATCTGACCAGTAGCCTAGTCTTTAATTGGTGAGTTTAGTTCCACATTTCTCTCCCATTTTCTCAGACCCTTCTAATGGGAGCGATTTTGAGTGCCCTGTTCTTATCTACTGGTTTTGACAAAATAAAGGCTTGTACTCATAGCACCCCTCCTTGTGATTCCAAGGCTGTATCACTACAGAAAGAGGAGTGGCTGGTGTGTTTGAACCATCAGCCTTCTGTTTACCATTCAAATACCTTAGGCACCATGCCACCAGAGCTCCCACCTACTGAATAGAGAACATAAAAATCGTCTGAAATGAGCATACCAGGTTGAATCATGAGTAATTCAGGTAGACATAGAGTTATGGGATCCTGTGTCAAGAGGGATGCAATGTGGAGAGCAGTGCTGTGACCATTATCTAGAATGTGAAATACATTTTGGGATAGGCATCAGTGTCTGCTGTCGACATCACGAAAGCTGTATGGCCTGGACATCTGGACTGGGAAGGACGACCATCATCAACCCTGCTGTGGGCAGTGCCTTTCACAGGGACGTCCACATCAGATATTCTAAAGTGCTGACTGGATCTCCCTGTGCACAGTAATGCTCAACAAGTACGGCATTTCTGATGACTTGGGGAACCTGAGAAGGTAGGCCCCTTTGGACAGCTTTCTCTCATCCCACGAGAGCCTTGGAAGGAACCGGGATCTGAGACATCATCAAGGTGTGCAGCCTCTCACTATGATCAGGGAGACATCAGGGGTTCACCCAAACTAATAGGAAGGGCTTCTCTCACTTATCCCTGATGTGCCAGTCTAGTTTTTGGGCTTTTCCAGAAAGATGCTGCCTTCCTTTTAGACATCTATAAAGGATATGAGCCGTTTATGCCTAAACCTGACAAGATACCACTCCCATCAATTGCAACTCATAGTTACCCTATAGGACAGGGTAGAAGTGCCCCCAGAGGGTTTGTTTCCAAGGTTGTAAATCTTGTTGGAAGATGACTGCCTCATCATTCTCCTGCCTGGAGGCTAGTGGGTTTGAACTGCTGACCAGTTGGATGTTTTAACCACTGAGCCACTAGAGCACTTAGCAGTTATATATTTGTTTTTATTGTGAATGTGTTCTTATTTCTTATTTTTTTCATTATGTTTCTTCATATAGGTTTAATTGTGCACATGTAACGTGACTTTTTTCACATATCCTTTTTGCCTCAACACATTATCTCTTGATACTACCCATAATTTTTTGATCATTCTTGGTACAGGATTATACATACATTGAGTCAACTAAAATTCACAGATAAACCGACCCCCCCCCCCAACTTGCCAAGGTGGTAAATCTTTATGAAAGTAAATTGTGGAAGTAGATTTCCCCATCTTTCTTCCACAGAGCAGTTAGTGGATTTGAACTACGAACCTTCTGATTAGCACCATGGGCACTGTACCACCTGTGAACTCCTTCACTCCTTCTCTGACGCACTAGAAATTAAAATACCATAAAGGTGAAATCGGACAACTGTGTTTGGATTGTGCATTCACACCTTCCTTGGTTTACTGCTACTGATACAGACCTCTTTTTGGCTGAAATATGGGCCATGGGGTTGAGTTCCTTTTCAAGGCTGGAAGTGTGTCTAAGGAACCTAGTCCCATAGGTTCTAGAAGTGTATATCAGAGGAGCTGGCCTGGTCTTCGACACAGAATGTTGAGTTTTGTTCCACATTTGTCTCTAACTCGGTCTAGATTCATCTAATGCAATCGATTCTGAACTTTCCATTCCTAGCAACCGGAGTGCCTGGTGAATAAAGAAAATCTTTCCTAAAAGGAAATGTCAACTTTTGACATTGAAAGCTGCCCCAGTAACCGTATAGCAAGTTATGGCTTCCTGAGTCTTGGAGAGGATGCCAGTGGGAAGGCAGAGTTGTGGGCATTTACTAGAAGCTATGGATCAATTTTGACATAGCCGTCAGTGTCTGTCAGGCGAACGACAGCAGGACACGATGGTGTAGGAAGAGTGTACAAGGCCACCAGAATGAGCCGTGTTGTTGGCAGTGCCTTACTTTGGGAAGGGCGATCACGTGTGCTAAAGGGTGATGGCCGTCTCCCTGAGTAGAGTAATGCTCAACAAGTACAGCAGTGGGGATGATACTGACCACAAGATGGGGGTAGAGGGAACTGTCCCCTCCATCCCATGATACTTGATAGATCCTGGGTGGCCGGCTTCAAAAGATGGATAAGTAAGGTTAGATGTCTGTATTGTCTATATGCACACCCCTTCACCCATGTTCTTTTCCCTTCCTAGGGTTCCAGGTCACATTTTCTCTTTGGACAATTGGAAGTTTGGGTTGGACTTGGGAGTGGTTCATGTCTGTCACGTAAGATCCTTCTTACTCTTTTCCCTTTGATTTGAAGAAAGACCAAACCAGTTTGTTTCATGCCTATCTATCGGGCCTAATATCCAACTCCGTTGGCTGGAAAAAGTCATTTCCAAGAAGACGACAAAAGAGGAATGCAAGCGTGGGCTATCAGTCCTAAACATTATCCATGTGAACAGAGTCATGAGGGGGGATAGTCCCAGTAGGAGGGTAGTAAATTAGAGGTCACTGGAGTTGACATCGTCCAGAATCCTGGCTGAATCCCACAAGCGCACGTCATGGTCATTTGTGGAGAGTAAAGGATGCAGTTTGGATCGCCAAGGGGTTTGAGATGGGCCGCCATACTCAACCAGGCACTGAGCAATGCCTTATCCAGAAAGGCACCATTTATGTGGCCAATAGAGTAAATGCGTCTTTCTGGGTAGAGTAATGCTCAACAAAGACAGCGCTTTTTGTGGCCTCGGGAGGGGGCATGGTTCCAGAGTCATGGTGATAACAGCACACTTGGCCTTCCTTTTGGGAACCCAGGAGGATCTATGAACCTCATTTCCCATATTTCTTTGTTTTGAGGATGATGTTGATGATGATTTTGGAGAATGTTTGCAGAGCAAATTGCTTTTGCATTCACCAACTCATACAGCTTGTGTGTTTTGAACTTCATTGGAAATCCCACAAGATATCAACGCTGTCCCCACTTCTTTCCCTTCCTTCATCCTCTCTATCCTTTCCTGCCTTCTTAGATTCCTCACTGGGTTTTTAGTCTGTTTGTATAGAGTCTATATGAATACCTCTTCATCCATGTCCTTTTCCATTCCTAGGGATCCAGGTCAAATTTTCCCTTTGTAAAACCTGAAGTGTGGGTTGCACATGGGAGTGGTATATGATGCAAAGAGCAAACAATTTTGTTTCATACCTTTCAGGTAGGATACCAAATTCTATTGGTTAGAAAATAGGAAGCTATTTCCAAAAGGAAGACGACAGTGGAATGCAATCATGGGCTGTTCGTCCTAAACATTATCCATGTGAACATAGCCATGAGGGGATAGTCAAAACAGGGGGGCGCATGCCAATGTGAGATCACTATCTTCCTGAGGAGAGTCTTGCTGAACAGGGACAGCAGACAGCAGTGGGGTGGAGGGAACTGTTCCTGTCGTCACTGGGTGCTTGTTAGGTATTGCTTGGCATCTTCAAGAGGTGGGGAAGTACGTTGGATATCTGTTCTCTCTTCCTCATACAGCCCCTCACAAGTGTTCGTTCCCATTTCTGGGGTTGTACATCCCATCACTGCTTTTCAGTCACTTTGAGCAAAGTGATCGTTAGGTTGCATGTGGATGTGGTTTGTGTGCGTCATATGAGCTGTTTTTTTGTATCTTTTTTTTTTTTTTTTAATCTGAGCAATGACCAGACATTTTTGTTTAATTCCTACCCGGTTGAACACCGAATTCTATTCGTTAGAAGCCATGAAGAATGGAAATATCTAAGAGAATAGAACCGTGGAATACAGTCATTAGATTTCAGCACCACACATCATCCATGGCATGGGAGCCACGAGGGGATGTGAACCTAGGAGGGTTGTAAGCTGGAGACACTGGGGTTGTCGATTTTGTTTGCAACAGCAGGTGGTAAGCAAATTCTATGGGTCAGAGAAGATGAAGGCATTTCCAAACGGAAGAGATTAGAGAAATGCAGTCCTTAGCTTTTTGTGCTGGATCCACCTGATTGGATCGGTGAAGGGATGGTCAAGCTCGCAGGTTTGTAAATTGGAGACCGCTGGGGTTGACACTGTCTAGGACTCGTGGCTGTATCTCGGAAGGGCATGTCATGGTGCTGCTGTGTGCAGAGTGAAGAAAGCTGTTTGGGCCGCCATAGTGGGCCATGTGGTTAGCAATGCCTTATTCCGAAAGGGTCCGGTCACATAGCCTGCAAAGTGAACGGAGCCTTTCTGGATAGAGTAATGCTGACCAAATGCAGCGCTTGTTGTGGCCTTGGGATGGGGCACGTTGGCGGGGTGGTGGTGCTGCTCGTGCTCAGAGAGCACATTTGAGCCCCATTTCGGGAACCCTTGACCTCATTCTCCTTCCTTCCTCATGTTTTGCTGCTGCTGCTGATGGTGATTTTCGAGTCACCAACTCATACACCTTTTGCGTTTCAAAATTCACTGGAAATCCCGCAAGAGAACAATGCTTTTCCCACTTCCTCCCCTTGTTTACCGTTTCCTTTCCTCCATCATCCCTAGCCAATCTGGCCTCCTCAGATTCCCCTCTTGGTAAATGCCACACTTTTGATCTCCTGCACCTGGATAGGTCCCTGGGGTGACTGTTTCTGTGAAAGGCCTCTGTATCATTTGACCGAAAGTTTAGCCATGGATGTGAATGCAGTTCAGGGCTTCAAACACGTCTAAAGATCAAGGGCTCAGAGGTTCCACCAGTCTGTTTCAGATCACCCAGCCTGGAGTTCTTGACGTTAGTAAGAGTTGTTGCACATTTTTCGAACGCTCTATCTGGATCCATCCAATGTGGTCCATTTTGAATGTTCCCTTCCTAACAAATGGAGTACCTGGTGAATAGAGAAATCAATTCCTAGGAGAAAGTATTCAATTTTACTCTTGAAAAGAGTCCGGGTAAACATAGAGGAAGTTATGGCTTCTTCACTCTTGATAAGGATGCTCGCGGGAAGGCAGTGGTGCGGGCATTGTCTGGAAGTGATGTATCAATTTTGCAGCAGGTATCAGTGTCTGGTAGAAGAAGAATAAAAACCTGCACCGAATGGTGTAGTGGAAATGTACAAGCTACAAGTCTTGGCCATGATGTTGACAGTGCCTTCCTTTGGGCAGGGTCCATCACATATGCTAAAGTGTGAGCTGTGTCTCCGTGAGGGAGAGTCATGCTCTACCAGTACAGCAGTGGGGATGACATGGAAAACCAGAAGGGAGTATAGGCAACTGTTCCCTCTATCCCTGGATGAGTGATACGTATTGGTTGGACGCTTGAAGGGATGGTTAAGTAAGTCAGATCTAGCTGTGCTGTAGGATTGCGCATCACATCACTGCTTTTCTGTCCCTTTGAATAACGTGAACATTGGGTTACACGTGGCTGTGGTTGGTGTGCTATGTGACCTTCTTGATACTTTTTTTTTTTTTTTGAGGATCGACCAAACAATTTTGTTTAATTCTAGCAGGTGGTACAGCAAATTTTATCGACCAGAAGAGATGAAGCTATTTCCAAACAGAAAGAGGATAGAGGAGTGCCTTGTTTAATTCTAGCAGGTGGTACAGCAAATTTTATCGACCAGAAGAGATGAAGCTATTTCCAAACAGAAAGAGGATAGAGGAGTGCCCTCACTGGCCTTGAGTGCTTCAGCTAATTCACATGAACGGATCCAGGAGGGGATGCTCATGTATAGCTATAAATTTCCCTCTAAGAACTGCTTCAGCTGCATCCCGTAAATTTTGGCATGCTGTGTCTTCATTTTCATTCATCTCAAAGAATTTCCTCATGTGGCTGCCTCCCTCCCTGAAGCGCATGACATGGTGTTGTGTGGAGAGTGAAGAAAGCTATTTGCATTGCCAAAGGGTTGGAGTGGGGCCGCGACAGTGGGCCATGTTGTTAGCAATGCCTTATTTGCAAAGGCACCGGTTACATAGCCTGCTCTGGGTAAGTCCTTTACTTTTGATCTCCTGGGCTCATAGAGCTCCCTGATGGCATTGTTCCCCTGGTAGTGTTCCGTACCCATTGGCTGAAAGGGAGTCCAGTTCCAGGCTTCAAGCACGTCCAAGGGTTATAGTCCCAGCGGTTCTACCAGTCTGTTTCACACCACGCATCCCCTGCGTTCTTTATGATTTTAAGATTTGTCGCTCCTTTTAGGAAACCTCTGTCCTGGATCTCCTATTGTGATGGTTTTCAGAGGGCTCAGCAGTGTCAGTAGGGCACCATCTAGTTCTTCTGGTCTCCAGGTCCTGGAGGCCCTTTCACCATTTAGCCTTATTCTTTACTTGTCTGTTTGGACTCCTAAATTCTTCTCTTCCCCATTTGGGAGAGACCAATGGTTGCACTTTAGGTGAACACTCCTAAGCGTTTTTCCGATTGGGATTTGAGTGCGTGTTTATTGATGAATTGATTTTCCCTCCAACAATGCATACACGTGCTGTTTTGTGCCATCCACTACAGTCCACACAATGCAAGCAGAGTCTTCACATTTCCTCCTCCCGAACACACTTTCCGTACTATTTGGTCCTTATCCCCTCTCCCCTTCAGAGCTCTATGTCTGGGAAAATGCTGTCCTCTAAATCTCATGGTGTTGATTCTTCGCATGCATTCATACTTCCCGGTTTTGCTGCTTACGTGATAAGCCCCTCTCCCTTTTGGTTGGAATTCGAAGCTTGGGGTTGAGTTCTCTTCGAAACTGAAAGGGTGTCCAAGGAACTTAGTCCTGTAGGTTCTACCAGTATATATCAGAGAAGTTGGCCTGGTTATTTTCAGACAATTTTGAGTATTGTTCCACTTTTTGATCCAACTCCAAGAAGGTCCATCTAATGTAATCCATTGCGATCGTTCGATTCCTGGCAACTTGAATACTTGGTAGATGGAGAAGGCATGTCCTAAAAAAACAGTCCAGGTAAAGGTGTAGGACAAGTTCTGTGGTCCTCACTCTGGACCGGATGCAAGTTGGAGGGCAGTGTTGTGGGCATTGTCTAGAACCTATAGATAACTTTTGCAACAGGTGTCAGTGTATGGTAGGGAGCAGGGTTGAAAGCTGGACAAGATGGTGTAGGGGGACTGTGCTGAGCCACATCTATCGGTCATGCTGTTTGCAAGGCCTTAGTTCAGGTGGTGTGATTCCCACTTGCTGACACGTGATTGCTGAACAAGTACATCAGTGGGGATGGCGCTGGAACCAGATGGGTCTGGAGGGAACTGTTGCCTCCATCCTCGGGTGCTTGATAGATATCCCTTGGCAGCTTGAAGGGATGGGGAAGTACGTTGGAAATCTGTCCTCTCTACGCGTACAGCCTGTCACACATGTCCGTTTCCGTTTCTGGGGTTGTAGAACGCATCGCTGGTTTTCTGTCACTTTGAAAATGGTGATGATCGTTTGGGTGCACGTGGGTGTGGTTTCTGTGTGTTACATGAGTTGCTTCTTTCTACTGGTCCCCCCCGCCTCGGACATGAGGATTGACCAAACGTTTTTGCTTAATTCCTACTGTTGCATACCAAATTGTATTGGTTAGAAACAATGAAGATCTTTCCAAAGAGAAGGGAATAGTGGAATACAGTCATTCGCTTTTAGCACTAAACATCGTCCACGACTTCAATGCCATTAGGTGATGTCAACGCAGGATGGTTGTTATTTGGAGGTCCCTGGGGTTGACATTGTCTGAGACTCATTGGCTGAATTCTGGAAGCGCACGTCATGGTGTCGCGTGGAGTTTGAAGAAAGCGGTGGGGATTGCCAAAGCATTGGAGCTGGGCAGCCATACTGGGCCATGTGCTTAGGGATGCTTTGTCCATAAAGGCACCGGTACATAGACTGCAAAGTAAACGGAGCCTTTCTGGATAGAGTAAAGCTCAGCAAAGACATCGCTTGTTGTGACCTTGGTATCGGCCACCGTGGCGGGGTGGTGGTGGTGGTGGTGGTGCTGTTAGAGCACAATTGAGTTCCCTTTTGTGAACCCAGCAGGTCCCATGACCACATTCTCCTTATTTTTTCCGTATGTTTTGAGGATGATGATGCTGATGATGATTTTTGCGAATATTTGCAGAGCAAAGTCCTTTGCATTCAACGACTCGGACAGCTTTTGCGTTTCAAAATTGACTGGAAATCCCACAATATAACGACGCTCCTCCCACTTACTCCCCCTCTTTCCCGTTTTCTTTCCTCCATCATGCTTATCCATTCTGGACTCCTCAGATTCCTCTCTGGGTAAATGCCGCACAGTTGGTCTCCTGTTCGTGTAGAGTTGCCTGGAGTGATTGACCGTCTAATAGTCCTCTGTATCTTTTGACCAAAAGTTTAGACGTGGATATGAGTCCAGTTCAGGCCTTTGAACACGTCCAAAGATGATAGACTCGGAGGTTCCACTGGTCTGTTTCAGATCACCCAGCCCGGTGTTCTTGATGTTATTAAGAGTTGTTGCACATTTTTCGAACAGTCTATCCTCATCCATCCAATGTGTTCCATTTTGAACGTTCCCTTCCTAGCAAATGGAGTCCTTGGTGAATAGAGAAATTATTTCCTAAGAGAAAGTGTTCGATTTTTACCCTCGAAAAAAAGTCTGGGTAAGCATACAGGAAGTCACGGCTTGCTCACTCTTGACAGGATGCAAGTGCGAAGGCAGTGATGCGGGCGTTGTCTGGAAGCGATGGATCAATTTTGCAACACGTCTCAGCGTCTGGAAGGGGGACAATGAAAGCTGGACCCGATGGTGGAAAGGGACTATACAAGGCCACCTGTCTGGGCCATGATGTTGACAGTGCATTACGTTGGGCAGGGTCGATCACATATGGTAAAATGTGAGTGATGTCTCCTGAGTAGAATAATGGCCCAAGGAGTCCGACAGTGGGATGACATTGGAAACCAGATATGGGTAGAGGCGACTGCTCCCTCCATCCCTGTGTGAGTGATAGGTAGTGGCTGACATCTTCAAGGGAGGGATTAATAAGTCAGATATCTGTCCCCTCTACTCGTGCAGCCCCACACCCCTGTTCATTTCCATCACTAGGGTGACAGAGCACAACACTGCTTTTTTGTCCCTTTGAACCACGTGAACACTGGGTTCCTCGTCGGTGCGGCTGGTGTGTTTCGTCCATTTCTTCTTACTGTTTCTTTGTATTTGAGGATCGACCAAACAATTGTGCTTCATTTAGCAGGTGGAACAGCAATGTCTATGGGCCAGAAAAGATGAAGGTATTTCCAAACGGAAGAGGAGAGAGGAATATGTGGTCACTGGCTTTCAGTGCTTAAGGTCGTCCACCTGAACGGATCCATGAGCGGATGGTTCACCTGAGAGCCTTGTAAGTTGGGGACCCCTTGGGCTGACACTGTCCAGGACTCCTGGCAGTATTCCGGAAGCGCACGTCATGGTGCTGTGTGTGTTTGGATTGCCAAGGTGTTTCAGCTGGGCCACCACAGGCAGCCATGCTGGTGGCAGTGCCTTGCAGGGAAAGGCGCCATTTCAATAGCCTACCGATTGAATGGAGCCTTTCCCCGCAGAGCAATGCTCAGCACGTACAACGCTTGTTGTGGCCTTGCTGTGGGGCACCGTGGTGGGGTGATGATGGTGATAGAGCCCACGTGAGACCCCTTTTGTGAACCCAGGAGTTCCCATCAAGTTCATTCCCATTACTTCTTTATCTTTAGATGTTGTTGATGATGATGATGATGATGATGATGATTTTGGAGTCTATTTGCATAGCAAAATTCTTTTGCATTGACCTCTTCGTACACCATTGCAAATCCCACAGGGCAACAGTGCTGTTTTCACTTCCCTCCGCCCCCTTCTTTACCATTTCCTCTCTCCATTATCTCTGTCTTCCAGTCTCCTTAGGTTCCTCTCTGGGTAAGTGCTCTACTTTTGATCTCCTGGGCACTTAGAGCTCCCTGATGGGATTGTTCCCCTGGTAGTGTTCTGTACCGTTTGGCTGAAAGGGAGCCATGGATGGGAGTCCAGTTCCAGGCTTCAAGCACATCCAAGGGTCATAGTCCCAGTGATTCTATGAGTCTGTTTCGGACCACCCGTCCCTGGCGTTCTTTACGATTTTAAGATTGGTTGCTTCGACCACAGTCTGCACACTTCCTCCTCCGCACCACACTTGCCCTTCTCTTTGGTCCCTATCCCCCTTCCTCTTTAGAGATCTATCTCTGGGAAGATGCTGTCCTTCCTGGTTTTGCTGCTTCATTGATAAGCCTCTCCCTTTTGTCTGAAAATCGAAGCATGGGGTTGAGTTCTCTTGATGATCGGAAGGGTGTCCAAGGAACCTAGTCCTTTAAAGCGTTGGAGCTGGGCAGCCATACTCGGCCATGTGTTTAGCGATGCTTTGTCCATAAAGGCACCGGTTACATAGACTGCAAAGTAAACGGAGCCATTCTGGATAGAGTAAAGCTCAGCAAAGACATTGCTTGTTGTCACCTTGGGATCGGCCACCGCGGCGGGGTGGTGGTGATGGTGGTGGTGGTGCTGTTAGAGCACAATTGAGTTCCCTTTTGTGAACCCAGCAGGTCCCATGACCACATTCTCCTTATTTCCGTATGTTTTGAGGATGATGATTCCGATGATGATTTTGGCGAATATTTGCAGAGCAAAGTGCTTTTGCATTCAACGACTCGGACAGCTTTTGTGTTTCAAAATTGACTGGAAATCCCACAATATAACGACACTCCTCCCACTTACTCCCTCCCTTTACCGTTTTCTTTCCTCCATCATGCTTATCCATTCTGGACTCCTCAGATTCCTCTCTGGGTAAATGCCGCATAGTTGGTCTCCTGTGCGTGTATAGTTGCATGGAGTGATTGACCGTCTAATAGTCCTCTGTATCTTTTGACCAAAAGTTTAGACGTGGATATGAGTCCAGTTCAGGCCTTTGAACCCGTCAAAAGATCATAGACTCAGCGGTTCCAACAGTCTGTTTCAGATCACCCAGCCCGGTGTTCTTGATGTTATTAAGAGTTGTTGCACATTTTTCAAACACTCTATCCTCATCCATCCAATGTGTTCCATTTTGAACGTTCACTTCCTAGCAAATGGAGTCCTTGGTGAATAGAGAAATTATTTCCTAAAAGAAAGTGTTCAATTTTACCCTCAAAAAACAGTCTGGGTAAACATACAGGAAGTCATGGCTTCCCCACTCTTGACAGGATGCAAGTGGGAAGGCAGAGGTGCGGGCATTGTCTGGAAGGGATGGATCAACTTTACCACACGCCTCAGTGTCTCGTAGGGTAAGAATGAAAGCTGGACCCGATGGTGTAGTGGGACTCTACAAGGCCACCAGGCTGGGCCATGAGGTTGACTTGACAGTCCCTTGGGCTGACTCGATCACATACGGGAAAGGGGGAGCGGCGCCTCCCTGAGGAGAGTAATGCTCAACCAGTATAACCCTGGGAAATGACATGGGAACCAGGTGGAACTAGAGGCAACTGTTCTCTCCATCCCTGGGTGAGTGATAAGTATTTGTTGGCCGCTTCTAGTGTTGGGTAAGTGGGTTAGATATCTGTCCTTTCTACTCGTACAGCCCCTCACACGTTCTCATCTCTATTACGAGGGTTGTGCATTGCATCACTGCTTTTCTGTCTCTTTGAACAAGGTGAATATTGGGTACACGTGGGTGTGGTTGGTGTGCTACATGAATTTCTTCTTACCGCTTTCTTCTAATTTGAGGATCGACCCCCAAATTTTGTTCGTTCTACCAGGTGGAATAGCAAATTCTATCGGCCAGAGAAGATGAAGGTATCGCCAATCGAAAGAGAATAGAGGAATAAGCAGCCATTGGATTTTAGTGCTTCAGCTCATCCATGTGAACGGAATGCATGAGGGGATCGTTCATCTCGGAGGGGTGTAAGTTGGAGATAACTGGTGCTGACATTGCCTAGGACTCGTTGCTGAATCCCAGAAGCGTATGTCATGATGCTGTGTGGAGAGTGCCAAAAAGCTGTTTGGATTGCCTAGGGGTTTGAGGTGGGCCACCACAGTCGGCCACGCAGTTGGCAGTGCCTTACATGTAAAGGCGTCATTTAAGTAGCCTACAGATTAAATGGAGCCTTTGCAGGTAGAGCAATGCTCAGCACATACAGCGCTTGTTGTGGCCTTGCCGTGGGGCACCGTGGTGGGGTGATGGGGGTGTCGCAGCACACTTGACCTCCCTTTAGTGAACCCAGGAGTTCCCATGAAGCTCATTCCCCTTACTTCTTTATCTTTAGATGTTGATGATGATGATGAAGATGATGATGATGATGATTTTGGAGTGAGTCTATTTGCAGAGCAAATTTCTTTTGCATTGACCTCATCGTATACCTTTTGTCTTTTTAAATTCATTGCAAATCCCACAGGACAACAGTGTTCTTCTCACTTCCCTGTGCCCCCTTCTTTACCATTTCTTCTCTCCATTATCTCTATGTCTTCCAGTCTCCTTAGCTTCCTCTCTGGGTAAGTGCTGTACTTTTGATCTCCTGGACATGTAGAGCTCCCTGATGGGATTGTTCCCCTGGTAGTGTTTTGTACCGTTTGGCTGAAACGGAGCCATGGATGGGATTCCAGTTCTAGGCTTCAAGCACGTCCAAGGATCATAGTCCCAGTGATTCTATGAGTCTGTTTCAAACCACCCATCCCTGGCGTTCTTTATGATTTTAAGATTGGTTGCTTCGACCACAGTCTGCACACTTCCTCCTCCGCACCACACTTGCCCTTCTATTTGGTCCCTACTCCCCTTCCCCTTTTGAGATCTATCTCTGGGAAGATGCTGTCCTTCCTGGTTTTGCTGCTTCTGTGATAAGCTTCTCCCTTTTGTCTTAAAATCGATGCATGTGGTTGAAGTTCTCTTGACGATCAGAAGGGTGTCCAAGGAACCTAGTCCTGTAGGTTCTAGCAGTGTATATCAGAGAAGTTGGCCTGGTCCTTTTTAGACAGTTCTGTATTTTGTTCCACGTTTTTCTCCAACTCGAGCCATGGCCATCTAATATAATCTTCTGCCACCGTTCGTATCCTCACAACTTGAGGACTTGGTGGGTAGAGAAGGAATCTTGTCAAAGAATGTGTGAAGTTTTAATGTTCAAAACAGTCTAGGTAAACTTGCAACAAGTTATGGGATGCAGTGTTGTGGGCATTGTCTAGAATCTGTAGATAAATTTTGCAAAAGACATCAGTGCTTGGTTGGGGTGGAGTGTTGGAAGCTGGACAAGGCGGTGTAAGGGGACTATGCTGACCCACCATTACCAGCCATGCTGTTCCCAATGCCTAAGTACAGGCGGTGTCGATCGCACATGCTAAAGTGTAATCGCTGTCTCACTGAGGAGAGTAACGCCGAACAAGTAGAGCAGTGGCAATGACGTTGGAAACCAGATGGGGGTGGAGAGAAATGTGGCCTCCATCCCCGGGTGCTTCAGAGATATTGCTTGGCATCTTCAAGAGACGGGGAAGTATGTTGGACATCTGTCCTCTCTACTCGTACAGCCTCTCACACATGTTCGTTTCCATTTCTGGGGTTGTACATCCCTTCACTGCTCTTCTGTCCCTTTGAACAATGTGATCGTTAGGTTGCCCGTAGGTGTGGTTTCTCTTTCTGTGTGTTACAAGAGCTGCTGCTTTCTACTCTCTCTCTCTCTCTCTCTCTCTCTCTCTCTTAATCTGAGGAACGAACACCAGAGCAATCCAAACCAACAACCAAATTTTTGTTTCATTCCTACCTGGTCGAGCACCCAATTCTGTTGCTTAGAAATGATGGAGATATTTCCAAAGAGAAGAGAACGGTGGAATACAGTCATTAGATTTTAGTGCTAAACGGTATCCACGACATCAGAGCCATGAGGGGATGTCGGCTCAGCAGGTTTGTAAATTGGAGGTCCCTGGGGTTGACATTGTCTCGGACTCGTGGCTCAATCCCGGAAGCACACGTCATGGTGTTGTGTGGAGATTGAAGAAAGCTGTCTGCATGCCAAGTGTTTGGAGCTGGGCCTTCATAGTCGGCCAAGGGGTTAGCAATGCCTGATTCGGAAAAGCAGTGGTTAAATAGCCTGCAGAGTGTCCGGAGCCTTTCTGGATAGAGTACTGCTCAGCAAAGGCAGCGCTTGTTGTGGCCTTGGGATGGGCCCCGGTGATGGGTTCCTTGTGGTGCTGCTGAGAGCACATGTGCGCTCCCTTTTGGGAACCCAGGAGGCCCCATCCTCTCATTCTCCTCAATTCCTTATGTTTTGAGGATGCTGATGCTGACGATGAGTTTGGAGACTATTTGCAGGGGAAACTGCTTATGCGTTCACCAACTCGTACACCTTTGGCGTTTCAAAATTCACTGGGAATCCCACAATATAGCACTGGTCTTCCCACTTCCTCACCTTGTTTTACCATTTCCTTTCCTCCTTGATTCCTATCCATTCTGCCCTCCTCAGATTCCACCCTGGGAAAACGGCATGCTAGTGATCTCCTGAGCATTTATAGTTCCCTCTGGTGGTTGTTCTCTGATAGTTCTCTCCAACATTTGACCCAAAGTTTAGCCTTGAATGTGCGTCCAGTTCAGGGCTTCGTACGCGACCAAAGACCATAGGCCCAGAGGTTCCACCATTCTGTTTCAGATCACCCAGCCTGGTGTTCTTGATGTTACTAAGAGTTGTTGCACATTTTAGGAACACTCTATCCTCATCCATCCAATGCGGTCCATTTTGAAAGTTCCATTCCTATCAAATGGAGTCCCTGGTGAATATAGAAATTATCTCCTAAGAGAAAGTTTTCGATTTTACCCTCAAAGAGTCCAGGCAAGCATACAGGAAGTTATGGCTTGCTCACTCTTGACAGGATGCAGGTGTGAAGGCAGTGGTTCGTGCGTTGCCTGGAAGCGATGGATCAATTTTGCCAAATGCCTTGGTGCCTGTTAGGGGAAGGATGAAAGCTGGACCGATGGTGTAGTGGGACTCTACAAGGCCACCAGTCTGGGCTATGATGTTGGCAGTGCCTTACTTCGGGCAGATTCGATCACATATGTTAAAGGGGGAGCGGTGTCTCCCTGAGGAGAGTAATGCTCAACCGGTACAGCAGGGCGGATGGCATGGGAAACCGGATGGGGGTAGAGGCAACTGTTCCATCCACCCCTGGGTGAGTGATAGGCATTGGTTGGCCGCTTCAAGGGATGGGTAAGTTAGATATCTCTCCTCTCTCCTCTTCCAGGCCCCTACATGTATTCATTTGCATCACTAGGTTTGCAGATCACATCACTGCTTTTCTGTCCCTTGGAAGAACAGGAATATTTCGGTTACACGTGTTTACGGTTGTTGTATTACGTGAATTCTTCTTACTCTTTTTTTAATTTGAGGTTCGACCAAACTATTTTGTTTCATTGGACCAGGTGTGGAACAGCCATTTGTATGGGCCAGAAGAGATGAAGAAATTTCCATTCAGAAGAGAATAGAGGAATGCTGTCTATGGCTTTTAGTGCTTAGGTTCATCCACCTGAATGGATCCATGAGGGGATGGTCAACCTCGGAGCTTTGTAAGTCAGAGACCACTTGGGCTGATGTTGCCTAGGACTTTTGGCCGTATCCCGGATTTGCCCGTTGTGGTGCTGGGTGGAGAGTGAAGAAAGCGGTTTGGATTGCCTCGGTGTTTGAGGTGGGCCACCACAGGAAGCCACGCTGTTGGCAGTGCCTTCCAGGTAAAGGCTCCATTTAAACAGCCTACAGGTTAAATGGCACCTTTGCCGGTAGAGCAATGCTCAGCACATACGGCGCTTGTTGTGGCCTTGCCATGGGGCACCATACTGGGGTGATGGTGCTGATACAGCACACTTGAGCTCCCTTTGGTGAGCCCAGGAGGTCCCATGAAGCTCACCTGTCTTACTCCATGACTTGGGACTACATCTCCAGAATGGATATCATGGTGTTGTTGGGAGATCGAGGAAATAGTTTTGGTTTGGGAAGAGGGACTGTGATGGGCCACTACAGTCAACCATGCTGTTAACCACGGCCCCACTCTGAAGGGCACCACTGTAATAGTCCACAGAGCAACTACTGTTTTTGGGTAATGTAGGTCAACAAGAACGGTAGTTTTGGCCTTTGAATGGGGTGGGTTGGTGCTGACAATGCACATGAGATTTCTTTTGGGAAGCCAGGGGGCACTTGGAAGCTAATTTATTTCATTTCATTTCAGTGTATTTATTGCAGTTGATTTTGTTTAATTTCATTTCATTGATGTGTCTGATGTGGGGAAAGTTCAGAGAACAAACTGGTTTTCCATTTAACAATTTATGAACCTTGTGTTTTGAGACATCCATTACAGTCCACACAATCTAAAAGCACTCACCTCCCTTCCTCCCTTTGTTACCATTAACCTCACTCTTTCTTATCTCTTGTGCCCATCAGAGCTCTGTGGGTGGACAAATCCTGCCCTATTGATCTCCTATGGTGTATTATTCTAATGTGTGGACAGTGTCCCGTTTTTTTTATTGTTGTCTACCTGCAATGCATTTCTATCCTTTGGCTGAAAGTTGAGACATTAGGGTGAGGTCCTTTTGAGGCTTGAGCGGTCTTTAAGGTCCATAGACCTTTAGACCATTAGGGCCTAACACTCGCCATCAGTCCAGTTAGGCTGGTATTTAAGTAGTGAGTTTAGTTTCACGTTTTCCTTCCACTGTCTCCAGAGCCTTCTAATGGGAGCCATTTTGAATTCATTGCACATAACACCTTGAGTAGCTACTAGTACAAACAAAACAATCACAGGTCACTGTAGTCAAGTTGGATCTGACCCATAGTGACCCTCCTTGGGTTTTCCAAGCGGTATCACAACAGAAGGAGATTGCCCAGTTTTCCTTCCGAGGAGGGTCTGGTGTGTTCTAACCATCACCCTTCTGGTAACCGATCAAATGCGTAAGTCATCATGGCTCCAGGGGTCCCACCTATGGGTTGTTGTTGTTGTTGTTGTTATGTACCGTTGAGTCGAACCCGACTCATAGCGACCCCTCCTTAGGTTTCTGAAGCAGTATCACTTCGGAAGTAGATTGCCCCATCTTCCTTCCGAGGAGTGCCTGGTGGGTTTGAACTGCCAGCCCTCTGGTTCGAAGTAAAGTGTCTTAGCCACTATGCTATCAGAGCTCCTATCTATGGGTTTAGGGAACTTAAAAATTTTGAAATGAACAAACCCGGTTTAATCCTGAGATTAGGGTAGATATAGAGTAAGTT
>NW_006921948.1:3440323-3440951 GCF_000298275.1 Orycteropus afer afer
CTGATGCACCAGTCTAGCTTCTGGGCTTTTCCAGAAAGATGCTGCCTTCCTCTTAGACATCTATAAAGGATATGAGCCGTTTATGCCTAAACCTGGCAAGATACCACTCCCATCAGTCAATTGTAACTCATAGTTACCCTATAGGACAGTGTAGAAGTGCCCCCAGAGGGTTTGTTTCTAAGGTTGTAAATCTTGATAGAAGAAGACTGCCTCATCTTTCTCCTGCCTGGAGGCTCGTGGGTTTGAACTACTGACCTTTGGGTTAGCAGCCCAAGGCTTTAATCGCTCAGCCACTAGAGCTCCTTAGTTTAGCCTTAGCCATTATATATTTCGTTTTTTTATTGTGAATGTGTTCTTATTTCTTAGTTTTTCATCATGTTATTTCATGTCGTTTTAATTGTGGACATGTAACATGACTTTTCTCCCTATTTCCTTTTGGCCTTAACACATTACTTCTTGATACACTGCTCATCAGGATTATATGTATAGGTTTTCTGAGATAGTTTTCAATTGTCCCATACAGTCTATTTCTTAAAAACAAACAAGAACAAAATAATACTCACTGACATTGAGTCAATTATGACTCATAGCGATTTGAACCACCAGCCTTCTGATTAGCAGTCAAGCA
>NW_006921948.1:3441375-3444267 GCF_000298275.1 Orycteropus afer afer
CCGATGGTGTAGTGGGACTCTACAAGGCCACCAGCCTGGGCCATGATGTTGACAGTCCTTTGGGCTGACTCGATCACATACGGGAAAGTGGGAGCGGCGCCTCCCTGAGGAGAGTAATGCTCAACCAGTACAACCCTGGGAAATGACATGGGAAGCAGGTGGGGCTAGAGGCAACTATTCTCTCCATCCCTGGGTGAGTGATATGTATTTGTTGGCCGATTCTAGTGATGGGTAAGTGGGTTACATATCTGTCCTTTCTACTCATACAGCCCGTCACACGTTTTCATCTCTATTACGAGGGTTGTGCATCGCATCACTGCGTTTCTGTCTCTTTGAACAAGGTAAACATTGGGTACACGTGCGTGTGGTTGGTGTGCTACATGAATTTCTGCTTTTTGCTTTCTTTTGAGGATTTGAGGATCGGCCCCCAAATTTTGTTCTTTCTACCAGGTGGAATAGCAAATTCTATTGGCCAGAGAAGATGAAGGTATGTCCAATCGAAAGAGAATAGAGGAATATGCAGCCATTGGATTTTAGTGCTTCAGCTCATCCATGTGAACAGAATGCATGAGGGGATCGTCCACCTCGGAGGGGTGTAAGTTGGAGATAACTGGTGCTGACATTGTCTAGGACTCGTTGCTGAATCCCGGAAGCGTATGTCATGATGCTGTGTGGAGAGTGCAAAAAAGCTGTTTGTATTGCCTAGGGGTTTGAGGTGGGCCACCACAGTCGGCCAGGCAGTTGGCAGTGGCTTACATGGAAAGGCGTCATTTAAATAGCCTACAGATTAAATGGAGCCTGTCCAGGTAGAGCAATGCTCAGCACATACAGCGCTTGTTGTGGCCTTGCCGTGGGGCACCGTGGTGGGGTGATGGGGGTGACGCAGCACACTTGAGCCCCCTTTTGTTAACCCAGGAGTTCCCATGAATGTCATTCCCCTTACTTCTTTATCTTTAGATGTTGATGATGATGATGATGATGAGTTTGGAGTCTATTTGCAGAGCAAATTTCTTTTGCCTTGACCTCGTCGTATACCTTTTTTCTTTTTAAATTCATTGCAAATCCCACAGGGCAACAGTGTTCTTGTCACTTCCCTCCGCCTCCTTCTTTACCATTTCTTCTCTCCATTATCTCTATGTCTTCCAGTCTCCTTAGGTTCCTCTCTGGGTAAGTGCTGTACTTTTGATCTCCTGACCACGTAGAGCTCCCTGATGGGATTGTTCCCCTGGTAGTGTTCTGTACCGTTTGGCTGAAAGGGAGCCATGGATGGGAGTCCAGTTCCAGGCTTCAAGCACGTCCAAGGGTCACAGTCCCAGTGATTCTATGAGTCTGTTTCGGACCACCCATCCCTGGCGTTCTTTAAGATTTTAAGATTGGTTGCTTCGACCACAGTCTGCACACTTCCTCCTCCGCACCACACTTGCCCTTCTATTTGGCCCCTATTCCCCTTCCCCTTTGGCCCCTATTCCCCTTCCCCTTTAGAGATCTATCTCTGGGAAGATGCTGTCCTTCCTGGTTTTGCTGCTTCTTTGATAAGCTTCTCCCTTTTGTCTTAAAATCGATGCATGGGGTTGAAGTTCTCTTGACGATCGGAAGGGTGTCCAAGGAACCTAGTCATGTAGGTTCTAGCAGTGTATATCAGAGAAGTTGGCCTGGTCCTTTTCAGACAGTTTTGTATTTTGTTCCACGTTTTTCTCTAACTCGAGCCATGCCCATCTAATGTAATCTTCTGCCACTGTTCGAATCCTCACAACTTGAGGACTTGGTGGGTAGAGAAGACATGTCGTAAAAGAATGTGTGAAGTTTTAATGTTCAAAATAGTCTAGGTAAACTTGCAACAAGTTATGGGATCCAGTGTTGTGGGCATTGTCTAGAATCTGTAGATAAATTTTGCAAAAGACATCAGTGCTTGGTTGGGGGGGAGGGTTGGAAGCTGGACAAGGCGGTGTAAGGGGACTATGCTGACCCACCATTACCAGCCATGCTGTTCCAATGCCTAAGTACAGGCGGTGTCGATCGCACATGCTAAAGTGTAATCGCTGTCTCACTGAGGAGAGTAACGCCGAACAAGTAGAGCAGTGGCAATGACGTTGGAAACCAGATGGGGGTGGAGAGAAATGTGGCCTCCATCCCCGGGTGCTTCATAGATATTGCTTGGCATCTTCAAGAGACGGGGAAGTATGTCGGACATCTGTCCTCTCTACTCGTACAGCCTCTCATACATGTTCCTTTCCATTTCTGGGGTCGTACATCCCATCACTGCTCTTCTGTCCCTTTGAACAATGTGATCGTTAGGTTGCACGTAGGTGTTCTTTCTGTGTGTTACAAGAGCTGCTGCTTTCTTCTCTCTCTCTCTTTTAATCTGAGGAACGAACAACCAGAGCAATCCAAACCAACAACCAAATTTTTGTTTCATTCCTACCTGGTCGAGCACCCAATTCTGTTGCTTAGAAATGATGGAGATATTTCCAAAGAGAAGAGAATGGTTCAATACCGTCATTAGATTTTAGTGCTAAACGTTATCCACAACATCAGAGCCATGAGGGGATGTCGGCTCAGCAGGTTTGTAAGTTGGAGGTCGCTGGGGTTGACATTGTCGCGGACTCGTGTCTCAATCTCGGAAGCACAGGTCATGGTGTTGTGTGGAGATTGAAGAAAGCTGTCTGGATGCCAAGTGTTTGGAGCTGGGCCGTCATAGTCGGCCAAGAGGTTAGCAATGCCTGATTCGGAAAAGCAGTGGTTAAATAGCCTGTTGAGTGCCCGGAGCCTTTCTGGATAGAGTACTGCTCAGCAAAGGCAGCGCTTGTTGCGGCCTTGGGATGGGCCACGGTGGTGGGTTCGTTGTGGTGCTGCTGAGAGCACATGTGCGCTCCCTTTTGGGAACCCAGGAGG
>NW_006921948.1:3445097-3446657 GCF_000298275.1 Orycteropus afer afer
CAGTGCCTTACTTTGGGCAGGTTCGATCACATATCTTAAAGGGGGAGCTGTGTCTCCCTGAGGAGAGTAATGCTCCATCGGTACAGCAGTGCGGATGGCATGGGAAAGTGGATGGGGGTAGAGGCAACTGTTCCCTCCACCCATGGGTGAGTGATAGGCATTGGTTGGCCGCTTCAAGGGATGGGTAAGTTAGATATCTCTCCTCTCTCCTCTTCCAGCCCCCTACACGTATTCTTGCAACACTAGGGTTGCAGATCACATCGCTGCTTTCCTGTCCCTTTGAAGAACGGGAACTTTTGGTTAACACGTGGTTTCGGGTGGTGTGTTACGTGAATTCTTCTCTTACACTTTTTTTTTTTTTTCTGAGGTCCGACCAAACTATTTTGTTTCATTGGACCAGGTGCGGAACAGCAATTTGTATTGGCCAGAAGAAATGAAGGTATTTCCACACGGAAGAGAATATAGGAATGCTGTCATTGGCTTTTATTGCTTAAGGTCATCCACCTGAACAGATCCATGAGGGGATGGTCGACCTCGGAGCTTTGTAAGTCAGAGACCACTTGGGCTGACGTTGCCTAGGACTTGTGGCCATATCCCGGAAGCACACGTCTTGGTGCTGGGTGGAGAGTGAAGAAAGCGGTTTGGATTGCCTCGGTGTTTGAGGTGGGCCACCACAGGAAGCCACGCTGTTGGCAGTGCCTTCCAGGTAAAGGCTCCATTTAAACAGCCTACAGATTAAATGGCACCTTTGCCGGTAGAGCAATGTTCAGCACACTTGAGCTCCCTTTGGTGAGCCCAGGAGGTCCCATGAAGCTCACTTGTCTTACTGCATGACTTGGGACTACATCTCCAGGATGCATATCATGGTGTTGTAGGGAGAGTGAGGAAATAGTTTTGGTTTGGGAAGAGGGACTGTGGTGGGCCACTATAGACATCCACGCTGTTAACCATGGCCCCACTCTGAAGGGTACCGCTGTAATAGTCCACAGAGCAACTCCTGTTTTCTGGGTAATGTTTGTCAAGAAGAACGGTAGTTTTGGCTTTTGAATGGGGTGGGTTGGTGATGACAATGCACGTGAGTTTCCTTTTGGGAAGCCAGGGGGCTCTTGGAAGCCAATATATTTCATTTTATTTTATTTGTTTTAGTTGATTTTGTTTCATTTCATTGATGTGTCTGATGTGGGGAAAGTTCAGAGAACAAACTGGTTTTCCATTCCAACAATTTATGAACCTTGTGCTTAGATACATCCATTACAGTCCTCACCATCTGAAAGCACTCACCTCCCTTCCTCCCTTTGTTATCATTAACCTCACTCATTCTTATCTCTTCTGCCCACCAGAGATTTTTTGGTGGGCAAATCCTGCCCTCTTGATTTCCTATGGTGTATTATTCTAATGTGTGGGCAGTGTCCTGGTATTGTTGTCTACCTGCAATGCATTTCTATCCTTTGGCTGAAAGTTGAGACATTAGGGTGAGGTTTTTTTTGAGGCTTAAGTGGTCTGTAAGGCCCATAGACCCATAGACCCATAGGGCCTAACACTCGCCATCAGTCCAGTTAG
>NW_006921948.1:3446757-3447264 GCF_000298275.1 Orycteropus afer afer
CCATCTAGTTCTTCTGGTCTCCAGGTCCTGGAGGCCCTTTCACCATTTAGCCTTATTCTTTACTTGTCTGTTTGGACTCCTAAATTCTTCTCTTCTCCGAATTGGGAGAGACCGATGGTTGCACTTTACATGAACACTCCTAAGCGTTTTTCCGATTGGGATTTGAGTGCGTATTTATTGATGAATTGATTTTCCCTCCAACAATGCGAAAACGTGCTGTTTTGTGCCATCCACTACAGTCCACACAATGCAAGCAGAGTCTTCATGCTTCCTCCACCCTAACACACTTTCCCTACTATTTGGTCCTTATCCCCTCTCCCCTTCAGAGCTCTATGTATGGGAAAATGCTGTCCTCTAAATCTCATGGTGCTGATTCTTCGCATGCATTCATACTTCCCGGTTTTGCTGCTTACGTGATAAGCCCCACTCCCTTTTGGTTGGAATTCGAAGCATGGGGTTGAGTTCTCTTCGAAACTGAAAGGGTGTCCAAGGAACGTAGTCCTGTAG
>NW_006921949.1:0-902 GCF_000298275.1 Orycteropus afer afer
CAGACTCTAATATATTCTTCTTGGGTCCTTCTCTCTGCACCAAGGTTCAGAAAATTCTTCCAGGTAAAAATCCAGGGGTTCAGCTTATTTATTTTCCTAGCCTCAGGGATCACAGTCCTGTACTTTTTTGTCCATTGTCTTAAGACATCTCTTTATTATATTTTGTCTAGTTTTATCAGTCATAATGGTGAGAGAGCAAGTCTGGTACCATTTCCTCTATGATTGTTAGAAGCAGAAGTAACTAGTATATTTTATTTTTATTTGAATCAATTTTTAAAATAAACTTTTAATTGTACAAGGACAGCTTAACATTCTCCTAAACAATTCTGAGAAAGTTGTAATTTTCCTTTTAGTAACTTTCCTAATCTTGTTTTTTGTTTTTTCTTTTTCATATCTAATCAGCGCTATCAATTCAGTGTACAACCTTTTAGGTCCCCCCCTTTTTTCCTTCTTTTTACATGAATAGCCTTCCACAGAAATATTACAGTATTACTTTTCATGTTGTACATTTTGGTTTTTTTGTGTGTGATGTGCTGTCAGTATGATAATTCAGAATCTATTTCTCTTCTACCTGCTTTTTAAAAAAACAAAAATATATTAGAAATGTATCTCATCAGTCCAAACAAATCCTAGTATTTGTTGCAGTTTTATCTTTAGTGAGACTAAAAATTACAGCTCAGCAGCCTGTCTTCTATACTTGGCACAGCAGCCTGTCTTCTAGACTTGGCACAAATTTTTCCATTTCTTCCAGAGCTTGCTAGTAAACCTTGAATGTTGTTCTAAATATGACTTTTGTCTGAGGAGAGACAGATTTCATCTCAACCTCTGATAGTTGCCCTGGGGCTCTTCTTGCTTCTAGTTTTCACTCTTGACATAGAGCATCCTTTGTATTGTTTTTGCCT
>NW_006921949.1:1865-2370 GCF_000298275.1 Orycteropus afer afer
TCCCAATCTTAGGTTCTTTTTTGACTCTTTTGGAGAAATCTTTGGAAGTACATAAAAATTTAATCTTTAGAAGGTCCCAATCATCTGGTTTCTCTTCTGCAGTTTGTGCATTTTGAATTATGCTTGATAGTCTATTTATGCCATAAATTAGGGCTCCTAGTTTTACCCCTGTTTTATCTTTGATGAATTTTATAGTTTTGGGTTTTACATTTAAGTCTTTGTTCCAGGTTGAGTTTGTTTTTGTGTATGGGTGAAGTTTGGGTCTTGTTTCATTTTCTTGCAAGTGGATATCCAGTTTTGCCAGCACCATTTGTTAAAGAGGCTGACTCTTCCCCATTTAATGGGTTTTGGACCTTTGTCAAAGATCAGTTGTTCATAGATGAATGGATCCATTTCTGGACTTTTGATTCTGTTCCCTTGGTCTACCTGTTTATCATTGTACCAATACCATGCTGTTTTGACTACTGTGGCTGTACAGTAGGCTTTAAGATCCAGGAGTGTGAGA
>NW_006921949.1:4195-8081 GCF_000298275.1 Orycteropus afer afer
ATGGAATTGCTGTATGAAATGTGGATGCAGGTCTTTGTTTGTCATAAACGGAGTTTAAGATTCAAGCTGGTGGGTGTTATGGCAGCTGAATGTGGAATTAATTTGCTCTGTAAACTTTCACCCAAATCACAATAAGAAAAGAAAAAAAAAAAAAAAAAAGGAAAAACTCCAAGTTGCAAGGATTCGTTTCTAGGGCTGCTGCTGATGACATTATACTGTTACTTGCAGGCCTGCAGCTCAAATTTAACAAAGACTCCAATTTTTAGGGGGCTGACATTTTCTGTCAGGTTCAGACTGTCGAAAAAACCTCCAGACCCCTCCATGCCAAACAGCTGCACTACAATAATTGCCCTGATCCTCCACTGGAGTTTGTCCCAGGGTCTGCCCACTTATGGTTTTATTCTCCTCTCTGTACCCACTTCAGTGGTACCCGGAGCCAGAGGAATGTCTGCTCCTTCCCAGAAGTCCCCAGTTTACTGATAAAAGTAGGTACTGAAGGTAGATCTGTGGAGTGGCTGCAAGTTTTCTGGTGTGGTGTGCTCTCTTCACTGCCCCAGGTAGGTCTCCGATGCCTTTCTCACCTGGCAGATGTTGCTCTGCAGGGAAAGTTCACCTGTTTTTGTTATTTTTTCCCCTCTAGGTAATTGCACTTCTCCTTTCTCCTTTCTAATTCTATTCCCCTGAGTTTGGCGTAATCTGACTTATGAGTTGTTCAGAGCATCAGAATCCCCATTTCAAACCGCTGCACCTAGTTTTTCAGGCACTAAGATGCTAGAGGGCACTAGCATGTGCGCTACAGAGGAGACACCATTTTCCTCCATTTTTTTTCCTATTTTGTAGTTATATACATATGCTGTTGTTTCCTTCATTAGTCTCTCAAAGATTCCTCACAGCCCCTATTCTGTTTTCTAGTTCAGCTATTGTGTCTTTCATTTTTTTTTAAACATATCTTCTCTGTGGTTTCTATAGTTTAATAAGAGAGGAGAGACTTGAACTATACTCATTTTACCCTCATGAAACAAATAATTTAGTATCTCTGCTTGTGTTTTTGTTAAATCATTGTATCAGAATCTAGAATAAAATAAACCTTTATGTATCTGCCCAGTATTCTTGGAGGAGACGTGTTAGGGAGCAGCAAGGTGATTGAGCCAGAGACTGTTTCCAGAATCTCCTCTGTTTTTCCTAGTTTTGCCTCTATTCAATAATATACTCTCCATATTGGCATGCCCTTGCCTGCCATTCTCTCAGTATTAACATGGAAAGTTGAGCTTTGTTAACCTGAATTGAATTCAGGCCTAATGGATAAAATGGTAAAGTTTCTCTATGGCCAGCCATAAGCCCTTTCCAAAAGACTTTTCTATTTGCTGTTGAGATTTTTTTGTCCTTGTTTTGTATGATTTTTAAAACATTAAAATTGGAAAAGTTTCAAAGCCTTTTAACAGTTTTTTTCTTTAACTTTATAATCTTGAATTTGGAGTAGCACTGATTATTGTTTATAGTATATGAAATACAGTTGTGTACAGTATACAAAATAATGAAAACTTATTTGGCATGAAACAAAAAGTTAAGTCTCTTTACCCTTTAAATTACACATTATGAGTTTTTTGGCCTTGAAGGAAATTAAATTGAGTTAGCTTCTATATAGAGGTCCCCAATTTGTAAATAAATCACAGTAGAACTTTTTTTATGTACACTTGGCCACTTTTTAGTATCTTAAAAAGATATTTTGAAAGAAGAGAAGCATGGTGTAAGGATCAGGAGTAATCAGCTTGAGAAATTAAACCTAGAAATTCTGGGTGGTCTGGACTCCAAGTCAAAACCTAAGGTAAAACTGTTAACTACTCAGAGGGGGATTTATGTAGGAGAGCCTGGATAGGAGAATAATGTGGAACAAAATTCAAAATCATAAACAAAACAAAACAAAACAAAACAAAAAAACAGGGACTAGGTTTGCTGGTCTGGTAGAACCTGGTGGAACCCCTGAGACTATGGCCCCTAGCTGCCCTTCAGGTGTGGAATTGAACCCATTCCTGTGACTTCCAGCCAAACAAAAGACAGGCATATGAGCTGAACATGTACATTAAGTAGATACACTCCTTGGAGAGATCAATTATGGGAGAATAGAAGGGCACAGGGAGACAGCTTTGGGTTGGGGGGCAGAAGTGCATGAGAATGAAGGACACAGGGAAGAGGTAACTATGGGGAGGAAGTGGGAAGAGAGCTGTTGTTGCATTATGGTAAATTGTATTCAATGTTGTGAGACAGAGTATATGTGAACAACTGTATGGAAAATGAATTTGCTCTGTTAACTTTCATCCAAATCACAGTAAAAATTTAAAACAAAAACAAAAACAAAAAAATCCTAACGTAGTTATTCAGTGAAGCATTCTTAAATAGATCCAGTGTTGCTCCATTCATATTTCTGTTAATGCATATTTTAAGATATGTTTATTTATTTTGCTGCCATTTGTTACTTTGCTAACCTAGTTGTAGTAACGAGAGATGTATGTAGCTTCTTGGGAAATCTGAAAGCATTGTGCTTTGCTAACTTGCAGATCTACTTGGTTGTAAATTCTGATCCTGGGAAAGAGTTTGTGGGCAGAAGCCTTACCTATGCTCCATCCCTATCAACCGAACTTTTCTTATTACTTCATAAAATAAAAACCTGTATACCCAGAAAGGACCTTAGCAATTATCTATCAGTGTTTTACAGGTGAACAAACAGAGGGCCAGAGAGGTAAAGTAACTGGTCGAAGGTTGTATAAGTAGTAAAGAGCATGTGGCTCAACCCTAGCCTGCCCTATATATGTCTGATATTTTGAGAAGCCACACTGTCTCAGTTGTGTATCATTTTTATTTCTACAAATCTAGTTCATAAAGTGAAATACTCTCTTTGAAATTTTTGTCAGTCTTACACTGCTAGAGTTTAGTAAGGGCTTTTCCAGCTATTCAGACAACTACCTTTGCCCTCTGTGCTTTTCTTGAGCATACTGATAAAGAGCAAAGGAACTTCTTTATTTAGTCATTAAAACAAACAAACAAAAAAACACTGCCATTGAGTTGATGCTGAATCATAGCAATCCCATTGGGTTTCCAAGGCTGTCAATCTTTACAAAAGTAGATTGCTTCATCTCCTCCCCTGTGGAGCGGCTTGTGGATGTGAACCACCAACTTTCTTGTTAGCAGCCAAGTGCCTATACACAGTGCCACCAGAGCTCCTTTGAAACCTAAATAGAATCAGAGACAGAAGATTAGGGAAAGTTATCATGAATGATAGTATTTTGTATTTCTCACAGAAAAAAAAGTGGGGATCAGGGGAGGGTGTAGATTTGTCATTGACTAACTTCTGAGTTTTAAATTTCAGTTGTTGAAATTAGTTATAAATAAGGACCTTTCAATTTTTTTTTCATCACGAATATTATTCCTTGAAAAAGAAAAATAATTTGGTCTATGTGAGTTTGTTTTTGGTATTAGCTAGAATAAGGAGGGAAGAGGAGTGCATTTCATCCTAGTTAAAATTGAATTTGTATTTGTATTTTTGTGCTTTACTTGAATATGAAATTTGTGAAATAAATTCTAAATAGATGATTAGTAATCTCAATTATTTTAATATAACAGGATAGACTTGATCCAGCTGATGTTCAAAATACTTGTCATGTGTGGCACGTAAATGTAGAAGCCCTTCCAGAATGGATAAACTGCCTGATACAAAAAGTAAGTTTCATAGTTTCTGAATAAAATTAGTAAAACACAGTTTTCAGAATGTTTTCATCATTTTAGAGCTCTTTTTCTTGGCTGCATTGTTTCAAGAGACATGGAAGGATATGTAAGTCTTGATTACACTTACTGGCTCCTTCACCATTACTTCAGGTAATTTTACACCTCA